>NW_027507718.1:407747752-408195252 GCF_037356315.1 Lithobates pipiens
TTTGCTTTTATGCACTTTTGTCTATTTTTGTCTGTGGAAGCTGAAACCATCTATAAACAGCTAAGCTTCAACATCTGTGCGGTATTAATGCGCAGGTTAGCCAGCTAGATCCCTGTTCATTTTCCTTTTTGCATATGTACAGTTAACTCCTTTAATTATATTCAGCAAATTTTAAAAAGCGCACTTGACATGAAGCAATAGAGCACAAGTCATCGTTTCCAAGTCATATTATTATTTTGATAAAATACATCTTTCTTGCTATGAATCAAACACTGCTGCTCCCAAATGCTGTCATGTGAAACAAAAGCCAAGGCAACTATTATGTGGCATGGGGCCTGATTTACTAAAGAAACAGAGAATGATCACTTTGCAAAGTGAATGCTTGCTGGGCTTAGTAAATAAGATGTTCACTTCAGTCAAACAGCCAGCGGCCTGAAAAAATCCTGCTTTTTTATTTCTCTTGTGGATAGTCAAAGTGAACAGTTGCCGTTCTTTACTCTTTTCTGTGCTACTGTTGGAGATGTCTTGGGAACTGTTGTAGGAATAAGGTTAAAGTGGATGTAAACCTGAATTTTTTTAAATTTAATTTTTTGTCTGGCACAATATAGAGCAGGGCCGTCTTTAATATTGATTGGACCCTGGGCAAAACTTTTCTTGGGGCCCCCCATGCAGTTTCACTCTCCACCTGCTCTGAGACATACAATAAATAGCAGCTAGACTCAAAATCAGTTTACTGAATCAGATCAGGCAGCTATTGCGATTGGTTGCCAGAGGTTACAGTGTATCATTACTGCTCACTGACTGGTTGCTAGAGGTTACAGCACATGATTTTTGCTTGTTGATTGGCTGCTAGAGATTACTGTGGATATGACCTCAGGGGACATATCAATGCCGCTATTTACATATGAATTCCGGTAATTTTACATGTAAACACAGGGTCTGCAGGTGAGTCCTCTATACACAACAAGAAGGCAGAGCTGGGCAGCATTAGTAGCAGCACTTCACACTGAAATATTGGGACACAGCACTGGACTAAAACCTCAAGGGACGAGGGAATCTAAAGCAGGATAGTTGGCAAGTATGAGGCAGCTGCTTTGGGCCCCACAACAATGACAGGGCCCAGGGCAGCTGCCCCTTTTGCCCTGCCTTAAAAATGGCCCTGATATAGAGTATGGGATTTCAGATCAGCTGTGCCCAGTCTTGCCAAAAAGAGTTAATCCAGCTCTGAGCAATCCTCATATCTTTTTTCAAAACGGACAAACTGTGAAATCTTTGTCCGTTCTTCCCCCTTGCTGGGATTGACAGGTGATTTACATATCTCGTGCACTAGCCTAAGTCAACCATTATTTTTAAATTCCCACCCCCACTCCTTTCTTCAGCAGCTATGCAAGGATTGGCTGTTCCACATCTCAGCATGATTTGGCTTGCTGAAGTCATGTGGGGACTTTTCTGGGTTTTGACTGGATGTTAGTGATCATAGAAGAAGTTCAGTGTAAGAAATACACAGGAGAAAATGCATGTTGATAAGAGGAGTATAGAGGTGGGCAGGGAGTCTACGGACATCATGACTCCACCCACTGAGCCCTGGAAAACAGACCCACCCACAAACTCTGCAGTTTTTCAGGTCTCATAGCAGACAGAGGGGAGACATTTGACAGATAAATATACATGCAGGAAGCATGTATATCCTTATAGATAACCAATATTGCAGTAGTTTAGAAAGGATGAGAGTGGGTTTACATCCACTTTAAGTAAAGGGAACTCTCATTAAGCCCTGGTTCACAGTGCAGCTTTGAAATTGTGCTACTTCAGCACAATTTCAAAGCCGCCGACCAGTAGTGCAGGGACCTTTTTCAAAGTCGCTGTGACTTGAGTCGCAATTATTTGAATGGTTCCATTGCTGGCAATGGGTGCAACTTGTCAAGCATTTTTGAAATGTCAAATGTATGACAAATTGCACTGGTGTGAACCAGTGCTAACTGAGCTCTAACCCATCCCCAAAATTTTGGCTGGGTTTATATGAAACTTCCAGCTAAATGGCAACCTTAGGGGTATGAGACAAACCCTAAAAAAAATATTGACTAAATTCATAGGGCATACCATGTATGCTTTGGTCTCCTCTATCTCCTGTTGCCATTCTGCCAGTGTATACCCAATTACATATCTCCCAACTTAAAGTGAAACTTCAGTAATTTTTTCAACTTTTATTAAATCTTCTGCCCTTGTTTAAACTTTGGATCGTAAAACTTTTTTTTTTGTGCCAGTAAATACCTTATACAGCACACTTCCTGTTTCTTGACTGGTAAAAAGCCTAGGCTTATGACATCATATACGGCTCTCTCTCTCACTCTCGTGAGAGTTTGCCAGGAAGGGAGGGGGCATGAGTCATAAGAGGGCCAATGAGAGTTGCAGAGCTGGAGGTGTGCATTTGTGTGTCTGTGTAAATCCAGGAAGTGAATAGGCAGCAGCTCCAGCTGCCCACAATTAAAATGGTTGCAGCCAGACTCAGTGGAGGGAGATTTCTGCAGCATATTTGGCAAGTACAGGATCACAGTATATATAACATATTCAAAATAGTTGGAGGGAAGCTTCAGAATGGCAAAGATGTTTTTATTACAAATTATGTGAGCAGACTGCAGTTCCTCTTTAACCACTTCCATACCAGGCACTTTCTCCCCTTCCTGCCCAGGACAATTTTTTGCTTTCAGCGCTGTCGCGATTTGAATGACAATTGCACGGTTCATGCAATGCTGTACCCAAACTAAATTTTTATAATTTTCTTCCCACAAATAGAGCTTTCTTTTGGTGGTATTTGATCACTACTTTGGTTTTTAATTAAACAGACCGACAATAAAAAAAAAAAAAAGAATGGGAACTGATAGGCAGCACTTACGGCACTCATAGGTGCCACCGATCGGCTCTACCTGTTAGTGTGAACTGAGGAAAGACTTTACCGGGACTTTCTGGTTCTCGCGATGATCAGCTGTGATTGATCACAGCTGATCACGTGGTTAGAAGCCTCTGTCAGAGGCTTCATATCACGATCAGAGTTGCGGTGTCTGACACACAGCACCTCCAAATGCCGCACTGTGCGCCGGCTGTGTTACCCTGATCATGTCATATGACTTCCAGTCAGGATATCACAACCACTTTGCCACCATCATTCTGCAATATGGCGGGCGGCAAGTGGTTAAGATGGGAAAGAGGGAAACATTATAGCACAAAGTATGTAGACAAAGGACACATTACTGCCATGCCTCCAGTAATGTGTATTATGAAGGATAATGTACAAAAAATTATTGGTTTAACCTAAATAGTTTTCTTTATCATTACTTATTTATTTTGGATTTTTAAATAAGAAATAACATAATTTAAAGGTTATATATATATAGGGATGAGCTCGATGTTTAGGTCGAACATCAGGTTTGCCCATTCACAGAACAGTGAACATTATGAGGTGTTTACGGGAAATTTGAGCGCTGCGGAATGCCCCATAAAGCACTGTGTAATCGCAGTGCATTTCTGTATGACGATTGGCCAAAGCATGCACCTGACCGGCATGCTTTGGCCAATCACAGCGCACAGGGTGCCTTTGGTCAATCACGGCTCAGGGGGACTAAGTCCATGCCCCACACTATATAAGGCTGCTTGCATAGCGGCTGTGTGTATTGTTTGTTGGTGTGGACAGAGAGATAGCTTGAGTTAGATTAAGCAGGTTATTCATTTAGTGGTAGTGTATTTGATTTTATATATATATATATATATATATATATATATATATATATATGAACAATGTGGGTGGGTTACTTCAAATGTTCCTCCACTTCTCAAAGGTGGAAAAAAGTCTGAAATGATTTTTGATCTTTGCCTTGCCTCATTTTTTTACACATCACAGAAACCTGACACAGGGGTGTGTAGACTTTTTATATCCACTGTGTGCATGTGTGTATATATATATATATATATATATATATATATACACAGTCATGGCCGAAATAGTTGGCACCCCAGGATTTTCCAGAAAATCAAGTATTTCTCTCAGAAATGTATTGCAGTAACACATGTTTTGCTATATACATGTTTATTCCCTTTGTGTGTATTGGATCAAAACAAAAAAAGGGTGGAAAAAAAGCAAATTGGACATAATGTCACACAAAATTCCAAAAACGGGCTGGTCAAAATTCTTGGCAACCTTTCAAAACTGTGGATAAATAAGATTGTTTCAAGCATGTGATGCTCCTTTAAACTCCCTTGGGGCAAGTAACAGGTGTGGGCAATATAAAAATCGCACCTGAAGTCAGATAAAAAGGAGAGTTCACTTAGTCTTTGCATTGTGTGTCTGTGTGTGCTACACTAAGCATGGACAACAGAA
This sequence comes from Lithobates pipiens, assembly GCF_037356315.1. Classification (NCBI taxonomy): domain Eukaryota; kingdom Metazoa; phylum Chordata; class Amphibia; order Anura; family Ranidae; genus Lithobates; species Lithobates pipiens. The sequence goes on from NW_027507718.1 coordinate 407,752,125, forward strand.
AGAGGAGAAGAGAACTGAGAACTGTCTGAGGATCTGAGAACCAAAATTGTAGAAAAATATCAACAATCTTAAGGTTACAAGTCCATCTCCAGAGATCTAGATTTGCCTTTGTCCATAGTGTGCAACTATAACAAGAAGTTTGCAACCCATGGCACTGTAGCTAATCTCTCTGGGCGTAGGGACGAAAGAGAAAAATGAATGAAAGGTTGCAACACAGGATAGTCCGGGTGGTGAATAAGCAGCCCCAAACAAGTTCCAAAGAAATTCAAGCTGTCCTGCAAGCTCAGGGAGCATCAGTGTCAGTGCAAACTATCCGTCGACATTTAAATGAAATTAAACGCTATGGCAGGAGACCCAGGAGGACCCCACTGCTGACACAGATACATAAAAAAGCAAGACTACAGTTTGCCAAAATGTACTTGAGTAAGCCAAAATCCTTCTGGGAAAACGTCTTGTGGACAGATGAGACCAAGATAAAGCATTATTTGGTAAAGCACATCATTCTACTGTTTACCAAAAACGGAATGAGGCCTACAAAGAAAAGAACACAGTACCTACAGTGAAACATAGTGGAGGTTCAATACTGTTTTAGGGCTGTTTTGCTGCCTCTGGCACTGGGTGCCTTGAATGTGTACAAAGCATCATGAAATCTGAGGATTACCAAAGGATTTTGGGTCGCACTGTAGAGCCCAGTGTCAGAAAGCTGGGTTTGTGTCCGAGATCTTGGGTCTTCCAGCAGGACAGTGACCCCAAGCATACGTCAAAAAGCACCCAGAAATGGATGGCAACAAAGCGCTGGAGAGTTCTAAAGTGGCCAGCAATGAGTCCAGATCTAAATCTCATTGAACACCTGTGGAGAGATCTTAAAATTGCTGTTGGGAAAAGGCGCCTTTCCAATAAGAGATACCTGGAGCAGTTTGCAAAGGAAGAGTGGTCCAAAATTCCGGGTGAGAGGTGTAAGAAGCTTATTGATGGTTATAGGAAGCGACTGATTTCAGTTATTTTTTCCAAAGGGTGTGCAACCAAATATTAAGGATGCCAACAGTTTTGACCAGCCTATTTTTGGAATTTTGTGTGACATTATTTCCAATTTGCTTTTTTTCCTCCTTTTTTTGTTTTGATCCAATACACACAAACGAATTAAACATTTACTATAGCAAAACATGTGTTACTGCAATACTTTTCTGTGAGAAATACTTGATTTTCTGGAAAAATTTAGGGGGTGGCAACAATTTCGGCCATGACTGCGTATATATATATATATATATATATATATATATATATATACCACACACATACCCTCTGCATTCAGTGTAGCCAATATATACACTTCAGGCGGTGCTGTATAGTTTCTAATACACTTCAGGTGGTGTACACAGTATATAATACAGTGTAGTGTGGTATTGCAAAACAAAAAATACTTTATGTCACCACCACCAAGGAGAGGAAAGGAGAGGCAGATGCTTACAGGCCACTAAAAGAGGGCTAGCTGCCTGTGTCTACAGTCAACAGTGGTGGTCGTGAACATGGTGCATCCTCTGTATCTGGCCATGGGGCATGCTTGTCCTTTTTTTTTTTTCTGCTGTTGGCCATTTAATTGAGCCACAACATGCAGAAGAGTTGGCGGAGTGGATAACAAAGCCATCCTCATTCTCCTCATACTCTTCTCACCCAGGCTCAAATTAGTTTTCCTTCCAACGCAGCTGCCAAAGCAGACTATTCCACTGGCTCCTTGTCCACAGTCACTCCTTCCATAGCCCCACCATTATGCACGGAGTCCCCAGAATTATTCAACCTCAGTGCCGGGTACATGCCACTGGAGGATGCGCAGCGATTTGAAGGCTCCGATGTTGGTTCCCAGGTTGAGGAAGGGAGTAACATGAGCCTAGAGAGAGGGGTGCCACAGAAGGACAAGAAACTTGCAGTCATGTTCCCCCAGCTGCAGCATACTGTCAAGTTTGCTCCAGTGACGAGGAGGGAGGGGAGGATGAGGTCACTGACTGTACTTGGGTGCCTGAGAGTAGAGAGGAGGCAAGTGAGGAAGAGGAGGCACAACTCCAACGAGGCAGGATGTCCTCTAGGAGGCAGATTAAGAGCAGCCACCCTTTTGCATCACACCGCCGAGCTCCGCAGTGGCAGGGCGCTGCTGACTCCCTGCTGACCTTTTAAAAGTTCCTTGTTGTGGGCCTTTTTAGACATGTGTGCAGCGGATCAAGCGTGGCCAGAACAGCAGCCACTTGGGCACTACATGCTTGACCAGACATATGATGACCTGCTACGCAGTCTTTTGGCAACAGCACTTGAAAGACCCACATCGAAGAAAAAGGCAGACTTCTCTTTGCTCCTCATCTGGGATCTCCATCCATACTATACCTCCATTCCTCTCAAAAACCTGCACTGAGAGGAATTAAGGTATAGCAATAGGTGTCCCAAGTACTTGCAGCCAATCTACTAGCAGTACACCACCAATTAATTTTAGCATGCAAATTTCCCTACCCTAGTTGCTGAACCATAAAAAGAAATTCTATCTCAGCCATTCACATGCTCAGCGTCTAAATGCTAGCTTGACCAAATTGCTAGCACTGCAACTGCTGCTTTTTCAGCTGGTAGACTATGCCCCCTTTTGTGAATTTGTGGCATGTGCTGTACCTCAATGACAGGTTCCAAAATGCCATTTATTTTCATGGGAGGCCATTCCGGCTCTAAACTGGCATGTGGAAGGCAATGTTCAGACCTCGTTGGACAGGGCGGTTAGCAGTAAGGCTCATATTACCGCTGACTCATGGTCCAGCAGGTATGGGCACGGACATTACCTTTCCTTCATGGCAAACTGGGTAACTCTGCTGGCAGCTGGAAAGGATGCAGAACAGGGTTCAGTGTTGTTGGAGCTTGTTCTGCCACCACACCTATAAAAATGCTAATGGTACTTCTGCCACACCTCTCTCCTCCACCCCATTCTATTCTTCTTCCTGTATGGCCTCTTCTGCAGATTTGTCCTCTGAAACAGCATTGCTCTGTAAGCGTTCAAGGGGCTATACATGCAGTCAGGCTAAAAGATGCCATGTGGTGCTTGAGCTGGTCTGCCTAGGGGACAGGAGCCATACTTGGGCAGAGATTCTGTCAGGTCTGCAGGGGCAGGCTCAGAGGTGGTTGACGCCACGCCAGGCTCAGCCAGGAATGGTTGTATGTTACAATAGCACCAACCTTCTCTCTGCCCTCCGTCAGGGACACTTGACCCATGTTCCATGTTTGGCACACATCCTGAATTTGGTAGTGCAGCAGTTCTTGAGCAGGTACCCAGGCTTACAGGATCTCCTGAGGCAGGCCAGAAAAGACTGTGGTCATTTCTACTGGTCATACAATGCCATTTCTCAGGCTGGCTGACATTCAAAGGGAATGCAACCTGCCCACCAACCGCCTCATTTGTGACATGCCCACCAGGTGGAACTCAACGTTGGCAATGCTTCAGCGGCTGCACACACAGCAGAGTGCCATCAATGAGTACAAGTATGGCACCAGGACAGGGTCAGAGGAGCTTGGCTTCTTTTCGCCATGCCAGTGGCTATTGATGGATGCATGCACTGTCCTGTCACCATTTGAGGAGGCCACAAGGATGGTGAGCACCGACAATGCATGCATTAGTGACACTGTCCCTCTAGTCTTCCTGCTGTAGCACACGCTTTGTGGAATCATAGACAGGACACTTGAGGCAGAACAGTGGGAGGAAGAGGAGGACTTCCTTTCCCCTCAAGGCCCCTTTTATCTAGATAGCATTCCTGCGGGCCCGCCAAACACACAGGAAGAAGAGGAAAAGGAGGAGGATTGTATCAGCATGGATGTAGAGATAACACTCGGCAGCAGTCTTCAAGGGAATGTTTTCAGTCCCCAGAAACCCAAGGAGTTGAACGTGGTTGGCAGGAGGTAGTTACACATAATTTGATCCTTATTGACCCAGAGAACTCTGCAAACTTACGCTGCATGGCCTCCCTGATTCTGCAAAGCCTGCGAAAGGACCCTAGGATTCATTGTATCAAGGAGAGGGATCATTACTGGCTGGCAACCCTTCTTGATCCACGTTACAATGGTAAAGTTGCAGAACTCATCCTGCCATCGCAGAGGGAGCAGAGGATGAAACATCTGCAGAAGGTCTTGAAGAAAGGTTTGTGTAATGCATTTCCAGACCCTGGGAGGTTACCATTTCCTGGTGCTGGACAACATGTTTCTGCGGCTTCGTTCAGTCAGAGGAAGGGCAGTGTAGAAGGAGGCCGGCTGACCAGTGCCTTTAAACAATTTTTCAGTCCTCAGCACCAAGGTCTGATCGGTTCAAGCAACCATCTTCATTATATGGTGAAGGAATATCTAGGGGCAAGAGCAGACTTTGAGACCTTTCCAACAAAGCATCCACTGGGTTACTGGATCTTGAGGATGGACCACTGGACAGAACTTGCTCAATATGCAATTGAGCTGCTGGCCTGTCCTGCCTCCAGCGTGCTTTTTAAACGCACATTCGGTGCTGCTGGAGGGTTTGTAATGGATCAAAGAGTACGTCTGTCCACAGACTCCGTTTATAGGCTCACATTCATAAAAATGAATCAGTCTTGGATCAGCAGCTATCAAGCACCTGATGCTGATGTAACTGATTGAATTTGCTATGGATCTGGGATCCCTTGAAGACTGCCTATGCTCACTATGCTATTCCTCCTCAATCTTGATGATGGTAGCTTCCAACAATATTTTTAGTTTAGGGCACCACCAACATCACCCAAGGCCCAATGTTTCTGCCCATGTTTAACTGTGGCATATAATTGCAATTTTTTATATAATATTTCACAGCAGGGACCTTTCCTGCACCCCAACAAGAGTATCTGTGAGGGGTTACAGTTTTGTGGCACCACCACCCAAGGCCCAATTTTCCTGCCCCTGTTTAATAGGGGCATGTAATTACTATTTTTGAAATAATAGTTAAGCAGGGCCTGTTTCTGCAGCCAACAAGAGTAACCGTGAGGGGTTGCAGTGTTCTGGTGCCACCAACACCTAAGGCCAAGTTTTTCTGCAGAGTATATAGGGCAGGCCAAATAGTATATATACTGCTGTTCAGAGTATATATAGTTCCTGGGGGACCTCCACACCATTTTTTTAATATTTTGTTGCGGGGTTCACCTTAATATCCATAACAGACCTGATTTTTATTGTCGTTTAAATGGCATTTTTTCCTTTAGAAATGTCATTTTGCTGTGGTACTGTTAGAAACCTGGGAAAGATGTGCTACTTTACAGGCAGACTAAGGGATTTTTAATTTTTATTGTTTCACTTTAAGCATTATTAAAACCACTGCTCCTAAAAAAACGTCAGTTTTTAAAACTTTTTTTGCATTGATACATGTCCCCTGGGGCAGGACCCGGGTCCCCAAACACTTTTGATGGCTATAACTTTCATATAAGCCTTTAAAATGAGCACTTTGTATTTTTCACATTTGTGTCCCATAGACTTTAACGGTGTTCGCACACATTTTTTACTTGTTCACATGTTCTGCTGTGAATCGAACTGGAGGGTGTTTGGCTCATTCCTAGTTATATAGAAGTTTTAGTGCAGTAAACTACTCTTTATAGTTTAATAATACATTCTTTTATAGAGATCTCTACATAAAAAAGCTTTTATTACAAGACTTGTTACATTACAACTTTGAATCACTACATGGGTTGATAAAAACAGGCAATTTAAATCATGTGAATTTGCAAATAGTACAAATACATAACTGGTTTCCAATGCAACAAAATAAGGTGAATCCTCATGAGTCAACCTGAATGAAGCAACCATTCCATCCAAAATCGACAGGCTGTAGTTATTAGTCACCAATCCACATCAGTCCAATGGCACATCATTTGCCCAGGCAACAAGACAAACCCAATCAGGCCGAAATGAGGAACAGTAAGAAGAAAGAGGGATTTGGTTAAAAAAAGAGGGACAGTTGGGAAGTATGCCGATTACACAACCAGAATGTTTACAGGCATCGTTGATAAATATGTTGTAACAATATTGTAGGCACAAAGCACGTACAGTAGTTCTTTTATGTGCAGGATCCTTTGATGCAAACAAGTAAAAAACAAAACTGTTCCCTTGTTGACCGTAAACAGCCCTAAGTAATTCCTCCCCCTCCCTTCTTCCTCTAGGTATCATTTATTTTAAATGTTGAATTTTTTTAAAATCATGTCGGGTTACATTAAAAATAAATGTAAAAAAAAAACAAAAAAAATGTATTTGTTTGAAAAGGTTGCCATGCTTTTTACCAGAAGAATAATTTTAATCATCACAATGGGATGAAGTATAGAATTTGTCTTTCCTATCTACAATAACACTGGATGTTTTAAAACTGTCACTGATCAAACTAGAAAAATACCCATATTTTTTTTTCCTAAGTATTTCTTTCTGTAGATTGCAATATTGCCAAAAGAAAGCCTTGGTATGCCAAAAATAAACATTATTTTTATTAATTTATCATACATAATGACAAAGATATTGCTGGTTCAATAGGTCCACAGTGTAGATGCAAAAATTGCTTATGTACATAAGGGGTATAGAGATGTGAGAGCTCAAGTGAGTAAATGAATATCCTCAGAAAAACTGTTCTTTCAACATAACACGAGCTAATGCAAAAAAGTTATTGGGCACATAAAGTTATAATAGGCCAAAAACAATTGTTATTTACCATTAAGATAATTAAGCAATCTTACGAAATAGCCATGAACATGCACTGTATGTGGAAGCTGTCAAATTGCTACTGTTTATGGAACTGTTTCACAGAAAGATCAATCATTCGAGCAATCATCCACAACAAGTCTGGCAAGCTGAGTCTCATGTCTATATAGCCTTGCTGTTTTTGGCCATTAAGCAGTTAAAGAGTATGTAAAGGCAAGGGAAAATTCAAAATTGAAGAGCTATCACTTAAGAACACAGATAATCTGGTGAAGACTGTCTAAGTTGGGAATTCCCTTCAGTTCTAGGGGGATTTTGTTGTTTTATTTTCAGGACAAGAAGTAAAGGGTTATCTCTTCAGTGGATAACAAACAGGCAAAAATAGCCTGATAGGAGTTTTAACCTTTCCATTACACTATGTAAACCTTAAAAAGAAGTTGTATCTATACACACACACAATTAAAAGAATTAAAAGCAAAAGAGGCTGAAAATGGTTCTATACAGGCTGTTAAAGTGGTCATTCCAGTTGCAAGTTTAAATTTTTTATTTTTTTTAACCTTTTTTCAAGGTTAAAAGTATGTTTCATTTTGAATGGTTGGGTCTTTATAATACCATATGTTATCACAAGACATATTTAAATAGAAAGAGACCCTGGGATCCACACAGTTCCAGCCTGTATTAGTCAAAATAAAATGTTGCCAATAGGGCATTTTACCTCTTATTCTATTTGCCAGCATGGCCTTGCTATCCACATCTTCATAGTTCAGATCTAAGCCAATATGGAATAGCTATCTGCAGACCTAACAGATGCAGATCCTGGAAGTTCTCCTGGACATGGATTGTACCTCAGTGGATTAGTGGAAGGGGGGTGGAGAGAAATTGCCCTTTTCTGAATGCTTGCACACATGGTCAAAAAATATAGGCAAAAAACTTTAATTTTAATTAGGTAAAATGTATCAACAGAATGCCTGTAGCTCATGTGACCAAGATGACTGAAATTAAACTTGTGAATGGGGCAGGTGTTGAGTATTTTACTACATGAGCTTGAAGTGGATCACTACCTTTTAAAAACAGAAAATGTCATCACATCCACCACATATAAAGTAAAGAGATTAATTTTTCATTCAAGAATAGTGGACCATCAGGTCATTCCAGTCGCAGTAACCAGCTGTGCTTTTAAAACAGCTGGGTCATAGCACATAAACTGTCTAGGATTACAGTGCTAGTTACCCAAACACTGTAACACTACGCACAGGTGCCAAGCAACATTGTCCCCACTACCCTACTGGCCTGGGCTCACATTGTGCCAGGCCCAAGCATGCTAATGTCTTCATCTGTGCCACACAGATGGATACTGTGGGAAGTCCAACTGAACCATGCCCAGGCCCACTTATTCAGAAGGACCAGGGCATCATACGCTGAATGGCGCCTGTGCACAAAACTGAGTGATCACACTCAAATTGTACTTTGAGGGTCAAGCATGCTTGGGCATGGTATACAGTAGATTGCCTAATGAGAGTGAGTGAGAGAGCTCTAAATTTGAAACAACTGTTTCAGACTTTTTGGGGAGGAACAAGACAATGGGGTTGATTAACTAAACTGGAAAGTGTAAAATCTGGTGCAGCTGTGCATGATAGCCAATAAGCTTCTAACTTCAACCAATTTAAGATCAGGATTTTTCTGTCACTTTTTGTTTACAAGTTTAAATCAGTATTCTTTGCTAAAAAATGAATTATAACCCCCAAACATCATACAATTTTTTTTTTGTTAGCAGAGACCCTAGGAAATAAAATGGTGATCGTTGCAATTTTTTATGTCACCTGGCATTTGGGCAGCCGTTTTGCAAACACAATTTTTTGGGGAAAAAATACACTTTACTGAATTACATTCTTAATTTATTTATAAAATGTAAAAAATTATGTAATGCCAAGTAAATACAGAACATGTCACGCTTTAAAATTCTTCACAGTCGATGCTTTAAACGCCTTTCCAGGTTAGCTATTTAGCGTTACAGAGGAGGTCTGGTGCTAGAATTATTGCTCTCACTCTAATGTTCGCAGTGATCCTCACATGTGTAGTGTGAATACCATTTACATATGCGTGCGCATCTTACGTATGCGTTCGCTTCTGTGCTTGAGCATGGAGGGATGGGGTTTAAAAATGTTTTCTTATTTATTTAATTTTAATTTTTACACTGTCCTTTTAATTTTTTTGGAAACACCCTTATAATACAAATAAGGATGACAAGTCCAAAGACCCCAAATGTCTAATTTACCTTTAAAAGCAAAATATTAAATAAAAAAAATTTGTTTACTTTCAGTCTGGGCTAGAAGTGACACCCTCCAAGGCCATAGAGGTGATCAAAGAGGATCTACTCTTTGATCCCCTCTGGGACTAGCCAGTCGCACCGTCAGATTATTTTTCAGGTGCACCAGTGTAAACAGAATGCCTGAAAAACACCAGCGAGTGGTGGTGGTGGGCGCCCCCTCCCACCGCTTCTGAAACTGATCCAGTGGCTCATGAGCCTCTCGGAATGCTTTTATGAGAAAGCCAGCTGCCAGCTGTAAAAAAACAACACCTGGGTAATGTGTGAAAATGTGAGGGAAATTCACCTTAGACCACACTCAGGATCAAGTTAAGAAGTTTTCTTTATTTGACTCGTACGAGGAGACAAGTTACAACAAAAGGACAGATATTTGCCCATTGGTTCTGATCTCTATGACCAGTGCAATAGGGCAGCATACATAGAGTTCAGCGTTATGGGCTCCTATCTAACTTGTCTGTCTAAAAATTGTAAAACTTGCATTTATATACCTTTTACAAGCCTTATCTTAGCCATCTCTCCTAGATATGAGTGGTTGCTAAGAACTACGTCAATGTAACTAACCATAAATCTGACACCTATTCTACAACCAGACAAGCTTATTCCCAGAATTCCTATATGTTCATTTAAGTGATTCATAACTTGCTTTGTCCAATTAAAAACACCTGTGTAGAGACAATATGGCACCAAGCTGTGTTAAATCAAACTCTCCTCGTCCTGATAAGACTTAAAGGGATTGTAAAGTAAAATTTTTGTTATAATTACCTCCACTGTGCAGCTCGTTTTGCACAGAGTGGCCCCGAACCTGCTCTTCTGGGGTCCCTCGGCGGCTGTCTCGGCTTCCTCCCGCAGGTACTTCTCACGTTCATGTGAGCTCCCTCGCATGGTGAGAAGCACCTGCAGGCGTGCTCCCGTGATGCAGCCGGCGGCTATAGCCGCTCGCTGTATCACGCGGCCCCGCCCCCCGCGCACTGCATCATTGGATGTGATTGATAGCAGCGCGAGCCAATGGCTGTGCTGTTTTCAATCCATCCACTCCAGCCAATCAGCGGCCAGGCTGAGAGGCGAAGAGGATGGCGGGGGCGAGTACAGGATTTTTGAGGGGTCAGTTAAGTAAAACGGGGGGACTGGGGGTGCCGGCAGTGTGAGATGTTTTTTCACCTTAATGCATAGAATGCATTAAGGTGAAAAAACATTTACCTTTACAACCCCTTTAACCAACTTCAAGGATAACAGATTTACAACTTTGGGAGAATGAACTTTCAATAACCCCACCTTATGTGTTATATGTCTCACTATATCATTCTATACAGTGCCTTGCGACCTTTTGCCACATTTCAGGCTTCAAACATGAAGATATAACATTTTTATTTTTTGTGAAGAATAACCAACAAGTGGGACACAATTGTGAAGTGGAACGAAATCTATTGGATTTTTGAAACTTTTTTAACTAATAAAAAAATGAAAAGTGGGGCGTGCAAAATTATTCGGCCCCTTTACTTTCAGTGCAGCAAACTCACTCCAGAAGTTCAGCGAGGATCTCTGAATGATCCAATGTTGTCCTAAATGACTGATGGTGATAAATAGAATCCACCTGTGTGCAATCAAGTCTCTGTATAAATGCACCTGCTCTGTGATAGTCTCAGGGTTCTGTTGAAAGCGCAGAGAGCATCATGAAGACCAAGGAACACACCAGGCAGGTCCATAATACTGTTGTGGAGAAGTTTAAAGCTGGATTTGGATACAAAAAGAAGTAGAAACACTTCTGCATCTCCAGTCTCCCTTCGGCTGTGTCATATGATACCTCGAGGAGTAGTCTAGGAGTTCCCTCAACTGTGCACTGTCATTTGCAGTAATTTCATGCTTTTCATGGGAATCCCTAAATAAACTTAGGGGGCACAATAGAAGGGGGGTGGCTGCTGCACTCCGAAACTCTGATTGCTTCTACTGTGCTGATACTGAGGCTAAACAGCAGGGACACGGTCTTGGCATTTTGCCAGGATGCTCTGGGGGGGAGGGTTGAATACCCCTGACTCCCCCTTATCTATGCCCCTGGCAGTAGGGGAGGTCCACACACATAATGCCTTATAGAAGTGAACCAGCCACTGACCTCTCAGACTCTTTTTCTCTCTCCCCAGTAGCCCAGGCCAGCGTGTGTTCCAATGACCAAATGTACTAACCAAACCCTGATGATGCTGGTATACAAACTGCATTGAGGCTGCGCAACTGCCATCCATGACATTACTTCCTGACGGGTTTGGTTAGCACATCTAGTCGTTGGAACGCATGCTGGCTCGTCTGAGCGGCTTGCAGGATTTATTGTAAAGCAGGCTGTTTATATTAGTGCTGACCTGAGCACCACAAAACATAAGTGCACAACTGTTTTTATCTTTTACTTCTTATTAAAAATGGAATTATACTATTCTGGAATTAGGTGCGCCTATTGTACATTGCTGGTAAGGGTTCATTTTGTATACTCAGTGGTGGAGCACGAATTGAAGCAACCATTTGAGCACTTTTTTATTAAAAGGTCTTTTTTTCTTCTTTTTCTTTTTTTCCTTTTTCTTTTTCCTTTTGTGTGGTTCCTGCCCCCTTCCTCTATTTCGCTACTGGAATGGAGAGAACGGGAACTGATAAGATAAATTGCATTGTATATGTTTCAAGATAATGTTTGGAATTTTCAGAAATACTGAAAATAATAATAACATTTTCTAAAAAAGGTCTTAAAAGGACTATTTTACATGGACTTTCTATTTTTAATATGAAATATTTTCATCACTTTGCTTTTGTTATTTCACATCAAGTGGATTGATTTTTTTGATTGATGGTTCTGTATTTAATATTTTAGGTTGTGCGGGAGCTCCTTACTTTTAATACCTGGATTATGTCTTCAAAGCCGCAACATGTATATGTATATATGTGTATTGTTGTCTTGAAGTGGGTAAAATGATTGTAAAGTCTCTTTTTTTTTTTCTATAAAAATAACAAACATGTCATACTTACCTACTATGTGCAGTGGTTTTGCACAGAGCAGCCCATATCCTCCTCTTCTTGGGTCCCTCTTTGGTGCTCCCTCTTGTTGAGTGCCCCCACAGCAAACAGCTTTCTATGGGGGCACTTGAGCCGCAGCTCCATGTATCCATTCAGACATGGAGCTGTGGTCCAACCCCACCCTCTCTCTCTCCCTATTGGATAATTTACTTTGATTGACAGCAGCGGGAGCCAATGGTGCCTCTGCTGAGTTTCAGCACTTGTGGACATCGCAGGATCAAGATGGGGCTCAGGTAAGTATAAGGAATTAAAATTAAAAAAAAACCTTCTGCCTTTACAACCACTTTAGGCTTTGACAAAAAAAAAACCTTGAAGCTGATTGGTTTTTAATGCAGAGCTGCACCAGATTTTGCACTCTGCATGTAGTAAATCAACCCCACTATTACCATTGAGGTGTCCAAAGGGAACCAAAAACTACAATTCAATGGAAAAATGTAGATGAATTCTAAATACTCTCACCGGCCACTTCATTAGGTACACCTGGTTAATTGCTTGGTAACAACAATTGCTCATCAGTCAATCATATGGCAGCAGCTTAATGCATTTAGGCATCTAGATATGGTGAAGATGACTTGCTAAAGTTCAAACCGAGCATCAAAATGGGGAAGAAAGAGGATTTAAAGCGGAGGTCCACCCTAAAGTGGACCTTCCGCTCATCGGAACCCTCCCCCCCTCCGGCGCCACAATTGGCACCTTTCAGGGGGGAGGGGGGTGCAGATACCTGTACAGTACAGGTATCTGCACCCACTTCCGGGATAGCTCTCTGCGGAAAGGGGCGTAGATTACGCCCCTTTACGCAAGTGCCCGCCCCTTTCCGCAAGTGCCCCGCTGCCTGCTGGGAAACACACAGATCCCAGAGACAGCGGGGACCGTCCTTATTGCGCAGCGCAACTCGCGCATGCGCAGTAGGGAACCGGGAAATGAAGCCGAAAGGCTCCATTTCCTGATTCCCATACCCAAGATGGCGGCGGCAGGACCCGAGAGACGATCTAGAGATCGGCTTCGGGTGCCGACATCGCGGGCGCGCTGGACAGGTAAGTGTCACTATTTTAAAAGTCAGCAGCTGCAGTATTTGTAGCTGCTGGCTTTTAAAAAAAAAAACGCGGAGTCCCGCGGACTCCCGCTTTAAGGGACTTTGAACGATGTATGGTTGTTGGTACCAGATGGGCTGGTCTGAGTATTTCAAAAACTTCTGATCTACTGGAATTTTCACGCACAACCATCTCTAGGGTTTACAGAGAATGGTCTGAAAAAGAGAAAATATTCAGTGAGCGACAGTTGAGTGGACGAAAATGCCTTCTTGATGTCAGAGGTCAGAGGAGAATGGGCAGACTGGTTTGAGATGATAGAAAAGCAACAGTAACTCAAATAACCACTTGTTACAACCAAGGTATGCAGAAAACCATCTCTGAACGCACAGCACATCTAACCTTGAAGCAGATGGGCTACAGAAGCAGAAGACCATGGTGGGTGACACTTCTGTCAGCTAAGACCAGGAAACTGAGGCAACAATGCAAACAGGCTCACCAAAATTGGACAATAGAAGAATGGAAGATGGAAAAACGTAGCCTGGTCAGACGAGTCTCGATTTCAGCGGCGACATTCAGATGGTAGGGTCAGAATTTGGAGTAAACAACATGGAAACATGGATCTATTATATCTTGTATCAATGGTTCAGGCTGGTGGTCTAATAGTGTGGGGGATATTTTCTTGGCACACTTTGGGCCTCTTAGTACTAATAGAATATTGTTTAACCACTTCAATACAAGGCATTTTCACCCCCTTCCTGCCCAGACCAATTTTTAGTTTTCAGTGCTGTCGCAATTTGGATGACAATTGTGCAGTTGTGCGATGTTGCACCCAAATAAAGTTGACGTCCTTTTTTTTCCCACAAATAGAGCTTTCTTTTGTTGTTATTTGATCACCTCTGTGGTTTTTATTTTTTGCGCTATAAACAAAAGAAGAGCAACAATTTTTAAAAAAACACAATATTTTTTACTTTTTGCTGTAAAAAAAATATATATATTTTTTTTCTTTAAAAAAAAAAAAGAATAATTTTTTCCTCAGTTAGGCTGATATGTATTCTTCTACATATTTTTAGTAAAAAAAAAAATCGTAATAAGCGTATATTGATTGGTTTGCGCAAAAGTTATAGCGTCTACAAATAGGGGATAGATTTATGGCATTTTTTTTTTTTTACTAGTAATGATGGCGATCTGCGATTTTTATCGTGACTGTGACATTGTGATGGACACATCGGACACTTTTGACACATTTTTGGGACCATTCACATTTACATAGCGATCAGTGCTATAAAATTACACTGATTTACACATTTGTGTAAATGTGACTGGCAGGGAAGGGGTTAACACTAGGGGGCGATCGAGGGGTTAATTATGTTCCCTGGGAGTGATTCTAATTGTGGGGGGAGGGGACTCACAAGGGGAGGAGACCGATCGGTGTTCCTCTGTAATGAGAACACACCATCGGTTTCCTCTCCTGTGACAGATCTACGGTCCTGCTGTGTTCCCGAGCAATCATGGGTGCCCGGTGGACATCGCGGCCGCCGGGCACGTGCACCGGGTCCCAAGCGATGCGGCGGGAGCGCCCGCCCCCTAGATGGCCGGGAAAGGGAGAACGTCATATGATGCCCACCCAGGATGGAAGATCTCATCTGCGGGCGTCATATTACTATGGATCCAATACTGAATCCAATAGAGCACCTTTAGGATGTGGTGGAATGGTTAATTAGCATCATGGATGTGCAGCCGAAAAAATCTGCCATCATGTCACTATGGACCAAAAACGCCTTGTTGAATCTATGCCTTGAAGAATTAAGGCAGTTCTGAAAGCAAAAGGGAGTCCAACCTGGTGCTAGCAAGGTGTACCTAATAAATTGGCCAGTGAGTGTATATATAGATACAGTGCCTTCAAGTAAAAAGTATTCATACCCCTTGAAATTTTTCCACATTTTATCATGTTACAATCAAAAACGTAAATGTATTTTATTGGGATTTTATGTGATAGACCAACACAAAGTGACACATAATTGTGAAGTGGAAGGAAAATTCTAAATGTTTTTTACATTTTTTTACAAATAAATATGTGAAAAGGGTGCCTTGCCCCCCTGAGTCAATACTTTGTAGAACCACCTTTCGCTGCAAGTACAGTCTTTTTGGGTATGTCTGTACCAGCTTTGCATATCTAGAGAGTGACATATTTGCCCATTCTGCTTTGCAAAATATCTCAAGCTCTGTCAGATTGGATCAGTGAACGGCAATTTTCAAGTCTTGTCACAGATTCTCAGTTGGATTTAGGTTGGGACTTTGACTGGTACATTCAGGGGTGTACCTAGAGCATTAAGCACCCGGGGCGGATCCTACATCTAGCAACCCTGGACCCCTCTACACTACACAACCCCCCCCCCCCCAGGTATGGATCCCTGCACATTACACAGCCCCCACCCCAGCTCTGAACATCTGCACATTACACAGCCCCCACCCCAGCTCTGAACCCCTGTACATTACACAGCCCCCACGCAGCTCTGGACCCCTGCTCATTACACAGCCCCCCACTCCAGATTTGGACCCCTGCACATTACATATTGCTTCCCCTGTGCTCTGGACCCCTGCACATTACACAGCCCCCACACAGCTCTGGACCCCTGCACATTACACAGCCCCCCAAGCTCTGAACCCTGCATATTACATAGCCCCCCGGACCCCTGCATATTACACATTGCCTTCCCATCCCCCAGCTCTGGACTCCTGCACTCCTGCAAATTACCCCTCCTTCCATCTATGTAACCCTGCATATTACACATTGCCCCTCACCCCTCAGCTCTGGACCCCTGCACATTGCCCCCCAGCTCTGGACCCCTGCATATTACACATTGCCCCCCTCCAGCTCTGGACCCCTACATATTGCACATTGCCCCCCCCTAGCTCTGGACCTCTGCACATTACCCCCCCAGCTCTGGACCACTGAATGTCCCCCCCGAACCCCTGCTTATTACACATTCACCCTCACCCCCCAGCTATGGACCCCTGCACATTACAGACAGCCCCCCAGCTCGGGACCCCTGCACATCTCCCCCCCAGCTCGAGGACCCCTGCACATTTCCCTTTCCCCCCAGCTCAGGACCCCTGCACATTTCCCTCCCCCTAACTCAGGACCCCTGCACATTTCCCTTCCCCCAACTCAGGACCCCTGCAATTCCCCTTTCCCCCAGCTAGGGACACCCTTCACATTTCCCCTCACCCCCCCCAGCTCAGGACCCCTGCACATTTCCCTTCCACCCTGCTCGGGACCCCTGCACATCCCCCCAAGCTCAGGACCCCTGCTAGGACCTCCTAGCAATCAATCACCTGCTGGTTAACTTGAAAAGTTAAGTCCAGCAGTTGCTGCCCGTCTTCTATTCAGCACTGCTCATTGTCTCTCTCCCCTGGCTGTGAGCGGTACAGAGAGAAACTGGTAACTGTACCTGGGTGTCAGTCATCTGAGTAAAGTACGCAGATGGGCACCCCTGCACTCTGTCACAGCTCACCTCTCCCTGCCCTGACTCACAGCACCCCTGCCCCCCCCCCCCACTGGGGCCATTCTAACACATGACTATGCTTTGATCTAAACCATTCCATTGTAGCTCTGATTTTATGTTATGTTTAGGGTTGTTGTCCTGCTGGAAGGTGAACCTCTGCCCCAGTCTTAAGTCTTTTACAGACTCTAATAATTTTCTGAGATTGTCCTGTATTTGTCTCCATCCATCTTCCCATTGAATGGTGGATTGAACAGTGCTCCATGAGATGTTCAAAGCTTGAGATATTTATTTATAATCTAACCCTGCTTTAAACTTCTCCTCAACTTTATCCCTGACCTGTCTGGTGTATTCCTTGGACTTCATGACACTGTTCGTTCACCAAGGTTCTCTAACAAACCCATAAGGGCTTCACAGAACAGCTGTATTTATACTGAGATTAAACTTCACACGGGTGGGCTCTATTTACTAATTAGGTAACTTCTGAAGGCAATTGGCTCCACTAGATTTTAGTTAGGGGTATAAGAGTAAAGGGGACTGAATACAAATGAAAGCCACACTTTTCAGATATTTAATTATAAAAAAAATTGAAAACTATTTATCATTATCATGTGTTACTTTGTGTTGATCTATCACATAAAATCCCAATGAAATACATTTACGTTTTTGGTTGTACCATGACAAAATGTGGAAAATTTCAAGGGGTATGTCCAAAGTCCGGCCCGCAGGACAATTGCGGGCCGTCATTCCAGTTTGGAATGGCCCGCCTGGTTATTTGGACATAAATATCTTATGTGGCCCCCAAAGAGCTCCCAGCACCGGGGCCACAGTAGATATATATGTCCAGATGCCTTGGAGGGGACAGGGAGGAGGTGGGACAAGTGCTGTGCACACAGGAGAATTTCCTGTTTACACGGCAGCCTCTGTAATAGAAAGTGCCGTCTCCGGCGCTGCCATTGGACGACTGATCTGTCCATCAAAGGAGGTGGGACATTCTATTAAAGAGGCCGCAGAGAAAACAGGAGTTTCTCCTGTAGCTAATCTTTTGGCGCTCATCCTCGTACCGCCCCCTCCAAGGCTGCAGATGGATGGGAATTAGTCAGGCTGCAGTGATTGCAAGGGTGAGTCTGCATTCCTGGCAATGATGGGGGGCTACATTCCTGGCAATGATGAGGGCTACATTCCTGGCAATGATTGGGGGTTGCATTCCTGGCAATGATGGGGGGCTGCATTCTTGGCAATGATGGGGGGGCTGCATTCTTGGCAATGATGGGGGGGCTGCATTCTTGGCAATGATGGGGGGGGGGCTGCATTCCTGGCAATGATGGGGAACTGCATTCTTTGCAATGATGGGGAGCTGCATTCTTGGCAATGATGGGGAGCTGCATTCTTGGCAATGATGGGGAGCTGCATTCTTGGCAATAATGGGGAGCTGTATTCTTGGCAATGACGGGGGCTGCATTCTTGGCAATGATGGGGGCTGCATTCTTGGCAATGGTGGGGCTGCAGATGGGCACTGACCCTTATTTTGCTTCATATTTTTTTATGTAAAATGTAAGTTTTTTTCCTGAAACTTCCCTCTTAGAGTGAAGGTGCGTGTTATACGCCAATAAATGCGGTATATCCAAATAACACGCCCAAGCTCATCTCTTTACTCACACACAGCTACAAAGGAAAGAGAATTCTTGTTGGGCGGTGTATTAGTGCTCGAACTAACACACAGACTGAATTTTAATGGTTCAAAAAATGTCAGGGAAAATGGTTGGCCCTCACGCACGTTCACATCATCAAATCTGGCCCCTCTTTGAAAAAAGTTTGGACACACCTGCTCTAAGGTGTATTACATAATAATACTTTTTAGCTTCACATCTATTGTAAAAAATAAATAAATAAAATAACCATTAAAATAAATGAGCATATCACTATGTCTGTGCAAATGAAGTTGCAGCATTTAGCAAATAAAGTATCATCGCTCTTTGAAAGAAGCCTAATGATGTTGGAAACACAGGCTGTTCTGTTTATTTTGAAATAGTGTGATTATAGGTTCTTTGAGGATAACCCAGGCTAACAACACTATGCAAAAGCAAGAAATGGAAGTCTGGAGGGAGACCTGATAGCATCCTAATTGTTTGGCCTCTTGTTTGATTCCTGCACATTATCAACACTTTGCGGTGTTTACACATGAAACGTTGATGTTTGTGTTTGTCTTTATTCTCACCCTTCCTCTTTTGATTCTAGTTAAAACATCTTAATCTGCAGGGGTTCTGGCCGAAGCCCACCACATGGCCACTTAGCATGTATCAGAGGGTTTTATCTCTTCCTTACCAATGCATGGCACAAAGTTACATTAAACTGGTCTAGTGGATTTTTCGAACAAATGTCGTTTGAAATTGGTTCAAAATTTTGGTTGCTTTTAACAATCGATTTCGGAGTAAATGGACTTTCCCGAACTAAAACCACACGCACTGTTGGAAATTTGTTCATTAAACGTTTTCCATCCTGCTCCTTCAAATTTTCTTTACTGTGGTTGAAAACGAATGTTGATTTGAGCCTCCTAATAGTTAGAAAATCAAATAAATGTTCCTAAAAGTAAAACATTTTAATGCTATTTTACTAGTGTATGGTCAGCTTAAAGTGGTTGTAAATGATCACCTTGTAAAAAATAAAAAAAACATTCAGTTTAAAATTAAAATACAAAGAAAAATATTTGTGTATAGATATAAAAATACAATATAAATACCTTTTTTCATGCTATGACTCTAAGTCTGTTGCCAAAACGCGTTAGCTGTCTTGCTTGTCACTTCATGTAACCAACCATTAAAATCGCTATATGAACTACAGAGTTGCTGGCTCAATCCTTTTACTTGATTATAAATACCTTTTCCTACTTTTTCATAAGTGATCATATGGCACTCCCATGTATCTAGCTAGCACGCACAGCCATGTACACCAAAACGTGTGGTAACAGAGTACATGTCTTTTGGTGTGCAGCAATACATCAAAAGAGTTGTGCATTTTTTCTCTTCACTCCAATGGGCAGGTGCGGTGGAGAAGCGGTGTATTCACCGTTCCCACACCACCCAAAAGATGCTTGGACTTTTTTTCCTGTCCTGCAAGCACACCGCCCCAGTGTGAAAGCACTCAGGCTTTTACACTGGGACTGCAGAAGAGGCAGTTTACATGAGCTTTTCAGGCGCTATTTTTAGCTAAAAAAAACGCCTGTAAAATGGCAAAACCAAAAATTTTATATATTGTAACAATACCTGAGTCTTCCTAATTTCCTGTATACTGAACTCAAAATCTCAATTTTCAAGCGTCCTTCTCTGAACTACCAAATCCTTCATCCCTGTGTAATGAAGATAAGGAGATGGGGTGGTGTTTGTAGTCCAAATCAAGAGAGCAGCCTAGGGTGACAGTGCTGCTTCTCCATAGGTGCATTACAGTGAGGGAACACTGTCATCCTGGAACAGGAAGCATATTATTGGCAGGATCACCAGGTGAAGATAAAGGGAAACAAAACCTGAAAAATGGTGGTAAGTTTTAACCACTTGACCTCTGGAAGGTTTTCCCCCCTTCCTGCCAAGGGCATTTTTTTGCTATACAGCACTGTGCTACTTTAATTGGCAAATGCTCAGTCATGCAACACTGTACCCTAATGAGATTTTTATATATTTTTTTCACATAAATCTAACTTTCTTTTTGTGGTATTTGATCCTCCCTTTTTTTGTGATATATAAACAAAACCAAATATTTTGAAAATAATTTCTTGCCAAAATGTATTCTGCTACATGTCTTTGGTAAAAAACAAAAAACCAAAAAAATCTCAATACGTGTAAGTTAATTGGTTTGTAATAAATTTATAGAGTCAACAAACTTTGGTATATACTGTATACACGCAGCTATAGATGTTATACTGGTAATGGCGGTGATGGTGTAACTGTAATAGGGTGGCGGGCAATCTGCCGCTAACAGATACTGGCTGAGAGGGTCACTAACTGACACTGATGTCGCTAGTGACACTAATACAGTGATCAATGATAATACTATACACGGACAGTGTAGTAATGACACTGGCTGGGGAGGGGTTAACATCTAGCGGCAATCAAGGGGTTAACTGTGTGCCTAACATGTGTAATGTGTGCTCCTTTTACTTATGTAATAACTACCCCAACTTTCTGGGAGCCTAGTGGTGACCCTCAGAGGCAGGGAGGGCTGACATATTTCCTCAGGGTGCAGGTTACGGGGCATGGTGGATGATGTACAAGATAGAAATTGTGCGCTAATCATTTTTATGCTTAAACAAAGAGAAGTTTATTTCTCACAACAGGAAAAATGTGGGAGAGAGGGGGCACAGGACACCCATAGTCAAAAATTGTAACGATCAGAAAATAGGCAGATCGGCCGACTCCTTAGACAAAAAAGTGAGATAAGGTACACAGCAGTACAAGAAACGAGCCTTTAACCAGTTCCCGACTGGTGCACGCCGATGTACGACGGCAGAATGGCACGGGCAGGCATATTGGTGTACAGGCACGTCCATTTTTATATGCCGCCCTGCCACCGCGTGCGCACTGCCGGTGGCACGCTCGCGTGCTGGTCAGGACCCCCGTGAGTCCGGCCGCTGGTCCCACGGACTCGATCGCCGCAGGGATACGCGCGATCGTCTCACGGAGCTGCTGAACGGGGAGATGCCATTGTAAATAGCATCTCCCCGTTCTACCTAGCAACAAGTGACACTGATCTCTGCTCCCTGTGATTGGAGCAGATATCAGTGTTCACTAACACACAGCCCAGCCCCCCACAGTTAGTAACACGCCCCTAGGACACACTTAACCCCATACACTGCCACCCCCTGGTTAACCCCTTCACTGCCAGTGTCATTTACACAGGAATCAGTGCATTTGTATAGCACTGATTGCTGTATAAATGACAATGGTCCCAAAAAAGTGTCAAAAATGTCTGATGTGCCATAATGTCGCAGTCCCAATAAAAATCGCTGATCGCCACCATTACTATTAAAAAAAAAAAATATTAATAAAAATGCAATAAAACTATCCCCTATTTTGTAAA
The DNA here is from genome assembly GCF_037356315.1 of Lithobates pipiens. Taxonomy (NCBI): domain Eukaryota; kingdom Metazoa; phylum Chordata; class Amphibia; order Anura; family Ranidae; genus Lithobates; species Lithobates pipiens. Next base: position 407,773,796 of record NW_027507718.1, read on the forward strand.
CGCTATAAAAAATTTTTTTTTACCAAAAATATGAAGAATACGTATCGGCCTAAACTGAGGAAAAACATTTTTTTTTATATATTTTTTGGGCGATATTTATTATAACAAAAAGTAAAAAATAATGCGTTTTTTTTCAAAATTGTTGCTCTTTTTTTGTTTATAGCGCAAAAACTAAAAATCGCAGGGGTGATCAAATACCACCAAAAGAAAGCTCTATTTGTGGGGAAAAAAAGGATGTCAATTTTGTTTGGGAGCCACATCAGCAATTGTCAGTTAAAGCGACGCAGTGCCGAATGGCAAAAAGTGCTCTGGTCTTAAGCCAGCAAAATGGTCCGGGGCTGAAAGTGGTTAAGGGCTAAAAATAAACTGGGGGAATTTACTAAAACTGGAAGAGAGAGAATCTGGAGTAGCTGTGCAAAGTAACCAATCAGTTTCTCAGTTCAGCCTGTTCAGTTGACGATTGACTGCCATGCACAGCAGCTCCAGATTCTGCCTGCTCCAGTCTTGTTAAATTCTGTTGTTATGTCAGAGGAAGAAGGGAGCACAGAATGGGGGTTATTTAATCACTTCAGCCCCGGACCAATTAACAGCCTAAGGACCAGAGGTCTTTTTACAATTTCGCACTGCACTGCTTTAACTGGTAATTGCGCGGTCATACAATGTTGTACCCAAACGAAATTTGCATCCTTTTCTTCCTACAAATAGAGCTTTCTTTTGATGGTATTTGATTGCCTCTGCAATCAATGGAAAAAGACCGAAATTTTTGAGAAAAAATGATATTTTCTACTTTTTGTTATAAGAAAAAATCGAATAAACTCAATTTTAGTCATACATTTAGGGCAAAATGTATTCAGCCACATGTCTTTAGTAAAAAAAATGTCAATAAGCGTATATTTATTGGTTTGCGCAAAAGTTATAGCGTCTACAAACTAGAGTACATTTTCTGGAATTTACACAGCTTTTAATTTACGACTGCCTATCTCATTTCTTGAGGTGCTAAAATGGCAGGGCAGTACAAACCCCCCCAAATGACCCCATTTTGGAAAGTAGACACCCCAAGGAAGTTGTGGAGAGGCATGTTGATCCCATTGAATATTTTTTTTTTGTCCCAAGTGATTGAATATTGACACAAAAAAAAAAGTTTACAAAAAGTTGTCACTAAATGATATATTGCTCACACATGCCATGGTTATATGTGGAATTGCACCCCAAAATATATTCTGCTGCTTCTCCTGAGTACGAGGATACCACATATGTGGGACTTTTTGGGAGTCTAGCTGCGTACAGCACCCCGAAAACCAATCACTGCCTTCAGGGTTTCTAAGGGTGCAAATTTTTTATTTCACTCCTCACTACCTATCACAGTTTCGAAGGCCATAAAATGCCAAAATAGCACAAAACCCCCCCAAATGACCCCATTTTGGAAAGTAGACACCCCAAGGTATTTACTGAGAGGCATGTTGAGTCCATGAAATATTTTATATTTTGCCACAAGTTGCAGGAATTTTACAATTTTATTTTTTTTGCACAAAGTTGTCACTAAATAATATATTGCTCACACATGCTATGGGCATAAGTCAAATTACACCCCAAAATAAATTCTGCTGCTTCTCCCGAGTACGGGAATACCACATGTGGGGGACTTTTTGGGAGCCTAGCCACGTACGGGACCCCGAAAACCAAGCACTGCCTTTCCGGATTTAAATATAAAATGCTACCAAAAAAAACTGTTAGCGATCGCAGGGATCAGGCCTGACTCTGCGATCGCTGCAGTTATGTGTTTAGTGTTTTGTAAGTGACAGTGATCGATCGATACTGCACTTGGGTGGGCTGGGCAGAGGGGCAAAACGCAGGTGCCAGCAGGTATCTGGGCTGATCCCGCTAACAATGCGTTTTTTTTGGAACCCTAAACTGCTGGGGATGCTAGTATAGATCTGATCAGATCAGATATTGATCTGTTCAGATTCTATACCACTACGGGAGGTTTATGCTCTGCATGTGGGTGTTAGCGGTACTGGCACTAACCTAGCGCTGCCTGGGGCGACGCAGATCCTGACCCTAAAACCTAATTGATATCACCCGCCGGGTGATCAGGGGGTTAAACCTTTATTGGGTAATAAATGGTGGGTGCCCTGATGCTATAAAAAGCAAACTAACCAGAGTCGTCCGTAACACTTATACGGTGATCACTGGTGAAAGGGTTAACTAGGGGCAATCAGGGGGTTCAAATTTTTATTATGTAGTATATGAGGGTTCCTGGCGCTATATAAAAACCTGTCGGGGAACCTAAATAACTAACTGGCTAACCAGCGTCACCAGTGACACTTATACTGTGATCGCTGGTGAAAGGGTTAACTAGGGGCAATCCGGGGGTTAAAACCATTATTGGGTAGTATATGGGGGTACCTAGCGCTATAAAAACCTGGCGGTGAACCTAAAAAAATAACTAGCTACCTAGCGACACTAGCGACACTAATGCAGCGATCAGAAAAATGATCACTTAGTGACACTTCCAAAAGGGGGTGAAAGGGTTAACTAGGGGCAATCAGGGGGTTAAAACCATTATTGGGTAGTATATCGGGGTACCTAGCGCTATAAAAACCTGGCGGTGAACCTAAAAAAATAACTAGCTACCTAGCGACACTAGCGACACTAATACAGCGATCAGAAAAATGATCTCTTAGTGACACTGGCAAAAGGGGGTGAAAGGGTTAACTAGGGGCAATCAGGGGGTTAAAACAATTATTGGGTAGTATATCGGGGTACCTAGCGCTATAAAAACCTGGCGGTGAACCTAAAAAAATAACTAGCTACCTAGCGACATTAGTGACACTAATGCAGCGATCAGAAAAACGATCGCTTAGTGATACTGGCAAAAGGGGGTGAAAGGGTTAACTAGGGGCAATCAGGGGGTTAAAACCATTATTGGGTAGTATATCGGGGTACCTAGCGCTATAAAAACCTGACGGTGAACCTAAAAAAATAACTAGCTACCTAGCGACAATAGCGACACTAATACAGCGATCAGAAAAATGATCGCTTAGTGACACTGGCAAAAGGGGGTGAAAGGGTTAACTAGGGGCAATCAGGGGGTTAAAACCATTATTGGGTAGTATATGGGGTACCTAGCGCTATAAAAACCTGGCGGTGAACCTAAAAAAATAACTAGCTACCTAGCGACACTAGCGACACTAATGCAGCGATCAGAAAAATGATCACTTAGTGACACTTCCAAAAGGGGGTGAAAGGGTTAACTAGGGGCAATCAGGGGGTTAAAACCATTATTGGGTAGTATATCGGGGTACCTAGCGCTATAAAAACCTGGCGGTGAACCTAAAAAAATAACTAGCTACCTAGCGACACTAGCGACACTAATACAGCGATCAGAAAAATGATCGCTTAGTGACACTGGCAAAAGGGGGTGAAAGGGTTAACTAGGGGCAATCAGGGGGTTAAAACCATTATTGGGTAGTATATCGGGGTACCTAGCGCTATAAAAACCTGGCGGTGAACCTAAAAAAATAACTAGCTACCTAGCGACACTAGCGACACTAATACAGCGATCAGAAAAATGATCGCTTAGTGACACTGGCAAAAGGGGGTGAAAGGGTTAACTAGGGGCAATCAGGGGGTTAAAACCATTATTGGGTAGTATATCGGGGTACCTAGCGCTATAAAAACCTGACGGTGAACCTAAAAAAATAACTAGCTACCTAGCGACATCAGTGACACTAATGCAGCGATCAGAAAAACGATCGCTTAGTGACACTGGCAAAAGGGGGTGAAAGGGTTAACTAGGGGCAATCAGGGGGTTAAAACCATTATTGGGTAGTATATCGGGGTACCTAGCACTATAAAAACCTGGCGGTGAACCTAAAAAAATAACTAGCTACCTAGCGACACTAATACAGTGATCAGAAAAATGATCGCTTAGTGACACTGGCAAAAGGGGGTGAAAGGGTTAACTAGGGGCAATCAGGGGGTTAAAACAATTATTGGGTAGTATATCGGGGTACCTAGCGCTATAAAAACCTGGCGGTGAACCTAAAAAAATAACTAGCTACCTAGCGACACTAATACAGTGATCAGAAAAATGATCGCTTAGTGACACTGGCAAAAGGGGGTGAAAGGGTTAACTAGGGGCAATCAGGGGGTTAAAACAATTATTGGGTAGTATATCGGGGTACCTAGCACTATAAAAACCTGGCGGTGAACCTAAAAAAATAACTAGCTACCTAGCGACACTAATACAGTGATCAGAAAAATGATCGCTTAGTGACACTGGCAAAAGGGGGTGAAAGGGTTAACTAGGGGCAATCAGGGGGTTAAAACAATTATTGGGTAGTATATCGGGGTACCTAGCGCTATAAAAACCTGGCGGTGAACCTAAAAAAATAACTAGCTACCTAGCGACATCAGTGACACTAATGCAGCGATCAGAAAAACGATCGCTTAGTGATCGGGGGGGGGGGGGGGTTTGTGTGCCTGTGTTTGCCTACATGTCAGTGTAGTGTTGGTGCACACTTACTTTCTGTCTTCTCCTCGTAGTTCGGTCAAAAAGACCGCCCCGAGGAGAATGACATCACTTCCTCCCTGCCTGTGTATACAATACACAGTGGGAGGAAGCTTCTCATTGGCCAGGAGCGATCGAGAGGGGGTGGCCAGAAACCAACGGCCATCCCCTCATCCCGGATCGCTCCTGAAGCGAAACGGACCGCCGTATCCAGTGGGAGGGGGTCCGATCGGACCCCCCACCCGCTGGAAGGCAAGCACGTACATGTACACGCAAATCCATTTTGCACTGAAAGTGCACTTGGAAGTGCAGTCGCTCTAAATCTGAGGGGTAGATCTGAAATGAGTGGAAGCTCTGTTGATTTTATCATCCAATCATGTGCAAGCTAAAATGCTGTTTTTTTTTTTTCCTTACATGTCCCCCTCGGATCTACAGCGACTTTACTTTCAAGTGCACTTGCAGTGCAAAGTGGATTTTCCTTTAGTAAATAACCCCCAATATTTCTGGAGCATCAACTGTTATTTTCAGCATGTATAAAAGGGATAAAGCATAGGGAAATTATTATTACATATTGCAGAGATGTGCCTATATGTTTATTTTTCAGTTTTACATTGACATGTGCTTTAAAGTGATTGTAAAGCTTTTTTTTTTAATAAAAAACATGTCATACATACTTACTTCCACTGTGCAGTTTATTTTGCACAGAGTGGTCCCGATCATCCTCTTCTGGGGTCCCCCAGTGGCAGCTCCTCCCTGCATCGTATAACCCCCTAGGAGAAGCGCTCTCCTGGGGAGTTACCATGCGGGCGTGTTACCGAGTCCAGCATTTGCGTCCATAGACGCAGAATATAGAACTCGGCCCTGCCCCCCGACACCAGCATCATTGGATTTGATTGACAGCAGTGGGAGCCAATGACTACACTGCTATCAATCTGTCCAATCAAGAGCCGAGAACCCCCGGGTAAAGAGTTATAGCGCGTCTCCACCGAGGGATCAAAGTGGGTCAGGTGAGTAAAACAGGATGGCTAGGGGGCCGTTCACTGTCAGAAATTTTTCACCTTAATACATAGGATGCTTTAAGGTGAAAAAACACGAGAATTTATAACATCTTTAGAGTCGGTTCACACAGGGGCAGCGCGACTACCTCAGGCGATCTGCACACGACTTCAGCGGCGGCTTGCAAAATGACTTCTGTATAGAAGTCCATGCAAGTTGCCTGAAGTCACCCCAAAAGTACAGGAACCTTTTTCTAAGTCGGAATGACTTGAGTCGCTCCTATTAGAACGGTTCCATAGTACAGAACGGGACGCCACTTGTCAGGCGGCTAAGTCGCCTGACAAATCGCCCCTGTGTGAACCGGCTCTTAAGTAAGCTGCTGGAGATGTAACTGCACAGTGTATAAATACTATTATTTATCACTATAACTATTATTTAGAACTTTTTATTCTTGCTTGCGGGAAAGATGATGCGTAGCCACAGATCTCTCTAATAAAAAATGTTTGAAAAATGATAAGCATTAAGATTATCATATCAGTTTCCATGTGATAAGAATTTAACTGTGTTTATCAGATTGTCTAGTTACAGTATTACAAGTGACTCATTCAACATTAATTCATAAACATAAAAACTATTTATTTTCTTTAACCTCTTTAGCTCCGGATGGTTTACCCCCCTTCATGACCAGGCTATTTTTTTCGATACAGCACTGCATTATTTTAACTGACAATTGCGTGGTTGTGCTATGCTGTACCCAAATAAAATTGATGTCCTTTTTTTTCCCGCAGATAGAGCTTTCTTTTGGTGGTATTTCATCACCTCTGTGTTTTTTATTTTTTGCTCTGTAAACAAAAATTATCGTCAATTTTGAAAAAAATAATATTTCTTACGTTCTGCTCTAAAACAAATCTAATAAAAAATGGAAAAAATATAATTTCTTCATCAATTTAGGCCACTGTATTCTGCTACACATTTTTGGTAAAAAAAAATCCCAATAAGTGTATACTGATTGGTTTGGGAAAAAGTTATAGCGTCTACAAACTATGGACTAGATTTACGAAATTATTATTTAATTCTATTTTTTTTTACTAGTAATGGTGGTGTTCAGCGAGTTATAGTGGGACTGTGACATTGCAGCAGACAAATTGAACACTAAGTGACATTTATTTGGGGACCAGTGACAATAATACAGTGATCAGTGCTAAAAATATGCACTGTCACTATACTAATGACACTGGCTGGGAAGGGGTTAACATCGGGGGAGATCAAATGGTTAAATGTGATCCTAGGGCGTGATTACTAACTGTGGGGGATGTGCTTGTACTGTCAGAAGGCAGATATCCGTATTCCTGCTTAGCAGAAACACAGGATTACTACCTCCCCTTCTCACAGAAAGGCGATCTGCCTTGTTGTTTACATAGACAGACCGCTGTTATGCTTCTCTCTGTCGGACATAGCGTACGCCGGACCCACTGATTGACTTCGCTGTGTCCAATCACACAAGGTGTTCAGGGGGACCTTACTGCACCCAAGTGGGCCAGACAAGTGCTTGCTAGTGCCACCAAAGGTTGGCTGGGGCCACTGTTTAACGAAAAGTTGGTGTTAAAGCACCACTCCAACTTAATAGCGATGGGTTTTCAAAAGAACAAAATTAACTTGTAAACTTCTGTAACAATTCACATTGTTCATTATGGACATCTGTCCCTCATTGCACTCCATAACTCTCTCACTTTTGTTTTGCAGAATTTTTGAGCTTATAATATTGAGCCTGTACCGGACTCCACCAGTCCAGTAGCCAGTCACCTCACTGCCAGTGACACTGATGAATATTACACTTGAATACTAGGAAGCTTGACTCATGTACAACACCTGTGTTTATTATTCTCCTGAAGCCTCTTTCCATCTTTTGTGACTTCCAGAGTGGGTCCTTAGGATGCCCTGTGCCATCATGTTGGACCCATTAGTGGGGTTCCAGTCACTAGAGAAGGAGCCTAAGCACATAAGCTCCTTCACTACCAGGGTCTTCCATCACATATGGCCAAGTTGCACTGCTTCTTGACTGGTTGGCTGTTTATGCACTCGACTCTAGTAATGTAGTCATTAACAACGTCAATATAGCCTCTTCCAAATAGCTTCACTGCGTGTTTGACAATAGTACTGCATCTTCTCTGACTCGTCATGTCCCATAAGGAGCTCTGTTCTTTTGATAAGCCATTTGTGCATGCACCCCCTTTAAGTAAGTAACTTTTGACCAGGCCAGGTTAAATAACAATAAACATTGTTTACTGAAGTTTAAGATTACCAAATAAACAGTTCAACAAAGATGTCTTCAATACATATTCCTGTGTACAATCTTCTAAATGCCCCCTTAGTTAGTAGACTGGGGCCCCTGGTTGCCCCCTGAGGTAGTCATATTCTAAAATTGGTGAGAAAGACCTTAGAGTCCATTGGTCAAGCACGAGTCCATACCATTGGAAGCCTGACGGGATTCCCACGGGGGGTGGTTAAAGTGGAAGTAAACCCTTGTATTGTTTTCAGTCAAGGAAGCTGCCATCTTGGCCTATAATGATTCTTCAACTTCCATAATGCTGCACATGTGATCAGTTATGAAACCAGCTATTGGATGGTTTGAAAGTTTGGTTGAGAGCACAACCAAACTGTGAAAGTTAGCATTTCTGGCATGCCGGGAATGTAAGTGTTTTTTGAAACTGGGTTTACTCCCGCTTTAAATGCAAAGTAGTGGTTCACATCTTTAGCAGCGAACTTGTTCCTTTGATGGAGAGCCCTGAAAACAAACCTCTGGCCACTTACTTACTGTGGCACCCCCAAGAGATGGTTCCCACCCTTTTATGTGTTTGCCCCAGAAGGGAGAGATACCTCCCAAAAAAGCCCAGGAAAACCTGGCCAGCGTGCAATAACTACAAAACAGTAGAACATTTTTAACCAACATAAAATGTTTAACATCCACCTGCTTACAGGTGTGCACGATCCATGATCTTCTGGATAATGTAGTGGGTTTTTTGTATAGTGACATTGACATTTTAAATGATGTGTGTATTGTCCTAGCCTCTTTCTTTGATCCCTCTGTGTGCTTAGTACTAAATATACCTCTGTATAAGTGTTATGAGTGACGCTGGTTAGTTAATTTTTTTTTATACCCGCCGTATATGTACAAATTAAGGTTTAACCCCCTGATCACCCGGCGGTTGATATCAGTTAGGTTTTAAGGTCAGATAGGGTCTGCGTCATCCCAGGCAGTGTCAGATTAGTGAGAGGTACCGTTAACACCCATACACGCAGCATACACCTCCCTTAGTGGTATAGGTGTCCGTTTATGAAGCAATGATCAGTGGAGATCCAGAGGATCGCCGCTGATCACAGCCCATAAACAGTATATAAACCAGAGATAATCGGGGGGAGATGTGTTTGAACTTGTTCTCCCGCCGATTATCTCCGCACATGGAGAATCCACATAGACTGACACAGTAACGGTCACTATATGAAGCTGTGATCTCAGCGCTTCACTTGTGATCTGTGTCAGAATTCACACTCCCCGATTCACCAACTCAGAGGTGGAGAACGGGGTAGTGAAGAGGGAATCGGGGGGGATCTGAGGAGGAAAGAGGAAGATAATTAACTTCCTTATGCCTCGTTCAGACCCCCCAACACTGTAACCATGTCCCCCTGTCATATGTATGTGTATGCATATATATACATATATATATATAATGTGCATATGTATATATATATAATGTGTGTGTATATACATGTATATATAATGTCTGTGTGTGTATACATGTATATATTATGTAGGGGGACGCTTTATTTCACTAACATTAATCACACCGCGTGTCAGTGTATTGAGCTGTGATAATTTATCACTGCTTAATAAATTGACATCTCTGTGTATCAGTGAATTTCTAGTACTGTAATCTCGTAAAGTCTCACGAGATTCCAGTATTAGGGGCCGTTCTCCAGTGTTAGAAGCGTTTGTAGATCGCTTCACTCCTCCAAGGGTGAAGCGATCTACTCCGCTTCATATAGTGGCACACAGAGGAGAAAGATCTCCTATGTGAATGCCGGAGAATGAAGCAGTGAATAGATTTCACTGCTTCATAAAAGGACACCATAGTGTCTGAACGGATCGATGTCTGATCTGATCTATACTAGCGTGCTCAGCAGTTTAGGGTTCCCAAAAGCGCAGCATTAGCGGGATCAGCCCAGATACCTGCTAGCACCTGCATTTTGCCCCTCCACCCAGCCCAGCCCACACAAGTACAGTATCAATCGATTAATGTCACTTACAAAACACTGAACAGATAACTGCAGCTTTTTCAGAGTCAGACCTGATCCCTGCGATCGCTAACAGTTTTTTTGGTAGCGTTTGGTACAGTTACTGACAGCCTAGGAGATTTTTTTACTTGTGAGTCTCACTAGTGTACCAGTAAATTTAAAGCCCAAAACAGCAAATCAAAGGTACACTAGTGAAGAGGCCTACACGTTTATGAGCATCACAGATAGTGAAAAGGAAGTCACGCACCTGTCAGATTCAGGCTTAGAATATGATCCTGTAGACCACAGCAGCTCCATGACAGATAGCTCTGACGACGGAGCTGTGGTCCCTGCCAAGGCCAGGCATACCAGACCTCGATTTTCTTTTGCTGTTGTTGAGGTGCAAGAACCGCAGGGCTCTTGTATGGAGCAGAGAAGTACTAGTGCTGCTCATCCTTCTGGTGAACTGGCAAGCACCAGCGGCCTAGTGCACCCTGGTTGTAGTCAAACCAGCACTGCAGTAACACATGGTGACGTGGCGAGTCCCATAAGTGCAGTTCAAGCTGGTGAGGTGGCAAGCACAAGTAGTGTCCCGCTCAGTGGCGGAACTACCGCCATAGCGACCCGTGCGGTCGCTATGGGGCCCGCAGCTGAGGAGGGCCCGGTGAGCGGGTGGCGGGTGAGCCACCAAGCTGCCTGTCCACGGTGGTGGGGGGGCAGGGGGGTTGTTGGGGAATCTGCCAGCGGGGAGGCTCGGTGGGTACAGGGCAGAGATGACATCATCTCTCACCACCCGGCGCCCGCCCTGCAAACTGCCAGCTCCGCCCTCACTCACTGTGCAGGCAGCAGAGAGATTACATCATCTCTCTGACTGGCAAACAGACGTGACAATTCCATTCCCCACCTTAGCAGGAAAGTAACAATCCGCAACTTGTGGCAGGTGATGTGGCAAGTGGACAATCTGCAATGTGCGGCAGGTGACGTGGCAAGTGGACAATCTGAAACTTGTGGCAGGTGATGTGGCAAGTGGACAATCTGCAATGTGTGGCAGGTGACGTGGCAAGTGGACAATCTTAAACTTGTGGCAGGTGATGTGGCAAGTGGACAATCTGCAATGTGTGGCAGGTGACGTGGCAAGTGGACAATCTGAAACTTGTGGCAGGTGATGTGGCAAGTGGACAAACCGCAATGGGTGGCAGGGGACGTGGCAAGTGGACAATCCGCAATGTGTGGCAGGTGACGTGGCAAATGGACAATCCGCAATGGGTGGCAGGTGATGTGGCAAGTGGACATTCCACAATGTGTGGCAGGTGACGTGGCAAGTGGGCAATTTTCAACGTTTGGCAAGTGGACAATCTGCAATGAGTGGCAGGTGATGTGGCAAGTGGACAATGCACAATGGGTGATAGATGGTGTGACAAGTGGACAATCCACAATGGGTGGCAATCATCCTGACACCATAACACAAATGGTGCCGTGATAATTGAAGCGCCAACATCAGCCATTGCCCCAATAAATTGCCCCCCAAAAAAGTATTTTCTATCAGTGCCCCTCCCGAGACTAGACTCTGGATCCACCCCTGGGTGGGGGGGGGCCCATGCAACATTTTGCTATGAGGCCCTGTGATTTCTAACTATGCCCCTGGTCCCGCTGCCACCAAGAAGACAAAGACAGGCCCGTTGAGCTCATAGTGCTCTTTCTGCTGCATTCGCCAATCCTAATTGGGAACCCACCACTTCTTCAGCACCTGTACTTCCCCCATTCACTGGCCAACCCAGAATTCAAGTGGAAACAGTTGATTTTACGTCACTTGATTTTTATTCACTGATTTTCACTGAAGATCTTTATAGATCTATTGTGGACCGAAGTAATTTGTATACTGGTCAATTCATCGCTGCTAATCCCCAGTCCTCCCTTGCCAGAGATTGGAAACCAATTACAGTTTCCGAATTTAAGACCTTACTGGGCCTATCCCTCGACATGAGCATAGTTAAAATTAGTACGTTGCGGTCATATTGGTCCACTAACCCAAAATCTGCCTCCATGACCAGGGCACGATACGAGCAGATCTTGCATTTCAACAACAATGAACTCTGTCGTCCTCATGGAGACCCTGGATACGATCAGCTCTACAAAATTTGGCCCCTCGTAAACCACTTCAACCAATGTTTTGTTGACTTGTTTACTCCCCATCAAGTTGTCTGCGTTGAGTCCCTGATTATGTTTTCTGTCCGCTTGTCTTTCAAACAGTATCTTACCAGCAAATGTGCCAGATACTGGGTCAAGATGTATAAGCTCTGTAACAGGGCCATAGGCTATACATGTAGTTTTATGGTTTACGAGGGATATTTGCGTAAAGCCGCCGAACTGCCCAGATTACATAGGGAGCGCTGGCAAGATTGTGTGGGACTTGGTGTCACCCTTATTCAGAAAGGGGTACCATTTGTATGTGGACAATTATTACACGAGCGTGCCACTTTTTAGTCACTTGTTTGATCATCAGATTGGCGCATGTGGCACCGTGCAATCTAATCACTGGGGCTTTCCCCATCGGCTTGTAGATTCCCATCTTAGGATGGGGGAGAGAGCCTGCTTGAAGTGTAATAACTTGCTCGCTGTGAAGTGGAGGGATAATTTTTTTTACCAAAGATGTGACTGAATACATTTTGGCCTAAATGTATGACTAAAATTGAGTTTATTGGATTTTTCTTATAACAAAAAGTAGAAAATACAATTTTTTTCAACATTTTCGTTCTTTTTCTATTTATATCGCAAAAAATACAAATAGCAATCAAATACCATCAATAGAAAGCTCTATTTGTGTGAACAAAAGGGTGCAAATTTCATTTGGGTACAGCATTGAATGACAGCACAATTACCAGTTAACCACTTAATAACCGGCCTATAGCTGATTAACGGCTATAGGTCGGTTTGCTATCTCTGAGAGGCCGTTAATTAACGGCCTCCCGGAGAATCGTTCGTGCGCGCCCCCTGGGGCGCGCACGCCGGAACATCCGTGCTCGCCGAGTTCACGGGACCCGGCGCAACACGGATCGCGGTAAAGGACCAATGGCAGCGGTCCTTTACCACGTGATCGCTCCGTCCAATGACAGAGCGATCACAAATGTAAACAATTCGGCTTGCCGGGTCAAGCTAAGGTCATCAGTCTCCTCTCCTCACACCGATGCAGCGTGAGAGGAGAGGAGAACATTCCAGTGAAAATAAAAAATAACCGTGAGTGCCCAGCAGTGCCCAGCAGTGCCCAAATAGTGCCACAACAGTGCCAGAACAGTGCCAGACCAGTGCCATCTATCACCTGTGCCACATCTGTGCCACCTGTGCGACCTGTGCCACCTTTGCCACCTCTGTGCCACCTCTGTGCCACCTCTGTGCCAGCAGAGCCACCCCAGTGCCACCCCAGTGCATACCAGTGCATACCAGTGCCACTACAGTGCATACCAGTGCCATACCAGTGCCACACCAGTGCCACACCAGTGCCACCTGTGCCCATCAGTGCCACCTGTGCCCATCAGTGCCACCTGTGCCCATCAGTGCCATCTGTGCCCATCAGTGCTCATCTGCGCCACTGCAGCGCCACATCAGTGCCGTCTGTGCCCACCAGTGCCGCCTGTGCCCACCAGTGCCGCCTGTGCCCACCAGTGCCGCCTGTGCACACCAGTGCCATCTGTGTGCTAATCAGTGCCACCAGAGCCACACCAGTGCCACCAAAGTCACTATAGTGCCCATCAGTGCCACCTGTGCCCATCAGTGCCACCTGCGCCCATCAGTGCCACCTGCGCCCATCAGTGCCACCTGTGCCACTGCAGTGCCCCATCAGTGCCGCCTGTGTCCATCAGTGCCGCCTGTGTCCATCAGTGGCGCCTGTGTCCATCAGTGCCCACCTGTGCCCATCAGTGCCCACCTGTGCCGCCTGTGTCCATCAGTGCCCACCTGTGCCGCCTGTGCCACGACAGTGTGTAGTGCTAAACATAAATCATCTGTGCACTCAAACAGTGACAAAAATGTTAAAAAAAGTAAGTGAAATATAAACCGTGAATGCAAATAACAATAATGATTAGTGTACATGCTGTGTAAAAGTCTAACACATGTGGTATCACCGTACTCAGGAGGAGCAGCAGAATGTATTTTGGGGTTTCATTTGTGGAATGTATATGCCGTGTGAGAGAAATAGCCTGGTAAAATGACAATTTGGTGTGAAAAAAAATTAAAATAAAAAAAATCTTTATTTTGCAAAGAATTGTGGGAAAAAATTACAACTTCAAAAAACTAACCGTGCCACGTACTAAATACCTTGGAATGTCTACTTTCCAAAAAGGGGTCATTTGGGGGGTTTTTGTACATTACTGGCTTGTTAGGGTCTCCAGAAATGAGATAGACTGTCAGTACATCAGCTGTGATCAAATTGATACATTTTCAGTGATTGGCACCATAGCTTGTAGACCCTATAACTTTCACGCAGAATAAATAATATCCACTAATTTGGGTTATTTTTACTAAAGACATTTAGCAGTATACATTTTTGGCCAAATTTATGAAGAAAAATTACTTATTTGCAAAAAAATTTAATAGAAATGAAGAAAAATGCTTTTTTTTACAAAATTTTCGGTATTTTTTCATTAATAGCACAAAAAATAAAAAACGCAGAGGTGATCAAATACCACCAAAAGAAAGCTCTATTTGTGGGAAAAAAAGGACGAAAATTTCAGATGGGTACAGTGTTGCATGACCGAGTAATTGTCATTCAAATTGTGAGAGCACTGAAAGCTGAAAATTGGTCTGGTTATTAAGGGTGTTTAAGTGCCCAGTGGTCAAGTGGTTAAAGCAGTGCAGTGTCAAATTGTAAATAGTCCTCTGGTCTTTAGGCAGCCAAATGGTTCGGGGCTTAAGTGGTTAATAGATGTATAGGTGGACATTAGAGATTATCATTTGTTTCCTTTCTGTAGGCTGGCTTGCTGTAAAAATGTAACGCCTAATAGATAATAGCCTGTTTGACAGTTATAGGCATCAGGGGAATTTCACATGCACCTCAAAGCAAGTTTATATAAACAAACTGGCTGCAAAGAGTCTGGTGTATGCAGGGAGATCCCTTCCCAATGGCTGGATGTGCTGACTGTGTACACACTCTGAGCTCTCAGGCCAGTCACATTAACAGTAGGATGCAGCATCTGACAAAACAGCTTTCCTGTGGTCTTAGCAGAACATTATAAAAACACTAGTGTATGTGGGAAAACTGAATATGGTGAGTGTTACCTCCGGGGTTCTGTAATATGTGCTGTGTTCTGCACAGCTAAGCTCTACTATGAAGTTTGCTATCTACACAAAGGTCAGTTTTTGGTGATATCTTGCAAACCTTTTATCAGCGAGTGCCTTTAAACACTTCAGCCCTGGAAGGATTTACACCCTTAAAGCGGACCTTCGGTATTTTTTTCAAAATTTCCATCTATTAAATCTTCATTTTAACTTGGGATACTAGTAAAACATTTTTCTTCTGCCAGTAAATACCTTATACAGCCCACTTCTTGTTTCTTGTCTGGTAATAAGCCTAGGCTTATGACATCATGCACAGCTCTCTCTCTCTTTGGTGAGAGTTTGCCAGGAAAGGAGGGGGGTGAGTCATAAGAGGGCCAATGAGAGCTGTAGGACTGCAGAGCTGGAGGTGTGCCTCTGTGTAATTTCAGGAAGTGAACAGGCAGCAGCTTCAGCTGCCCACAGTTAAAATGGCTGTAGCCAGACTTAGTGAAGGGAGATTTCTGCAGCATATTTGGCAAGTACAGAATCACAGTATATATAAAATAATATGCAAAGTGGTTGGAGGGAAGCTTCAGAATGGAAAAGATGTTTTTATTACAAATTATGTGAGCAGACTGCAGTTCCTCTTTAATGACCAGGCCATTTTTTTGCAATATGGCACTGGGTTACTTTAACAGACAATTGAGCGGTCATGCAACGTGGTACCCAAACAAAATTAATGTCCTTTTTCCCCACAGATAGAGCTTTCTTTTGGAGGTATTTGATCACTTCTGCGTTTCTTTTATTTTTGCACTATAAACAAAAAAAAATGACAATTTAAAAAAAAAAAAAAAGCCTTTTTTATTTTCTGCTATAAAACACATCCAATAAAAATGTAAAAAATCTATTTCATCATGATGAATTTCTTCATCAATTTAGTCAAATTTGTATTCTGCTACATATTTTTGGTAAAAAAAAATCTCAATTAGCGTATATTGATTGGTTTGCACTAAAGTTAACGCATCTATGGCATAGATTTAGGGACTTGTTTTTTTACTTTTACTAGTAATGGTGGCGTTCAGCGATTTTTAGTAGGACTGCGACAAATTTGACACTAAGTGATACTTTTTTGGGACCAGTGACACCAATACAGTGATCAGTGCTAAAAATTTACTGACACTGTATAAATGACACTGGCAGGGAAGGGGTTAACATCAGGGGCAAGCAAAGGGTTACATGTGTTCCCTATATGTGCTTTCTAACTATGTGGGGGATGCTGACACTTGATGCAGAGAGAGATCAGTGTTCCCGATTGGTAGGAATCACAGATCTCTCTCTTCCTCTGTGACAGAATGACGGTCTGTCTTGTTTAATTACCATTCTCAGTTCAAGGAGGTGGAAGGCATTTTCAAAAAATACTGGGGAATATTGAGCAGGGATAAGGTACTTAGCAAGTCCATGCCCAGTAACCCTGCTTTTATTTATAGAAAAGCATCCTCTTTTGGGTGTTAAACAAGGTATTAGATCCTCCAGTCAAACCCCAAATGTTTTGAGACAGAGCGGGCTTCTTTGCCTGTAGAAAATGCAAAGCATGCCAACAGGTTAAAATGCATGTTAGAGGATTAACTAGGTTTAAATCTACAGCTAATGGTACAGAGTTTGATATTAGAGAATTTGTTTCATGCAATTCCACTCACGTAGTATATGCCCTTCAGTGCCCATGTGGGTTAATGTACATTGGTCGCACCAAAAGAAGATTAGTATTGGATACAAAGACCATAGTGTTTCCCTACACATTAGGTGTAAACAGACACCCTTCTGGCTTTAACTAGATGCTGACCGCTGGCCGTCAAATGACGGGCAGGCGGCGCACCTATTGTGGCGGGAGGCCGTCATATGGCGTTCTCCAGCTTAAACAGGGAATACGCACGATAGTACGCGTGCATCCCTGTTCCTTCGGTGGCGGCGTGTCACTGAGACACCGCTCGCCACTGAGGGGGGTGAACAGCCATTGGGCATGGTTGTTTACCACGTGATCGGCCGTGAATTCCTCATGGCCGATAACAGATGGTTCCACCCCCACTGTGCACGGTGCGTGCGTGCGCACATCGGTGGGGCATGTTCCCGGGAACACTACTAGTCACCGACGCTGGTAAACAGCCATTGGCTGGCTGTTTACCCACGTGATTGGCTGTGATCCTTTCACAGCCGATCACGAAATGTAAACAAACCGCGGTAACGAGATGTTACCGGGTTCTCCACCTCACACACCAATCGTGTGTGAGGAGGAGATTGCGGTAACATCTCGTTACCGCTTACAGTACACATCAAGCACACTGATTTCCCCCCCCCCAATAAAGAGAACCTGTCACCACCCATTATAGTACCTGTCACTCACAGTCCATCAGAGTACCCGAGTACCTGTCACAGTCCATCCGAGTACCCGAGTACCTGTCACAGTCCATCCGAGTACCCGAGTACCTGTCAGAGCCCATCAGAGTACCCGAGTACCTGTCAGAGCCCATCAGGGTACCTGTCACAGTCCATCTGAGTACCCGTCATAGTCCATCTGAGTACCCGAGTACCTGTCACAGCCCATCAAAGTACCCGAGTACCTGTCAGAGCCCATCAGGGTACCTGTCACAGTCCATCTGAGTACCCGTCATAGTCCATCTGAGTACCCGAGTACCTGTCACAGCCCATCAAAGTACCCGAGTACCTGTCACAGCCCATCAGAGTACCCGAGTACCTGTCACAGCCCAAAGATCCAGAAAATCGACAAAACAAACAGAAATTTCACCGCTCCAAGACAAAACCACTGACAGGCTGCTAGCTCTCCAAATGCATGGGGGTTCCAGGTGCAGGCTGATTGCATAAGCCAAATGTGTAGAAACAGAACGAAACTCTGGATAGCCGCACTCCGGATTGTGTAAAAATTAGATGCCTTTATTTCTTCAAAATGCAAGTGCAAAACTCCATTGAACAAAACATCACAGCAAAAAGGGAACAAAAAAGGATTTTTGAATAAAATAGCTAACGCGTTTCACGCTACAAACAGCGCTTACTCATAGTGAGTAAGCGTTGTTTGTAGCGTGAAACGCGTTAGCTATATTATTCAAAAATCCTTTTTTGTTCCCTTTTTGCTGTGACGTTTTGTTCAATGGAGTTTTGCACTTGCATGTTGAAGAAATAAAGGCATCTAATTTTTACACAATCCGGAGTGCGGCTATCCAGAGTTTCGTTCTGTTTCTACATACCTGTCACAGCCCATCAGAGTACCCGAGTACCTGTCCCAGTCTATCTGAGTACCCGAGTGCCTGTCCCAGTTCATCTGAGTACCTGAATACCTGTCACAGTCCATGTGAGTACCTGAGTACCAATCACAGTCATTCGGAGTACCCAAATACCAGTCACCTGGCCATCAGAGAACCTGTCACCAGGCCATCAGAGTACCCGAGTACCTGTCACCATGCCATCAGAGTACCCCAGTACCTGTCACCATGCCATCAGAGTACCTCAGTACCTGTCACCAGGCCATCAGAGTACCCAAGTATCTGTCACAAGGCCATCAGAGTACCTGAGTACCTTTCACCAAGCCATCAGAGTACTCAAGTACTTGTCACCAGGCCATCAGAGTACTCAAGTACCTGTCACCAGCCCATCAGAGAACCTGTCACCAGGCAATCAGAGTACCCGAGTACCTGTCACCAGGCCATCAGAGTACCTGAGTACCTGTCACCAGGCCATCAGAGTACCTGAGTACCTGCCACCAGGCCATCAGAGTACCAGAGTACCTATCTGCAGCCCATCAGAGTACCCGAGTACCTATTTGCAGCCCATGCCTCATAGAATATACGTTGGGGTGTTTGCTTTCCAAAATGGGGTCATTTTGCGGGTAATTTCACTGTCCTGGTGCTCCAGGACTTTGAAAATTGTGATGGATAGGAATGAAATGAGATGTGTCGTTTATGCTCCTAGAACGCCTGAAGGTACTACTTCAATGTTCGGCCTCTGTATGTGGCCAGACTGTGTAAAAGTCCTACACATGTGGTATCGCCATACTCGGGAGGAGTACCAGAATGTGTTTTGGGGTATCATTTTTGCTATATACATGCTATTTGTTAGAAATATCTTATAAATTAACAACTTTGTGTAAAAAAAAATGTGTTTTCATTTTTTCCACATTTTCCAAAAACTTCTGGAAAAAAAATGAACCGCTCAAAAGACTCATTATGCCTCACAGATTATATGTTGGGGTATTAGCATTACAAAATGGGGTCATTTTATGGGCAATTCCATTGTCCTGGTACTCCAGGGCCTTCAAAAGTGTAATAGGTGGCTGTGAAATGAGATGTGTCGTTTTTGCTTGTAGAACATCTGAAAGTGCCACTTCAATGTTGGTGCTCTGTATGCGGCCATGCTGTGTAAAAGTCTCACACATGTGGTATCGCCATACTTGGGAAGAGTATCAGAATGTATTTTAAGGTGTAATTTGTTGTATGAATATACTGTGTGTGAGAAATAACCTGATAATATGACAATTTTGTAAAAAAAATCTTCATTTTGCAAAGAATTGTGGGAAAAAATGACAACTTAAAAAAACTCACCATCTACTTTCTAAAAGGGGGTCATTTGGGGGGTATTTGTACTTTTCTGACTTGTTAGTGTCTCAAGAAATTAGATACACCTCATGTACTGAAGGCCTGATCAGATGTGATCAATTTTCAGTGATTGGCACCATAGTTTGTAGACTCTATAACTTTCACAAAGACCAAATAATATACACCAATGTGGGTTATTTTTTTACCAAAGATATGTAGCAGTATAAATTTTGGCCAAAATGTATGAAGGAAAATTACTAATTGGCAAATTTTTATGACAGAAACAATGAAAAAGGCATTTTTTTTCACAAAATGTACGTTTTTTTTTTGTTATTTAGAGCACAAAAAATAAAAAAAAACACTAGTGATTAAATACCACTAAGAGAAAGCTGTATTTGTGTGGAAAAAAAGGATGCAAGTTTCATATGGGTACAGTGTTGCATGACTGAGTAATTGTCGTTCAAACTGTGAGAGCGCTGAAAGCTGAAAATTGGTCTAGTCAGGAAGGGGGTGTAAGTGCACTGTATTGAGGTGGTTAAATTTTAGGGTATTGATAAATTGAATCCCACCTGGAAAGGATCTAACAGGGTAAGAGAGATATCCGGTGTGGGGCCAGATGAATCTACTTAACCGTTACTCTTTGTGCCAAGAGGGATGAATGTCGAATTAGATCTAAACTGCTTTATAAGGGATTATTAGCAAGGATCTGGAGGGTACCTGTGGTAGGTAGTGTCCGAAGTGGAGCTTGTGTGCTGAGGATTCAGGTGAAAATGTAGTTCGGCAGGACAGGTCGGCAACAGATCAGGCAAAGCAGTAAACAATCGAAAACCAGAGAGTGAGCAGGCAGGCAGAGGTCATATACGAGCTGGCAGTGAAGTACAAAATCAGCAGGCTAGAAAGTGGTCAAGAACTCAGGCAGTTCATACATGGTAATCATAATTACAATGTTAACAATATGCCCAGGGAGCAAGTCCACAGAAAAGGGGCACTGAGTAACAGGAGGTGCTGCTATTTATGGGCTGCTTGATTGTACATGGTCCGCAGCTGGCAGCAGATGGGGCTAGTGAGTCCAAGGCAATGCATCAAGCTGGGAGAACAGTGACAACTCCATAGCTCTTCAGTGGCACAACAGGTAAGCCAGGAACATCCCAGTTCAATGACACCCATGTACATGACAGGATCATTGTCTAGATTTAAGACATTATATGTGAATTTTTAGAATTTACTATTTGACCATATCAATTTTATTGATTTGACCATATCAATTTTATTGATTTGACCATATCAATTTTATTGATTAATTGTGAGAATTGTTTTTATACGTTAATGGTATTCAATGTAGATGTGTACAGAGAAATGTAATCCATTAAATTAATTTACTGTTATTAATTATGTTTCCCCCAAACGACATAAAAATAAAAATATAACAATATCGCGCTAGGACAAGAAAAAAGCTGCAACTAAAACACCATCAAATATCATTATGGAAAAAAAGGTCAAAAAATATATATAATGTTGCGCTAAGTGTACGTGAATGATATGATGCAATCAAAAATTATGATTCTAAAGAAATTTAAATAAAAAGATGTGCATAAATCATATAAACAAATTCAGAGCTGTCCCATATAGAAGTCATCCTAAATTTTTAAAAACTCATATTCGGTTCGGAAAAGCCAAAGTGAAATAGTACAGAAAACTACAAATATGAATCTAGTCCCAAAACCAAGTGATCAATCTTTTTCTCAATGTTTGGTGATGCTTCCGAATCTTGAACAATTGTCTCTTCCCGGTATTGCAAAAAAAAGGTTGGACTCTTACCGCAGCTGATGGACTCCAGACAAACGGAGTCGGTAACGCCAGCAGAAAAGACCCTCTGCGGGGATTGCCGTGTGTCTTCCGGATATATGCTCCGCTACGATCTTGCAAACCAACATCTTGGGCAGCAAGACGCATGTGACATGACATGTGATGTCTTGCTGCCCAAGATGTGGTGTACCATCATCTCACATCGCAACTGCCATTCCATCATCTAGATTGATCACTTGGTTTTGGGACTAGATTCATATTTGTAGTTTTCTGTACTATTTCACTTTGGCTTTTCCGAACCGAATATGAGTTTTTAAAAATGTAGGGTGACTTCTATATGAGACAGCTCTGAATCTTTTTATTTAAATTTCTTTAGAATCATAATTCTTGATTGCATCATATCATTCACGTACACTTAGCGCAACATTATATATATTTTGTAATTATGTTTTAAATGTGTATTTAATTTTAGGTTGATTTTATTTAATTTACCATGTGTAAATATGTGAAATTAGCAATGTATGCTTTATTCTGCCAGCCTGATGTAATTATTGACTTAGGTGCACTGAGCATGCCGTTTCTAATGGCGATCGTGCCGTTAGTGGCGGCTCCCGCTCGCAAGCGTGGGAGTGACGTCATTGCGGTTCCGGCCAATCACAGCACTGGAGCTGTGATACCCAGAAGGAAGATGGACGCTTCGTGGAAGAGGGGACAGCAGTGACATTGTAGGCTCTTGTGTCAGGTAAGTGACACATAATGGGCTACTATGCAATTCATTGTAGCCCATTATGCTTTACCTTTGCACAGAAACAAAGAGGAAGTAAAACCCATCCGGGTTTACTTCCTCTTTAACTCGATTAAATGTGTATTCTTACAGTCAATTAAATTGAGATAAAAATCAGACAAGTGTCTTTTTTGGAATCTAACTTGTATTTGTTTAGAACAAATGTTGTATATAATTAATTTTAGTTCACTTTTTATATGTCATATAATTTAATTTCTATGCATCTCCAGAGGCAGGGGTGGTCCAGCATTTCATCCCAGGTCCATGGCTAAGGTAGGGGACCAAAAGAGAACATTGGGTGCCAGTGACTTTTTAGAAGATTTATTGGAACATACAATGAGGTGAGCATTAGGGGTCTTGGATACCTTAGTAGATTACTGACAGACTCTTCCATGTCCAGCTTTTCAGTTTCAGAACCTTTAAGCTGACCCAGCAACACTGAATGTAGTATCCATGCTGGTTCACAGATTTGCTCTCTCCTTCTGATCCCAGTGTCCACCATTCAGTTTCTTAGGCTTCAGTGCATCCTGGTCCAAGTGAGCCAGCAGGCCTCTGCGACAAAAAGGGCCCTCTCGTGGGTCTCCTTCTTGGCACAGCCTCCCCTATTGACAGGCAGGCCAGCATCAAGCCTATTTTAATTCTAGAGCATGTGGAAAGCCCCACACAAGCTAATGAGCCTAATAGATATTGCAAGCCAGAAGCACCTACCTAGGCTTCAGCCTGGGGGTAGAGAGCAGACCCAAGGCCTGCCCCAAATATTTATATCCTCCCCATGGAGTGACCTGAACCTCCAACTGGGTTGGCTGGAGATATAAATATTCATAACTCAGTCTTACTATGAAATCTCATTATTTTGCCAGTAGTATCAGTGACACCTACTGGCAGCTGTATAAAATAACAACCCAGCTGAGTTTAGGGGAAAGCACCAGGTGACAAACTACACAATCAGTTTTGGCTAACTACCACCCAGGAAAACGAAATTTAGGTTATAGCACTACCTTTTTTGTTTTGTTTGCTAGATTTGAGGACACACTGGAGGTGTTTATTGGCAATTGTGCTGTGCTGGGCTTCTGGTTTTCTTTGCACCAGAATGGGCTACCTAAAGGCAAATCCTTCTTAATTCACCCCGAGCTTTACAGTATATGCCCCAAAATGGGGGCTCTATTGGATTAGTGTTAGGGACCACACATCACAGAGGGGCCTCAGCTTCCATTAAATGGAATTTATAGCATTATGTTTTGTTAACCCTAAAGTTGCAAAGCACAGATTTGTTTACACACTTGAGGAAAGACAGTGTTGTGCTACAATAATCATATAGTAAATCAAACATATATTCCATCAAACTCTAGATTTTTTTCTTTTTTACCACGTG
This sequence comes from Lithobates pipiens, assembly GCF_037356315.1. Classification (NCBI taxonomy): domain Eukaryota; kingdom Metazoa; phylum Chordata; class Amphibia; order Anura; family Ranidae; genus Lithobates; species Lithobates pipiens. The sequence continues at coordinate 407,797,390 of NW_027507718.1, forward strand.
GTTATATGCAAGCAAGTGATGGATGCTTCTGCAGTTATCACTTTTAATGGGAAAAGATACAGACCTCATAATCTTTTACCTAATAATATGTGCAACCAGTCTGCAGGTGCTGAGAACCTGCTTAGTGCACCTATTTTTTGCATGGCAGCCTGTTTAGATGTTATTGCAGATTTCTTAATTGACTATCCTAATCAGTTTAAAACAGTCAGATTAGAATAAGAATACTGTACAATTCTTTAAATAAACAACTGGGGTGTAAGAATTGGGCATGCACCTGCCCCTTCGATGACCAGGCCCCTGCTTCGGGGGTGGGGGCTCTAGGAAGGTTTATAATATTACTATACTGACCTGTATACATATATTAGTTCAGAGATTGTGAAACAACTAAGTTAGATCCCCTACTTTAGAGGAGTGGATGCAAGCTACAGAGCTGGGCAGCCTTCCCATGAGTCTGACATCAGATCACATGACTAGGTGCATGGGACACATGGTGAAGCCTCAGGATGCACACTGCGGTGGCCCTGTAATTTTTGCAGACAGCTCTGCAGAGAGGTGTCCAACATATCTGCCTTGCAACACTAGGGTTTCTGATACAAATCCTGGTGAGGACACTATCTGCTTTCAGTTTGCATATTCTATTTGTGCTTGAGTGGGTTTTCTCCGGGTACTCCAGTTTTCTCCCACACTCCAAAGACATGCTGGTAGGTTAATTGGCTCCTACCTAAATTGGCTTTAGTATGTGTATGTATGAATGTGTTAGGGACCTTAGATTGTAATCTTCTTGAGGGCAGGGACTGATGTGAATGTACAGTATGTAAAGTAATGTGTAAATTGTCAATGCTACATAAACAGCTCGTGCTCAGTATTTGTACATGGACCTTTACCTATGTAGTTATACCACTGTTAATCATAAATACAGTGATACAGGTTAAAACTATTCTGATAAATATGAAACAAGATCACAGCATTTCTGAGCACATAGTGCTTCTTGAGTAACAAAATAAAGTTTGGTTACCTTCCACTGAAGCCTCTAAATCTACTATAAAGTCAATTTTAGGCCCACGGGGTGATTAGCTTCATGACCCGCACGGACAGGCAGTCTTTTACCGACATTGAACCCCTGTGTTGGCATCCCATTGTCTATTGGGACATGTAGCTGCACAGGAACTGTGTCCTAATATGACATATTAGGTTCATGCATTTGCAGGGACCCACACACAACCGCATGTCATAATAGGATATAGCGGCTATGTCTGTGGAGCCTTCTGTCCCAGTAGACAACAATGAAATGGCGCTATGAGGATGCACATAACACCTGTGCTGGGAAAAAATTGCCCTGCATGGAGCACGTTAACGAATTGTGTGTGAATGGGACCTAAACATACTGTAGCAGGGGGCATGAATCTTGATATCTTGATATTGCTATGTTTCTGGAAACCACAGATAACAACTAAAAAAGGCTGCACCCAGCATTGATTTTGCGTAACATTGTAATCATGACAGACTCGTTTTTTAACTAGTAAATTCATGTAAATCCATTTCTTAGTGGTAGATAAGTCTTCATCCTAAAAGGGCACACAAAGAAGCAATAATGATAAAATGATTAACCCTGTAAGAGATTTAAAGAGAGACATACTCATCTTTCAACCTCCTTATCCTTTTATTTGACTCCTTTACAATACATCAGGTCACCTTCTCATTCCTAAATTACTTTAAACATGGAAATCCAAAACAATTGTACATTTTTGGACTAATGATTTTCTTCTGCGGTAGAAACATTTGCCTCCTCCACTTAGTTTAACTGGCTTGACAGATTTTCTAAAATTTTGAATTTAACAAGCAGCCATATAAGGCAACGGAGATACTTTCCAGGAAAGGAGTACTGACCTGGTTTTACATAAATGTAAAACTGAACACACAAGAGTTTAATCTTTTAATAGATCCATCATACAGTATATGTATAAGGGAAAGATTTTCCTCTCTGTATCTCCATCTTAATGCAGGAATAGTTGAGTCTCTGGCTCTTAAGAGGGGTTTGGTACCATCTTTATACGAGGTTGCAATTTAATTAACTTGAATTGAAAAAATAAAAAATTTCAAAAAAAGTAAGTATTACAAAACCTAAATCAGCTGTACAAGGTCCTTCATGGGCTGTAATGTTAACTGATCAGAATGAAGCACAGGCATACAATGTAGGAGCTTATAAGCTTACAAGATTTCTGGCGGGATCAACAGGTATATTAAAATATTATTTTAATAGTATATTTAACTTTTCAAGATTGTATTTAATTGACCAGCTGGATTAAAAAAAAGAAATGTTAATTTTTTAGATTTAGATACCCTTTAAGCATTATCCAGACATACCATAAAAAAGAGCTAGAAAACAAATTATTAAGCAAAAATGGAAGCTACAATACTTCAGGGGATCTAATCACTGGAAGAGGCTAGTTGAAAGAAAAAGACCTACAATGAACAAGGAAAGTGATATGTGTTTAGAAAGCGTATAAAGACTTCAAGTTTTTAACCTTATTAACAAAAGACTCCCAGCAGACAGTTAATGACCATCCTTATAAGGACCTAGATTATCTCCTGCTAGTCCCTTCAGCTATGAGAATCTTTTTATCTACCACACTGAGCAAACTTAAAAAGAAACAGTTTTTCCATTTTGGTAACATCTGAAGCCTAAAGTGGTTTTTCCCTATTCATTTTGTGTAACACAACTGAGATCTAAGGAAGCTGTTACTTGTGGTTAAAGTGTATTTTGACTCTTGGATTTATGTTGTGCAAAAAAGATTCTGTGTTTGTACATCATGGAGTACATTTACTAATGAATGGTTTAGACAGTAAGAAGAGTATGTTTATCCAAGTGATAAGGAATTGTAGCTTTTGCTTGGCTTTAATAAGAAAAATACAAATTAAAATAAGAGATGGGAAATTAAAATGAGAGGATGACATGTACACTGACAATTTAATCAGATTGTCATCAGCAAATACCAGCTATATGGCAACAAATTCCCATGCTCCCATGCTAGAATAACTGGAGAAGGAGTCAAATATGGATGGAGTCAAATGATAATTGCCACAAACGATGTCAACTGTGAACAAATCTTTCAAGCCCTCAAATGGTTGGTGTCATAGCTGGCCATTTTTGGGAACTGTAGACCGACCTAAACAGAAGCTAAAATGTCATTGTCCTCAGCAATAAGAACTATAGGAGAATTTAGTTCCACTATAAGGGCTCGTTCACATCAGAACGCCAGGCAGGTAACCCACATTCTTCAGCCCATTAAAGCAAATGGACTGAAAATCACACCACACTGAATCACACAGAAACACAAAACATGTGCCACTGCGATTCAGGTGTGATCTGGCCCTAAAGGTTTAGGCTTAGTTATTGAGGTCTATGAACAACATGCTTTATTCAGCAAAGCAGATAACAATAGCCAGGTAAACATGTGAAGCAAGAAGCCTATAGCTTGACTTGCTGGTAGGTACTTATCAATATGCAAAATATCACAAATAAATGAGTAAAACAATATAATTAATATTAATAATAATTATTACATGAATGGTAATGTATGTATCTAACTTTCTGAATACAATAAAATATATGCACAAACACCATACATTCCCTTTAAACATTGGTAAATACGTGCATAGGTGACATTATATTTAGTATTATCAGTTGCTAAAAAATTTGAACATTTCACCTGATTCATCAAGTAAAGAAACATTTCACATGTGCCATCCTTCTCTTGACCATTCTTAACCTTTATAATTTTTTTCCTTGAAATGTTAACAACCAGTTTACAACACCATTCACTGACTGAAACAAGAAGGGTTACGTAATAACTCTATGGCAATTTTATATTGCTCAAGTCTGACACTACTGCTACCGTGTTACTGGAGCAGTGATGGACTTCAGAAGCATAATGTTAAATTATGCAATTAAGAATGACATTGTTTGAACTGTTATGTGGGTTTCACTTTAGTTCCAGCAACTATAATTATGACATCTAATGAGACTTTGCCTGGAAGCTCAGAGTAAAGAAGTAGTGGAGCTTTGAAACCATCTCACTGGTTTTGTCCATTTGAAGTTTTCTATGAGCTCCACTTGGTGCAATCTCCTGCCTGAGTTTTGACTTATGCTGAATGCCACCTACCTTAACTATAGTGCCAAATATAGTCCAGGCTTCTTTAAACCAAATGACTTATTATAATTAAATCATACAATATTTCAAACAAAAGTTAAAAAAGATGTTTAGCATGAAAGCAATTTAAATACAATTGTGTTACATGAATAATAATTCACAGACACCATGAAATAATGATCACAAAAGTCCTAAACAAGTCATATTAAGCCCCATACACACTATCAGATTTTCTGTTGATTTTTGTCTTCAGATTTACCAAAACCATATAATATGAGGTCAAACCTTAGGAGTTTCAATGTGTATGCAATCAGGCAGGCCCTTGCACTACATGTTTTTTTTAAATCTGAAGACAAATATCAGCAGAAAATCTGATAGTGTGTATGGGGCTTAATAGTGATTAAATACATTGTGTTGTTTGTAATTATAAAAACCTCTTCCATGTATCCCTTATGTGAGCCACTCCATGCACTATATGCTCTCACCTTGCATATTGACCCATATGTAATATAGGTCAAAAACAGCTTTCTTCACCAGTGGGCACAATGCCTTAGATCGCTTCCTCGCTGTTCCTAAGGGTTACTGCTTCCTTTCACTGGTCTTCTATTTGGAATGCCTCCCAATTTCTCTTTCGCAGAGATAGTGACATCATCATGCCAACGAGAAAGTGCACAGGTGCCAAGAAGAGCAGTGCTGTGTGCCCTCCATTTCTAAGGGGGCATTATCCATGCTATTTAAAGTGTGCACAGGATTGGTGCACATTAAACTTGGACATAAGTGGAAAAAGAAAGAAAGAGTTCTAGTTGAAACATTTCCAAGCTCAGCCACAGTGACCCATGTGGTGGGTGACTATTGCACAACATAACTGAACCAAAACTTGAGGCAGTTTTGCAGAATGTTTTCAAAGAAAGTTGATCTGGAAATATACAATGTGGACTTGCTGCAATTATGCAACAAACTCGTGAAGCTCAGCAAGTCTAGCAATAGCTAATTTTCAAGTACTTTTCAATTGCTTGCTATGTGGGCTAATGCATTGTGCTCCCTGGTGAGGAAAGCTGTTTTTGACCTAAATGACATGTGGGTCAATATCCAAGGTGAAAGCATAGAGTACACATACACATGGCTCACATAAGTGATACATGGTAGAGGTCTTTAGAATTACAAACAACACAACATTGGAGCACTTTTATGGGACTTGTTTTGAACTTTTTGTGATCCTTATTTTATGGTGTCAATGAATTGCTATTCATGTAACACAATTGTATAGAAATTACCTGCATGCTAGAATCTGTTCACTTTAGTTTTTAAATGTTTTAGGCTTTAGCTGTATTAAACCCACAACAGTAAAAATCAGTCTGTATATGCAGTAAAGCATGCTTGTTATACTCACTGTGAAACCTAAGTGGTTAATACTCTGCATTGTCTAAAAAGGCTGTTTCATCTTGTCTTCTATGGTCATCTCCTTTTTCCACTGACTCCACTATATCTGCTGATATTTACAGAGCCATTTAATTTAAAAAATGTGCAGCTTGGAATGGGTGGGTAGGTAGAAGGGTGCATCATGCAGGCTGTGTGCTAATTAGGTCAGCTGGTCAACTCCTTCCTACTCCTTCCTCCTCCTTAAGGTCCTTCAATGACCTTAAGTCTGACCAGGAAGTAAGGCAGAAGTAATGGATATGTTTGGAAACATGGATGAGGACAAGTGATGTAAGTGACTGTGGAAATCTTTGGTATTTTTGCAAAAAAAAGTGCATTAATGCTATATGGGTACATAGGGCAGATGGAATTTAGAAGAAAAAAAAGATGAACAAAGGTTAACTTTTCTTTTAAAGTGTTACTAAACCCACAACAGTAAAATGAGTCTGCATATACAGTTAATCATGCTTGTTATACTCACTGTGAAAACTAAGGAGGTAATCCTCTGCATTGTCTAAAAAGGCTGTTTGATCCTGTCTCCTTTGACCATCCCCTTCTTCCGCTGACTCCACTATATCTCCTGATATTTACAGAGCCAGGGGACAGGCTGCACATGCTTAGTTTAGTGTATATTGCTAGAGAGATTGCTAGAGTGCATGTGATCAGCACAGGGACAATCAGCACTGTCCAGACAGAGGATCAGGGGTCCTGCATTCTCATAGGACAATTGTGGGAGAATGAAAACTCCTCCTACAAGCTTTAACCAGACACTCATAGAAATCACAAGACTGATCTAACTACTGATGATAAAATGTATTTAGACGTTTATATTTACTAAAATAAATTCATTTCCATGTTCTGTGTACTGTGTGGGAGACCAGATATAGTGAATGCAGGGTCCTGGGGTTAGTAATACTTTAAGTATTTAGATTTAAAATAACGCTGTACTATATTTGGTACTATATATGGTTGATGTGGCAATACATGACAGTGCTAGCAAGCTACTATTCATTATATTACAAATGGTGATTATTGTGCAGAGGTATATCACAAATAAATGACCTATCTTTACTAATTTGGTATATTACTGCATCACTTTGAAGAGTTGTCACCTCACTAGCTGAAAATCAGAAATTAGCGTTGCAACATGTCATGAAACACTAGCCATCATATGGAGAACTGGCAAAGACCAGGCACACTTCAGAGTCTGCATCTAGGTGTGCCAGCACCTACCACTGGTGACAAAGAGGATTCACAACATTCTTTGAAAATTCTTCATACTATAGGACAGTGGTTCTCAACCCTGTCCTCAAGCACCCCAAACAGGCCATGTTTTGGGAATTTCTCTTAGATAAAAAAGCTGTTCAGAATACAAAGCCATTGACTCGGATTTAAAGCACCTGTGCAAGAGAAAGGAAAACCTGCAAACATGGCCTATTTTGGTTCTTGAGGACAGGGTTGAGAACTACTGCTATAGGAGACCCTATTTACCAGTCATCGATAATCTAATTTCTAAAACTTAATTTAATGAATAACTTTTCTTGTACTAAATGCTATTTGGCAAGTAAAGTTGATGAGAAGAAGAAATACTGGTCAGTTTGCTGGATTTTGAGTCTAGTCCTGAATCTCTCTAAACTTGGAACTTTGGTCACCTGAAGAAACATCTAGTCAGTACACAATTTAACCAGTACACTGAAGGGTTGTCTGAAGGCACATGTTGGTAGTCAGGTTCCCAGACACTGGACAGTGAAAGAGAGTAATTCAAACAAAGTGGTGTAGCAGTGTGAATAGCTAGTATATGTGGTAACTTTTAACAATACACAGGCACATCGCAGTTTGTGATGATAGTACACATCTGGCTAATGTTTAGGACATATAGATCTGTAGCACCAGTGTCATGAACCTCTTGAATTTCCTAGGCTAGAGACAACTACCGTTCTATGCCCTTTTAATTTATGGCATTGCCTTCCTTTTCCACTTTTTTTCACATTTATAACATAATCACAAATTGCCCAAGCAAGCAGAGTAGTAAAGCCAAAGCGTGGGAAAGCAAATAAATGTGGTTTATGGTCATCGTCTCATCTAGTTTTTAAACGCTTTAAAAATCGAAATACTAAAACCAGTGCAAACAGAATACCACAAGATAAAGTTATGTTTTTATTAAATTTAAACATTTCCCAAGCAAATGACAGAAATAGGGCTTGTTACTGGAGACATTTTATACTTGTATACTCAGCAGGTTACCCTGTAATCAACAGTATTTAAAAAAAGATAGAACATTTTTATTCTTTACTTCTTTTTTGCTTTCAATGTATCACTGTAGCAAATTTAAAGCAAATCAAACAGAGCAGAGACTCTCTGCAAAGACACGGTCATGTTTTCAGTCCTTCTCGCTGATTTTGCAATCAATGTAATGTATCATCCTTTCTTTATAAATGAATGCAGGACTAAAAAAAACAAAATTTTTTGTTTATTTTTATATTTGTATAAAACAACAAGTGTTGACTACTTTTTATGTAGCAGAAGCAAAAGACACAACTGAATGCATTCGATTAGCGTGACTCTTCCCCACTCTTCTTTCTTGCCTGCTCTGTTTGGACGGGTCTTGGAATTTCAATCAGAGAAAAAATTAGAGAGTTAAAAGGCAAACAACTCCTATTGTGCTCTCTCTTTAGAGAATCCACAATGCTCTGTGACGCCAGGGTATTAAATGATTATTGCTAAATAAATGTTAAATAAATAGTAAAAATAATAGATATAAAGCATCAGGATAAAATATGTCAAGAAAAATAACCTAAACCCATTATATTGTCTCTTAGGATACTACAATGGCCATAATAAATAATTGCATAATGCCACATTTGTTTGCAATAATAATACCTACTGCTGCCCCAATTCTTGATACTAAGTTCAGCTGCACATTGGCCTCTTCTCTCCCTAAATTATGATTATTTTTTTTCTTGCTTTGTTTGGAGTTTTTCATTCACACCTTTTACTATGTAATGTGCACAGCTGCTTAACACACCGATTAGTTATAATAATTATAATGTTTATGATGCTTCAGTCTATGAATGGAGAGGCACTGTCTCCTGTTCATCCATCTTCAGTGCAGCTGAGGCTGCAGAGAAAGGGAATGGGGAATCTGTGTCCTCAGTCCCTTTCTCTGTCTCAAAGGGGAGATATCAGGGGTCTAAGGTTCTATCGGTGCAACCCTATATTGGTATATAGGAGAGCTGGAATTTAGAAACAATAAAAAAAAAAAAAAATAAGTGGAACAAAAGGTGAACTTTTTCTTTAAAGCTCCTTAAATACTTCACAATTTGTAATTGGTGCAATTCTGCTCATGATTTCAAATCCCATGGAGACCACTGTAATGTGCATTTGGGTACCATCACCCCTTAATTATCCCAAATGCAATGCGATTGTATGGGAGGGCACGACAGTCTTGGTAAACCACTCCTACAAAACACTTCTATAAATTTCGTGAAGCTAGTTGCCCAAAAAGGAGCTTCTATTCGGGTGAAAAACGCACATAGGACGGCCCTTTCAAGTGAATAGGCTGGAACTATGCGACACACACAATTGCATGCAAATCACTCAAACAAAATTGTGAGCAGCTCCTGCTATACAAAAGTGTAAATGTAGCCTAAAGCCCCATACACAAGATCAGATTTTCTGCTGATTTTTGTTTTCAGATTTACCAAAACCATATCATATGAGGTCAAACCTTAGGAGTTTCAATTTGTATGCACTACATGGTTTTGGTAAATCTGAAGACAAAAATCAGCAGAAAATCTAATAGTGTATATGGGGCTTAACAGTCAATTGCAAATTATTATTGAAGTTGTTGTGTTTTATTACACAATATACAATACATGTTAGTGTGCACTGAATATTCTATGCATTAGTAGCTAATTATCAATAATGAATTACAGAGTCAATACAATTTTCACAAACCTTATTCTTCTGACTTGAGTTTGCTCAAGTTCTAATTAAATTATTGGTCTAGTGTTCACGGCACAATGGTGCATTGCACTCATGACAAGCTTACCCTTTTCATGAATATGTGTATGTGTCTGTGATTTATGCATTTCAAAAATCTGCATAAATAAAGATAGCTGAAAATCGTTTTTTATTAGGGTCTCTAAAATTGTCGACAAATATAAAGATACCAATGTGGTCATTTTCAAAAGCCGATTCTCAAAAGTGTTTCTCTTTTTTTAGTCCAGGCACCCTTTAAAATTATGGACAGCCTCTAAGCACCTCATTCTAAAATGTAAAAAAAACTATTGCAACATCCACACACACTAGTACACCTAACATTGGAGGTCATTTATTCTTTCAAAGCAAATACATCTTTGCATACTTCTACTGATTAGCAGTTGCGGCCGAGTCATAATGGGCGCAGTGGCGCCACCCCCCTAATCCATGCGCCCGGCCCCTAATTTACATGCAAGGCGCTGGATGCATGGATTTTAATCAGAGTTTTTTTTTTTTTAAGTCAACTCTATAGGAAAAAGAGGGGGGGGGAACACTGCGCTAAACCAAAAACAAAGAAAACCAAAAGTTGGGTGTGTACACCCAATCTGTTAGTGAACACAACAAAGCTGCTAACACACAAACAAAGTTGAGCAAAATATAAATATATAAAGTGCAGCGTTAAAGTAGTGATATACCAAAAATACAAACAATAATGTGAATATACATATAAAATAAAACAATAATAGCAGTGACTAAAAAGTCCACAAATAAATGTCAACTCCTTTCAGTCCACTCTTAGTAATGTGGGTAATTATTAATGTGAATATACACTAGAAGTGAAGAAAAATAGTAGAAATGACTGAAAGTCCACAAATAAATATTAGCTCGTTTTAGTCCACTCTTAGCCCTTGTACACACAGTCGGAACATTTCAGCGGAAAATGTCAGATCGGACCGTGTTTTTTGGATAATCCGACTGTGTGTGTGCTCCATCGGACTGTTTCCATCGGAATATCCGACGGACAAAGTTTTAGAGCTGGGCTATAAAACTTTCCGACTACATGATCCGATCGAACTTTGTCCGATTGTGTGTAGAGAATTCAGATCGGACAAATTGCCACGCATGCTCAGATCAAATTCCTAGACCAAAGCTACCGGTATTGGCTACTAGCCTGAACATAGTCCCGTCATAATGAAATAACATCATCACGTTACGTACGATCGGATTTTTCGACAACTTTGTCCAACCGTGTGTATGCAACACAAGTTACAGATTTTGTTGTCGGAATGTCCGACCGTGTGTACAAGGGCTAAGAAGACCAAATCTTCTGAGATCCACAAGCCCAATAGATCTTGAATCAGACTGCTAGGACTAACATACACGTGGATGGGTACTCTTACCATGGATGTTGGACACAATTACCCTACGGCACTGTTTCATGCGAGCTTAAAATGGCTAACACAGCCACGGGTGACAGACGTCCTGCTTGATCGTCCCCTCCTCTCAGATGGATTAGGTCCTTATCCACTGTCCACAGAGACCCCCGGTTCCAGCTTCGTAGCTCCAGATGAGGAAACTTGATCTTTAGGACAGCTCAACAAAACCCAAATGGGAAAAAGAAAAAAACATGGAGGTGCTCCACATGGTGTAAATTGACCGATGAGGGTTTATTTAAAAACAAATATAAAACACCAAACAAATGGTGTAAGAGCATAAAAATCATGTGATACAAAGAAAAGATAAGGCAATATGGGGAGCAAAAAATGCAGGCCTGCATTTTTTGCTCCCCATATTGCCATGAAATGTTTGCAACTGTTTTCAACACTGCAGCCCCTATTCATTTTACAAAAGATCTTTTACCTCAGCCATGGTAGGTTTAAAAAAAGAAAAAAAGTTTAGCGTCATTAATCGCATCCCAGTGTGGTCAAGATGCGTCAGGTTCTCTTCCATTTTCCTAGGACCGTCAAACTGAGGAACTAGGGCCAGGAAAAGAGGAATTCCCTCAGGGGACCATGGTGAGGCTGATGACTCCTCTTCTAAAGCCCCATACACACTATCAGATTTTCTGCTGATTTTTTCTTTCATATTTACCAAAACCATATAATATGAGATCAAACCTTAGGAGTTTCAATTTGTATGCAATCAGGCAGGCCCTTGCACTACTGGTTTTGGTAAATCTGAAGACAAAAATCAGCAGAAAGTCTGATAGTGTGTATGGGGCTTGAGGTGTCAAATGCGGGAGAGTCAGCTTTCACAATCGGTAAGATTGATGGCACATTTTCTTGCTGAATGATCTGCTCCACATATATGTTTCCTTAACTGAGTGTTTGGGTTCGCTAAAGCCTCCTCAAGCTGAGCATGCCTTTTCCTGTCCATTCTTTGTTGGAAAAGGTTTTTAGTATCTGGAGGATCACCCAGATAAGCATTATTTTCCTTTCTAAAAGTTTTCACACTTTATCCTGTGGTAAAGAAAATTCACTAAGTAGGGTATACTGGCAATTGACACTACTATATCCTTTGTGTATAGGTTTAAATTGTCTGACAGACTTAGGGATCCAAAGGATAAAAGGTTTGAATTCCAATAAAAAAAAAAAAAAAAATTTCTGGCAGATTGAGTGTCTCAGCCTGCGCTGACAGTAATTGGTTAATGTTGGGAGACCAGTTTAAACAGGTGTTCAAGGTTATCCTGCTCAGCAGGCCCAGGAGGTAGCTTATGTTTGCAATAGTTGCTATGACAGATTCTATCCTTTAGGCCTTAAGCCCTTTGCTAAGCGTCATGCAAGAAGCTCCTGGTTAGTTTTCCTTTTTGTGGTGAAACAGCAATCTGGGGATATTTTGAATAATATATCCAATTTTTTTTTAGTAAAAAAGTACCCCTTTTGCCATTTATGTGAAGGAGTAAATGCATTTTCGTTTCAAAGCCCCTACTTCTGTGCCGGGGGCATCAGCCTCCAGGCAGTAACAATGGCTTCTGCCATCAGGTTCAAAAGGTAATCCACAGGGTTAACCCCAGGGACAAAAGAGGTCTTGGGGGAGGAAGACTACGAGATACTGCAGCCTCCTGATGAGGAGGTGCCCCCTCTTGCTCAATAAGGAGAATTCTTCTGCAGTTCTCAGGGACCTGGCAGAAGGAGTGTCAAGACGAATGGGGGACTTCCTCAATAGCTCCAAACTGGAGTTCCAAGAGTTTCCATCTCCTCGTTTTCTCAGATCAAATGTTTCTAAGGATCCAGAGAAAAATAAGTCTTTCTCTCAAGCATTGGACCATCTTTTGGCAAAAAGTGTTCATGGTGGCCCCCATGTAAGAGCAGAGGTTGGGGTTTGGTTAAATCAAAATGGACATTTTGGATTTCAAAAATTTAAATTCAATTTCTGAATATAACCAATCTTTTTTTGCATGAAGTCAATCCAATCAGTTATCTCCATCCTACAAGGAGGAGAACTTCTGGCATCAATCGACATTAAAGATGCATATTTCCATATGCCTATTTCCTCACTCACTAGTAATATCTACTTTTCAAAGTGGAAAATCTTAATTTTCAGTGTGTAGCTCTGCTTCCGACCTAGCTACTGCACCTCGAGTACAAAGGTTCTGGCTCCTCTTCTAGCCAGGTTGAGGGCCCAAGGTATAACGATTATCTTTTACCTAGTCGATCTGTTCTTGATAGACCATTCGGTAGCCCGCTTAGACCAAAGTATGGTTAGCACATTCGACTACCTGCAATATCTAGGTCGGATTCTCAACCTAGGAGAAATCTTCTTTAAAACCATGAAGAAGGCAAAAATACTTGGGTCTGATCATAGGTACACCCAGGAAAAGGTATTCGTACCCCTGGCAAAGATCAGTGCCATAAAGAAACTGATTTAGATGGTTGAAGCAAGATAAATTTCTCCTATTCAACTTTGCATGAGGTTGTTGGGAAAGATGGTGGCTTCATTCGAGGTCGCTCCTTATGTTCAGTTTTATCAAAGGCGCTGCAAAACAGTATCCTATCGGCTTGAAACAAAAGGGTTCAAGCTCTACATTCCCAACGTGTCTGACTCCAAAGCCTATGGCCACATCACCCTGTTAGCGCCCAATCTTGTCTGATCTTGGAGGCTAAGCAGGGTCAGGCCTGGTTAGTACCCGGATGAAAGAGCACCTGGAAATACCAGGTGCTTTAGGCTGGGTACGCCGGAGCCTCAGTTTATGGTTAATATCCAACATCTGCAAAGGGGAAAATCCTTCCTTCAGTTACCTGGGAAATAGTAACAACATACGCCAACCTTTTTTGTTTAGGTTGTGGAACTGTCCTGAAAGAGGCAACTGTACAAGTGAAGTGGCCCAGTTCAGAAATGGTCCCCATTAACATTTTAGAAATTCAGGCAGAGTACTTTGCCCTGAGGGCCCGAACGTTCAGTTTACGGTATTGTCCTGCCAGTATTCAATCCGTCAATACCACAGCAATGGCCTATATTAATCATCAAGGGGGCGCAAGAAATTGTGCAGCCTAGAGAAAGATGAATCATATCTTATCTTGGTCAGAAAACAATGTACTTTGCCTATCGGCGGTCTTCATTCTAGGAATAGAAAATTGGCAGACGGACTACTTGGGTGGCCAGCAGTTGTTCCCGTGAAAGTGGTTCTTTCACCCCGATATATTCCTGTCAATATATCAAAGATGGGGGATCTCAGACATAGATCTGTTTGCGTCCAGGATTCAACAAAGAAATTGTGTCAAGAACAAAGGTAGCATGCAGAACAGATGCCTTGCTATTCTCTTACTATTCGCTATTCTCACTGATTTATGCATTCCCTCCTATTCTGCCTGACTTCTTCGCAGGATCAAGCAGGAAGGGAAGTTGTTTATTCTTGTGACCTCCAGCGGGCCCAGGAAAATCTTGGTATGCAGAGATCGTAAAGATGGCAGTAGGGGGCCCATGGACCCTACCATCAGAGCCATACCTTCTCTTGCAAAGGCTGGAGTTCAATCCTACATTACAAACGCTAAATTTAACGGTTTGGCTATTGAGACCCACACTCTGAAGAAGCGTGGGCTGTCAGGTTCAGTCGTTTTCTACCTTGGTTAATGCAAGGGAGCCGACCTCCATAATTATATTATGAAGTCTGGGAAACATATGTCTCCTGGTGTGAAACCAGGAGCTGCTCACCAGGAAGTCAAAGGTAGAGTCCTTGACTTTCTGCAGATGGGGTGAGAAATAAAGCTGGCCTTGAGTGCTTTCTAAGGATAGGTCTCGGCCTTATCAGTATTATTTCAATGACCACTTGCTTTGCATTCTTTGGTTCGTAACTTATTCAGGGGGTAACACAGCTTAATCTCTGGTTAGGTAACCCCTGAACCCTTGGGACTTGAATTTAATTTTGTTGGCATTACAAAACAGCCCTAGGTCCTTTTTTGACAAGGAAACTATTTTTTTCTGGTAGCCATATCTGCTGCAAGAAGGGTATCAGAATTGGCTGCTCTTACTTGTAAAGAGTCAAGAGCCATATTTTTATTATTCACAAGGATAAGGTAGTATTGCATCCTCATCCTAACTTTTTACCAAAGGTAGTATCAGGTTTTTATCTAAACCAGGATATTGTTCTACCTACATTTTTCAAGAACCCTGTTCTTTGGATGAAAAATCACTACAGTCTCTTGATGTGGTGAGAGCAGTCAAAGTCTACTTAAAGGCGATTGCTCAGATTCCGAAAATGGATGTTTTGTTCAGGTTGCCTGAAGGTCCTAAAAGAAGACAGGCAGCATCAAATCTACTATTTCTAAATGGATTCAACAAGTAATCATTCAAGCTTATGGTTTAGAGGTAGATTCCACCCTCTCAAATCACAGCGTACTCCTCTAGGGCTGTTAGTGCTTCGTGGGCAGTGCATCACCAAGCCTCCATGGCTCAATTCTGCAAGGCCACAACTTGGTCTTCAATCCATTTACCAGATTCTATCTGGTGGATGTAAAAAGACATGATGTCGCCTTTGGGCACAGTGTATTGCAGGCAGCAGTATAAATCCTCTGTTCTCATGGTGCCCTACTTTGGTTGTGTCTCCCTTCCCTCAGGTGGCATTGCTCTGGGACATCCCACATAGCAATTACTGTGTCCCGTGAAGTACGATTAAAGAAAATATGATTTTTATAACAGCTTACCTGTAAAATGCTTTTCTTTTTAAGTACATCACTGGACACAGTGGTTCCGCCCCTCTTTCTAATATACACGTGTATTGCTTTGCTAAAAAACAGAGATACTCCCAGTAGTGGGAGGGGTTATATAGGGAGGTAACTTCCTGTTTAGGGTGTGCCAGTGTCCAGCACCTGAAGGTGGACTATAACCCACATAATAATTACTATGGCTCTGTGTCCCGTCATGTAAATCAAAAGGTAAGCTGTTATAAAAATCCTATTTTTTTAAAAAATTTAGGGATTTTTACAAGGCACTCTGGTTGAAAAAGGCTACTCTAAGATATATAGCCAGCTTAAACTGCTTGTTTAACCCTTTCATGACTAAGCCTATTTCTGACATTTGGTGTTTACAAGTTAAAATCCCTATTTTTTGCAAGAAAATTACTTAGAATCCCCAAATATTATAAATATTTTTTAGCAGAGAATCTAGAGAATAAAATGGCGATTGTTGCAATATTTTATGTCACAGTATTTGTGCAGTGGTGATTCAAACGCACTTTTTTGGGAAAAAGGACACTTTCATGAATTTGAAAAAACAAAACAGTATAGTCATGCCAATTTTTTTGGATAATGTGAAAGATGATGTTACACCAAGTAAATAGATACCAAACATGTTACGCTTTATAATTGCACACATTCGTGGAATGGCGATAAACTTTGGTACTTAAAAATCTCCATTGGCGATGCTTTAATTTTTTTACTAAGTTAGAGTTACAGAGGAGGTCTAGTGCTAGTATTATTGCTCTCGCTCTGACGATCGCAGCGATACCACACATGTGTGATTTGAACACTGTTTACATATGCCGGCGTGACTTCTGTATGCGTTTTCTGCTGTGCGAGCTCGCGGTGACGGGGGCGGTTTGAAATTTTTTTTTCTTATTTATTTTATTTATTTTTATATTACTAAATTGTGTTTTTAAAATAAAAAAAATGATCAATTTTATTGCTCTCACAAGGAATGTAAACATCCCTTGTGACAGTAATAGGTGGTAACAGGTACTCTTTATGGAGGGATCGGAGTCTAAAAGACCCCAAATCCCTCCTTTGCACTTCAAAGTATTCAGATCACGGTGTATCTGAATACTGTATATTTTTTAAAATCTGGCGCCATTGGCAGCCGAGTAAACAGAAAGTGACCTTGTGACGTCGCTTCCGTGTTTACATCAAGGAGACTGGAACAAAGCCGTTTCCGGCTTTGTTCCCCTCTTTCACTAGCGGCCGGAAGAGCTGGCTCGTCGATTGGCCCATGGTGCCACCGGGAGGCCCAGGAACAGCGGACGTCCCCTTCCGCTACTCCGGGATAAAACCGAGTGGCTTTTAGCTGCATCGGTTGTTATCGTCGGAAAGCCGATTGCCTGCTCTAAACAACGGTACTGGGATGATGCCTGTAGCTGCGGGCATCATCCCGGTACAACCCCTGAAAGCCGAATGCACACATCTGCGTACGCTTGTCGGGAAGGGGTTAAACACAATTCACAATATACAACATATAAAGCTTTAAAAGCTTTTCGAAAGTGATGATATTTGGATTACCTACTTTGGATATTATGACTTCTTTGGTATTTCCATAGAAGAATTTACTAACTGTTATTTCAAAGCCTGGTTGACCTATACTATACCTATACTTATTGCTAAATATATAGAATTTACAGGGTTCCTCTATTTTAAAATCCCACACATCAACTTTTCCCACCTCCCTAGCTGATCACTTGTTTTAAAAAAAATATTTAAATGCTTTTTTTTATTTATCTAAAGCCATTATAATGTCTCTCCAGTCCTCAGTCTTTTGCCTGTTCTGAGACAGGATTCTTCTGGTGTTCAAATCACTTCCTGCGTGATGTGGACACTTCTTATTGGCTGTTCAGCAGCGGGGTCTTCTCAGGATCCAGAAGAGGTGCGACAATGACCAGCTGGCTCTGGTGAGGGACCTGGACAATGAACCTAGGTGGTAATATATAGCTTGACAAGATAAAAAAAATATGCAGGATGAGTTTGAGAGGGTGAAGATTCATGTTTTGCTTAGAGATGGGGCTTTAATGATCCTCTATTTATGTGTTCCACACTTATATAAAGTACAAGTAATACAAGTGCAAAGAATCAATTTATACTGTAAAAACAGTCTCTAAAAACTTCACTTGATTAATCAAATCAAGTGCAAAGTTTAATGAATGCCAATCTACACAATATTCAAATCATATTCAAGGTGTAGTGAACATCAGTCCTCTCCGTGAACTGAAAATCCTTATCACCCTACTCCCTCCACCATGTCCTGGATCACCACTTCTATTATAGCCCACAAAAATACAGATTCACCAGAGCAAGTGTGATATTATTGATTAAATAGGCTACTTCTGATAGCTGAAGGTGTATATAATGACATCAGAAAAAAAAAATCCTTCTAAAATGTTTTGCAACCAAATCAGGATTAGTAGTGACACCGTAACGGGACTTGTGGTAATGATGTGGCTTTTTTCGAACAGGCATACCTCAAAGATTCCAAAAAATTATACATTGCCTTTCTGTCTTTATGTAAAATGAATCTGTATAAAGTGTAGAGAGACAGTACAATGATACCACAGAAGAAGTTTTTTTAAATGTTTTTGCACCATTAAGATTTTAAAAAAATTATGAAAAGGTCAGATTATAAACGCTCTAAAAATATAAATATATGTATAATGCTCACTATATACAGTATCTCACAAAAGTAAGTACACCCTCGCATTTTTATAAATGCTTTATTATACCTTTTCATGTGACAAAACTGAAGAAATTACACTTTGCTACAATGTAAAGTAGGGAGTATACAGCTTGTATAACAGTGTAAATTTTCTGTCCCCTCAAAATAACTCAACACACAGCCATTAATCTGTAAACCGTTGGCAACAAAAGTGAGTACACGCCTAAGTGAAAATGTCCAAATTAGATCCAATTAGCCATTTTCCCTCCCAGTGTCATGTGACTTGTTAGTGTTGCAAGATCTCTGTGAATGGGGACCAGATGTGTTAAATTTGGTGTTATCGCTCTCACACTCTCATGCTGATCACTGGAAATTCAGCATGGTACCTCATGGCAAAGAACTCTCTGAGGATCTGAAAAAAAGTATTGTTGCTCTACATAAAGATGGCCTAGGCTATAAGAAGATTGCCAAGACCCTGAAACGAAGCTGAAGCAGAGTGGCCAAGACCATACAGCAGTTTAACAGGACAGGTTCCACTCAGAACAGGCCTTGCCATAGTCAACCATAGAAGTTGAGTGCACGTGCTCAGCGTCATATCCAGAGGTTGTCTATGGGAAATAGACATATGAGTGCTGCCAGCATTGCTGCAGAGGTTGAAGGGGTAGGGGGTCAGTCTGTCAGTGCTGAGACCATACGCCACACATTGCATCAAATTGGTCTGCATGGCTGTCATCCCAGAAGGAAGCCTCTTCTAAAGATGATGCACAAGAAAACCAAAACAATTTGCTGAAGACAAGTAGACTAAGGACATGGATTACTGGAACCATGACCTGTGGTCTAATGAGAACAAGATAAACTTATTTGGTTCAGATAATGTCAAGCTTGTGTGGCGGCAACCAGCTGAGCATTACAAAGACAAGTGTGTCTTGCATACAGTCAAGCATGGTGGTGGAAGTGCCATGGTCTGGGACTACATGAGTGCTGCCAGCACTGGGGGAGCTACAGTTCATTGAGGGAACCATGAATGCCAACATGTACTGTGACATACAGAAGCAGAGCATGATCCCCTCCCTCGAAGACTGGGCCACAGGGCAGTATTCTAACATGATAATGGCCCCAAACACACCTCCAAGATGAACACTGCCTTGCTAAAGAAGCTGAGGGTAAGGTGATGGAATGGCCAAGTATGTCTCCAGACCTAAACCCTATTGAGCATCTGTGGGGAATCCTCAAATGGAAGGTGGAGGAGCGCAAGGTCTCTAACATCCACCAGCTCCATGATGTCATCACTGAGGAGTGGAAGAGGACTGGAAAAGGGTTCCAGTGGCAACTTGTGATGCTCTGGTGAACTCCATGCCCAAGAGGGTTAAGGCAGTGCTGGGAAAATAATGGAGGCCACACAAAATATTGACACTTTAGGCCTGATTTGGACATTTTCACTTTTTTTGCCAGCGGTTTAAACATTAATGGGTGTGTGTTGAGTTAATTTGAGGGGACAGCAAATTTACACTGTTATACAAGCTGTACACTCACTACTTTACATTGTAGCAAAGTGTCATTTGTTCAGTGTTGTGACATGAATAAAATATTTCCAAAAATGTGAGGGGTGTACTCACTTTGTGAGATACTGTATATAATGCTCACTGTATTAATTGTATCTAAACCTACAACCAGAATCTAATATATTTCTATATTGCAGCTTATTAGTGCTTAGCTATGATGACTGCCTTAGAAACTGTGTATTCAATGGCTGAGAACCCTGGCTGGTGCGGGGGGGGGGGTTAGAACACAATAACTCAGCAGGGAGATCGCTGTGCTAACATCGGATTGTTAGTACGGAATCTGCTCACGAGCTCTTCAGTTTTTTTTGTTCAGCCCACTGGGTTGAATGGAAAAAACTGATAGTGGGTACTAGGCTTTAGTTTTCTTTTTTCAGCATATTATTCCTTTATTCTCACCTTGTGTTCCCGCCAGTTACAGACTTCCTGACAGAGTTCACATACTGTACTGTATCTATGGAGGAGCAGTGAAGTCACCTTTGGCTGTTCTCCTAAATTGGACTTTAGAATCCTTCTCATCTCTGTTACACAGGAAAGGAGAAATGTGTAATTCATAGAAAATAGCTTGAAAAGGGAATAACATTGTTTGAGATCTGAGTTCAGTAAACAGGACATTGGATTTCTATCAAGATAAACGGGTATTTTTCTGCTAGGCTGCAAAATATTTAAAATGTTGTTCTTTCATTTAATATTGTTCAATCGTTGCAGACAAGAACAGAAAAGGGAAACAACTGATGACCACATTCCACAGACATCTACCAGTCCGGTCCTGATGTGGCTAGCGCCAACTCCACTGTTTCTGTTGCATTCAATATGTTGGTCAATAGACTTTTCCTATGTGCCTACCTACTGGCTAACATTAAGAATGCAACACAAATGATGTTAAAGTGAACCTGTCACGTCATCATGCATAAATTCTCAGTGCACTGGAACAGCCACTGAATAAATATTCATTTATTACAGGCATTTATATTGTACTGACACTTTACACGTACTGTATATATTACATTCACATCAGTCCTTGCCCATAAGGAGTTTACAATCTAAAGTCCCTAACTTATGTTTGTACATATGCTTACTACGGCCAATTCACCTACCACCATGTTTTATGGAGTATGGAAGGAAACCCACACATGCAGAATATGCAAACTCCATAGTGCCATGTTTGGTATTCAGACTGACAACCCTACTGCTGCCAGGTGGAAATGCTAACCACTTAGCCTCTGTGCTCTTTCCCTGAAACTTTATGCTGCATTCAAACCTGAGCATAGCGATTTACTGGCATTTTTATTTGAGAGTTTCTGAACGTATTTAGAAGTGTATTACAAGCGTTTTATAGCTCCGGGCACTTATATTTAACCAATAGAAAGCACTAGAGAAGAAGAGGTAAAGGAAATTAGGGGTGGTGAACTGCTGTTTGAGCAGAAAACGCACGACTAAACGCTCATAAAATGGTCAAATCAGACATTTTTATTGAAATCTGTGGTGCCATAAATGCTTGTAATCTGCCAAAAAGAAGCTCATGTACTTTTTTCAGTGACAGACATTTTGCTTCAGGTGATAGAACACCCATATGTAAACAGGGGCCAATGAAATGGATGGGATTTGGCTTGTTGAGCATTTTAGGCCTTTTTCACATGGAGCGGATACGCTCAGCGGGAGATCGCTCTGTTGATCTCCGCTGGGCTGGCGGATGACAGGTCCGTCTCTGCTCTCTGAGCAGGGAGGCACCTGTCAGAGCCCTGCTGATCTCTATGGGGAGATCGGACGAAAACAGACAGCATGCCCATCAGATCTCATCCGATCTGCCAAGACAGATGGCAGACATATCGACATACATCTGTTTTGAGCGGATCGGGTGGCAGACAGGTGTCAGCGGACAAGTCTCTGCTGATATTCGCCTGCCCATAGGAGTCAATGTATAGCCCACTCGGATCCGCCTCAAAAATGGACAGGCGGATTTGAGCGGGCTTATTGTGTGAAAGGGGCCTTAGAGCTACAAGCTTCAAGCAGAAAATTGCTCAGGTGTGAACGGGGCCTTAAAACTCTTTTGATCTCTGAACTGGGATTCTTGCAGTTATTCTGATTATGAGCCCAGTTTATCTTCTGGATTCTGTTATTTGTCTGCAATCAAACTATGATTTTCCTTGTGAATTTGATACTTAACACTGGGAATCCATGGATGGCAAATTGTTGCAATTCAAAGTTGTTTGAACAAAACAAAATTGCTTAGTTTATGGCCAACTTTAGGCTCTGTCCCTTTGCTGATGACCCCCCGGAGCTCACAATACAAATGCCAATGTAAAAGAAAGTGGCGTCTTGATGATGATTAACTGTCCAGTGTCCAATGACTAGGCACATAATGATGGAAACTGCAAAGCTGAAACAGGTAATAGTAGTTTCACTTACCTAGCTATGCAGAGCAAATTGCCAGGCTGGATGAACAGAATTAAAAATAATTTGGTGGGTAAAACAATTCTGTGTATTCAACGTTTTGGGTAAAGTTGCGCTGTAAGAGTGCAGCAAAAAAAGAAAAAGCTCATATTTACTGTCCCCGCATTTAAATGATTTAAATGTGGATAACAGATCTGAGGATCACCTCCTGAAAAAGTATTTTTTGGTAAATGTGTGTCCATCTGATTTATTTTTTTCTATTTGTGATTACATCGCACTAATATGTGAGCCCTTCATTAATTTCTTCCTCACCTGCACTTACTGTGCTTTTTCAGTGCTTACAAATCTCATCTTGCACCTTCTTACTTGGATCCTGTTAGGTATTTGTTCATGTGTTGGTATGAACTGATAACAAGGATGAGCCAGATCTCCATCTAGTGGTCCAAAAGGAACACCACAGCAATCCAGGGTCTAGAGATATACACTGTATATTAGCCAAAGATATAGGATAAAGGCTACAAATACAACAGAAAATCAAAAGATGAATGAGTCCCTTGTCTTGCACTGTAAAAACATATTGCATTCAGTTAAAAGTATTTAATTAAATATACACCGATTGCTCTTTATGTTATTATTCAGATTAAACTGCTTCTAACACAAATTTAAGAAAAAGAAAATGTCCACCCCTGGGAGACAGCAAGTGAAGTTGACTAACTGCTTTGAACATACAATAGCTATTTTGATTATATTAGTTCCAAACCTACTAGCGGCACAATGCTTTTTATCACAAAAACAATAAAGCAAATGCACAACATTAATCCTGCATGATAATGTACCATGCACAAGAGATATGTCTGTGACCCTGAAAACCTGGGAAACAAAGATTATTCCAATAATGATAACAGAGCCAGACCATTTATCTCAAACACAGAATTTGTGTTTTACATCCATCTGCTAAATAAATATATGCATTACCTAATGACTGTTTCAGTGATTCATTGGTAATTGAAAGCAATTTGTAAGACGTGTTAAAACGCCATAACTTGTTTAAAAAAGTAGTATAGTAATATATTTTTATCACCATATGACTATAGCTTTCACATATAGAGCTCCTAGTGTGGGACACTTTAGAAGACCTACTTTATGTCCATGCACAAAAATAGAGGAGGTGGACCATTTATTCATCTCCATGCTCCATTCCTAGAGCAATTTTCATTACAAAAAGCCATAGTGCAGGAGGGGGCATTTTTAACGAGTGCCCACAAAATATGCCAAGGCTTATCAGTACTTAGCGCTGGGCTGATGTCATGCCCTGTGGTTGTGCATTAGCTCAAGCTTCCGGGGGAAACACTGAAGTCACCGTCGGGTGGATAGAAGGCTGCTGCAATGGCAAAGGAACCCCTGAGGACTTCACACTAAACCCTTTGGAACCCTAGTTGAGAAACCCTGGTGTAAGCAGATGCACAACATGAAGTACATACTCAAAGCTCAGGATAAACTTACAGTTGGCATCAGGAGCATTAACATTGATCAAGTATATTCATAGCTGTTAAACCTGAATAATGTTTTGGGATGAGGAAAATAACCTACAGGGGATTGTGAAATAATAACATTACATGCTTTTAGGTATGTATCTAATAATAGTCTCTAGAAAAAGTACAAAGAAGGCTACATGTAACTTCCAACAACATCTGCTTTTGTGGGATCCATATGGATTCTCTTGAGGGTTATCTTGAGAATTACCGAGAAACTTACTAAACCATCTGCTCGTAACTCCTACTTAATAGATTTTTGTGATTGCAGCATGACGTTAAGAACTCTCTCATAGGTTACAGTCTTACAGATGTCCAGAACATAGTGAACTATAAAGTTCTATATGCTTTCATTCTTTGTTTGCAACACATGGAATACATAGCGTCTATGGAGTGGGATATGAGGGTTGGAACTCATAACCATAACCTAAGTGGTAAACTTGGCTCATTGCTTTTTGAGGACTACTCAATATAGTAATGGCTTGAGTAACTTGCACCAGCAAAAGCAAACAAGTTTAGAACAGCTGTGTGAAGTTTGTATAGTTTGCTCTGTCTTTGCTGCAAATGAAGAGTTCTGGATGCACAGTTGGCCACAGGTGCATGAAAAACTAACATGCATGGCTCTATCTCCTCTCTTTAAGTAAAGAATTAACCTTGTTTTTTAAATGTTATGGCAGCAATGACACATAAAAGCCATTGGCATGCAAGTGCAATAATTAAAATAGAATAAAAGGCAAAACTTTTTTTTCATTTTGAATAGAGTAAGATAGGGTTTTAACATATGTTACTTTTATTTTTGCCATCTGTGTCACATTGGTGAGATTTCCCTTTACTTCCTGTCACATAGCCAAAACAGGAAGTGAGGGGAAATCTATCCAAAGTGAGGGGATCCCTTTTTGTCACCAGGATAATCAGGACTAGCATCCCCATTGAAAGATTTGGCCTCTATTACTGTTCTGGGGACAAACCAAATTTTGGGCTTTTCTTTGACTTTCACTTTGTGTGGTAATGGGAAACAGGATAAATAGAGAAGGTGAAGACAGTAATAAAATAAGATAGATATTCTAATCCCTCTCCTCCTGTCTATAGTTATACTTTAACAGAAATCTTGTGGAAGAGATTCTACTTTCTTTTGACCACCCTGGCATACATTGATTAGAATTTCATGTAATTTGATCAACAAGGTCACTTAAAGTGGTTGTAAACCCTTACAAACCACTTTGACCTACAGGTAAGCCTAGATTAAGGCTTACCTGTAGGTCCAAGAAATATCTCCTAAACCTATACGGTTTAGGAGATATTTGCCCGAAGACAGGCACCGCTGTCTATGGCGCATGCGCCGTAGACAGCGGCGCGCAGGCGCACTGAGCGAGGCATTTCCAACAATGGAGCTGCCGCGCGTGTCTGCTCCCGTGCGCATGCGTGGGAGTGACGGCTTCGCCGAATGACAGTGGCGGAGCTGCGAGACCCCACCGAGAAGATGGATGCGCTGGACTACAGGGGACAGCAGTGACTTCGCTGGCTCCTGTGTCAGGTAAGTGACACATAATGGGCTACTATGCGATGCATAGTAGTCCATTATGCTTTGCCTTTGCAGGGAATGAAAGAGGAAGTAAACTCATCAGGGTTTACTTCCTCTTTAATTATGCATCTTTTCTAAAAAGTAATCCCTTGTCACGCTTGTTAAAAAGCCTTTACTATATGGGTTGAAGAATTCAAAGAGAACCTGAACTGTGGAAGCTGTGGCCAGAAAAAGGCAACCAATAAAAACACACTAAAATAAAGGTACTTATAAGAAATCTTGAAATGGGATGATGGCCTGATGAATAGGATTGTTGATGAAGAAATTAATGTGTTAAATAATATGCCTGGAATTCTACTTTAAAGTGTTAATATACCCACAACAGTAAAATCAGTCTGTATATGCAGTAAAGCATGCTTGTTATACTCACTGTGGAACCTAAGGAGTTAATCCTTTGCACTGTGTATAAAAGCTGTCTCTCTGATTGTCCTCTTCTTCCATTGTCTCATTAAAAAAAAAAACTGATATTTACAGAGCCAGGGACAAACTACAGATGCTCAATTTGGTGTGTTGCTAGAGAGTTTATTTCTTGGGAGGGTGCATGTGATCAGCACAGGGCCAATCAGCACTGTCTACATATGTCCAGACAGAGGATCAGAGTAGAATGAAAACTTCTCCTATAAGGTTTACTAAGAACTGATAGAAGTCACATAGCTGATACATACTGATGATGAAAAAAGGTATTTAGCAGATTATATTCACTAAAATAATTGCATTTCCATGTTCTGTGTACTGTGGGAGACCAGATATAGTGCCTGCAGTGTCCTGGGTTTAGTAACACTTAAAAGTGTTTGTTACCCCAATATTTTCTATCCACCCGCTCTATTTGTCCTGTTTACAATTATCATTGAAAGTGAAAGTAAAGGAAAATCAAAGATTTTGTGTTGTCCCTAAAAAAGTAATAGAGGAGAAATCTTCCAACCTAGTTCTGGTGACCTGAGGGTTCCCAAGAAATTCCCTTAATTTGTAGGGATTTCCTTTCACTTCCTGTTTTGGCTATGAGACCGGAAGTAAAGGGAAATCTACCCAATGGGACACAGATGAGGGGGAAAAAAACTAGCAGGGGTTATAACACTTCCTTGTCCGATCCAAAAATGCAAAAAAAAAAAAAAACAAGATTGGTTAAACCCACAAGTGCTTTTTTGCCACTACTATTCCTTTATATTGGCTTTTGGAATTCATAACTGCAGCAATTTAGAAATCAGATGAAAGGTTTAGCACTGGGAAAAACTTTTTGATAGATAAAAAGTGTATTTCATATAAAAATATATAGATCAGACCAAAATGAGGAGGAATGAGGGACAGAGGGACATTGCTCCAACTCAGGGACAGTCCCTCAAAATCAGGGACAGTTGGGAGCTATGCTATATAGTGCTAAAGTGAAGTTAGGAAATTTCCTGCACTCTGACTTCCTCTTCAGTTTGGTGTCCATCAGTAAATAAAAAAAAAATCAAAGTTTCCTGGCAACTCTAAAACAGCAGCCTATTCAGAATACAGGGTGAAATACATTTTATGGAGGATCTAAAACCAGAATCCCTAAAGGCCAAAGACCATTGGGTTGCTACAGTTTCTCCACTGCTGGTTAGTGTTACCACACATTGTTTTTTTTTTTTACTATGCTCGTGCATGTCCAACTGAAAACTTTCTTTCGTTTTGAATAAAAAAGGGAAGGATTAGAACCCTTGTTGGGTTTTTCTGCTTTCTGGGGATCCATTAGGAATCTTTCCTCCCACTTCCTGTCCCAGTGACCATGGTTTTACCAGACAGGAAGTGCTGGAAAATCTCTAACTGTAACACAGACAGAGCGAACGCTGGAATCTTGTCAGCTTTCTAGTTCTGCCTATGTCCCTGTTGCTATTCTCACTTTTGTAACCATTGTCACTGTAGCAGAAGGAAATCTTTCTAATAGATCCACAGATAGTCATACATAACAAATAGAGGTTCTAACCCTTCCTCACTCTCTCCTAAACTAAAACACATTTTGGCTGGACGTATCTCCCTATGGAATACACCAGCAGAAGGTGTGGTAGTAGTGCAACTACCCATATTCTGGAGATTGCAGATGATGGCCACATGATATTATTTAAAAAAAATGAATGTTTAGCAAGAACACTGCTTTAATCGGGTTCAGTTATTCTGCACCTCCTTGCATAAAGCAGTCCTGCAGTTGCTGTGCACACCCCATCAGATTAGAGAGGATGTGTTTCATATTAGTGACTTTCAGAAGGGTCATACCCTCTGGGAAAGCCTCATTCTATAAACAGGCAGCGTGATTAATGGTTTATTTACAACATTGACATCCAGACTGTCAGAAGCCTTCAGTGCTCTTTGATGTAAAACACACTCAGTGGCACAGGGTCATCCTTATCAGAGAGCTGGACTGAAATCAGACATGAGAAACGACATGTTAGTATGAACTTTCTGATGCTGTGATTCTGCCTGGATATCAAGAAAACAATGCACTCACTATGAGTCTATCACATTCATAATATACACCATGTCATCCACAGTCACTGCATCCTCCACTCTTTATGGTCAATCAGTCAACATCCAGCCTTCATAGAGACAAATGGGATCTCCTAATGCTATTACTACATTCATCTAATAATGGGGCTTTAGGTATGCTCTCCATGCTTTAAGGGGGAAATAGAAATACATAAGGTACTTCCAATAACTTTGTATACTTTTTATTTTGCAGTGCTCCAGTGGAGATACTGTATAATAGTAGTAAATAGCAGAGAGGTCAACCTGGGAGTACAGTTTACTGGGTGATAAAGAAGTGGGTGATTTAGGGAATATAACACAGTGGTAGTAGTATTTTCCAGTGAGTCCACAATAGTAAAAACTGTGTTTCAGGGCTTGTCGGCCCACTTTTATTTGAAAGTTCTTTACATCAGGATTCCTACTCAGGTGTTTTCATTTCTTATAGCCTTCAATGTAAAAACAGGAAAAGGACAAAAAGCCCTCATTCGATCCAGCACCGTGTACATCTGTAGCTCTTCTCTCCCCTCACTTCTGGGTCTCGCTGGCTTTGCTGGGGTAACGGAAGCCATTGGTGCTGGTGCTGTTAATCAAAGCCAGTGACAAGGGAGCAAGGGGCGGGGCTGAGTTTTGCTGTCTGTGTCAATAGATGCAGCCGTGGGACTCGGGAGCGAGAATGCACATCTGCCACCATGGGGAGCAGCTGCCCGTGGGGGCACTGGACAGAACAGAGGGGTCAGGAGCGCCCACGGCAGGCGACCTGAGGAAGGGAGGTTTGCGGATGCTCTGCGCAATGGAAAAGGTAAGTATTGGCATGTTTATTATTTCTTTTAATTAAACCTTTACAATCGCTTCAAGTCTTTGCCTTTTTTTTCCGCCAGACCGATTAACAGCACAACTGTGCTCATGTACAGCAAGTTGCAGCTTTCTCAACTATCTTTAGGTGTAGTTCCATGCTGCATGGGCCCACGCCATTGCTGCTTGATAGGGGAATCTCCAGTCACCCATATGAAGCCCTCCTGTCTCCTAACCTGACACCCCCTGGATTTGGATGGAACTCCTGCCTAGACCCACAAGCTCTAGCCAAGCCTGTGATTTTAAATGCTGTGTGCTTGTTCACACCTGTACACACATTATACTGGTTTCTGCCAAGACTTGGACACCAAGCTGGAGGATTCTTCCTTCCCAGAGCTCTTTGAAGCCTTTAAACTCTGGAACCCAAGCTGGGAATACCAAAACCCAGAGAAAGCTAAAAAACGTCCTTTCTCCATTCATCATGAGCATTCCTGGGTGCCTCACTCTTCGTTCACCAGAACCCTGTGTGCTTTCTACCTCCATTTACACAGAGGCAGGGCCTAGCACTGTCACAAGTGGTATATGCTGTATCAAAAACTGGGTGTGGCTATGTTGTATGACCGTATTGTGTAGCTTAATACACATTATAAAATGGGGCCTAAAGCTGGCTATACAGTACACTATGCAAATTTCATGTAGTTCCTGATGAACTAGCCGAAATTCGCTATGTTGTTGGCCTTCTCATCTGACATCCATTTGATTAAAAAACAGAAGAATTTTCAGCCAAACAGTGGCTGCATCCATTCAGAAGCAACCGCTGTACAGATATAGTGACAGCCACCACAGGAACAAACAATAGGGACAGCGGGAGAATCAAGGGATATATTTGTATATCATCCACGGTGACAGGATTAGAGGGATTAAAGCAGGGTGACTTCCCTGATTTAAACATGGCTGAATTGACATGGCTGAAATAGAGATGAGCAAACTTATTCAGAGTTAGAAAAATAAAAATGCTATTTTTTAAATTTGCTTCATTCATCATTTGATGGTTTGCCACAATAAGCCCTATATTTACCTCCTGGTGACATTTTGCCACTCAGGAGGGTTGTGACAGCCAACACAATGCCAATATCACACATCTGAAGGTAGTGTTGCTCATCTCCTTGTCCAGGCAAGTATGGCTGGGTGCTTTTAGCTACACAGTCTCCTTGTGCAGTATTGCAAACGCCAAATGCCAACATTCACCATTGTTGTTGAAAATAGAAAAATATCTTTAATAAATATCTATAGATATAGCAGAAGAACAATTAGCTAATTTTTCTGTCACATCCTGTTAGCACATCAGTGCTGCAATACAGCTGACAGATTTCTTGATCTGCTTTTCACTCCCCAGACTCTGAGATCTGTTACACAGGAATTGCAAGAGGCTGATGGAATGAAATGATGATTATAGACCAAACAATATAAATCGGATGCAAATTTCACCTAGGAGATATAATATGACCACTAATATGACCGGAAAGTTGTACGACTTCTGATCCAACTTTGTCCTGTGACTTCATGTCCTACTTTCATGCAACTTCAATGAACAGGATCCGACTTTGATCCGGCCATACCAAACACTTTGAGTCTGGTATGAATCTTGAGGAGGAACCCCATGCCAAATTTTTTTTTAACAATGGCGTGGGGTCCCCCCTTCCAAGACCTTCGGTCTGGTATGGGTTTTAAGGGGAACCATCCAAGCCAAAAAAAAAAAAACAGCATGGGTTTCGTCCCCACAAAATACATACTAGACCTTTATCTGAGCATGCCGCCCAACGGGTCAGGCAAGCGAGCCCCCCCGATCACATCACGCCACATGCTCTCAACATAAGGGGGTGGGTACTTTGGGACAGGGGGAGCTCTGTGCCCCCCACCCCAAAGCACCTTGTCCCCAGGTTGATGGGGACAAGGGCCTTTTCCTGACAATCCTGGGCAGTGGTTGTGGGGGTCTGTGGGTGGGGGGGATTATAGCAATCTGGAAGCCCCCTTTAACAAAGGGGACCCCCAGATCCCACCCCCCCATGTGAATGAGTATGGGGTACATTGTACCTCTACCCATTCATTAAAAATAAAGAAGTGTAGTGTTACAAATAACAAGAGCCAATTTTCAAAATGAAGAATGTCCCCGTCGCACCTTGGTGTCTTCTTCCTCTGGTCTCCTCCCTCCAGTTCTCCCAGTTCTTCTCCCTCTGATTCTTCTCCCGGTTCGTCTCTGTCCGCTTCTTCTCCCAGTTCTTCTCCCTCCACTGATGACTTGTTCCTCTGCCAACCCGGTCCTCCGATGCTGGCTCCCGCTATTTTGTCAGGTACGGTGTCTGCCAGTTCTTATATAGCCATGGGGCATCCAGGACATCACCTGGAGACCCCACCCCTCGCAGCAATACCGTCCATTGGCCCAGTCTCTGAAAGGAGGGGATCATGCTTTGCTTCTGTATGTCACAGTACATGATGGTATTCATGGTTCCCTCAATGAACTGTAGCTCCCCAGTACCGGCAGCACTCATGCAGCCCCAGAACATGACACTCCCACCACCATGCTTGACTGTAGGCAAGATACACTTGTCTTTGTACTCCTCACCTGGTTGCCGCCACACACGCTTGACACCATCTGAATCAAATAAGTTTATGTTGATCTCATCAGACCACAGGACATGGTTCCATTAATCCATGTCCTAACACCCACGTGATGCAGTTCTGGCAGTCGCACTGCATTTTGCAATCTGTTTCAGTGTGTTGCTAATCTAACATTGACACCCGCATCAGATCACATGGACGGCATGTGATTGCCAAGTAGTGTTATGTGATGCAGGGAAAATGCAGCGAATCCTGTGCTTTTCACATCGCATCAGTGTGAACCAGGGCTTAATGATATGTTGATGAATACTGAGTTGCACTGAGTTGTGTTTTTTTTTAATCTTCCTAGAGTCTTAAACTTTTCTTTCTTTTTTTTATTTCAAATAATTTTTAACCGCTTCCCGACCGCCTCACACAGATATACTGCGGACACGTAGGGGCAGAATGACATACCTGTACGTTGCCCTTTATGAGACGTCTTGCGGGCGTGTGCAAGATGTCCACGGGGATACCCGGGATTGTCTCACGGAGAGGAAGAATGGGGAAATGCTAATGTAAACAAACATTTCACAGTTCTGCCTAATGACACTGACACTGATCACAGCTCCCTGTGATCGGAAGCGGTGATCAGTTTCGTGTCACACACAGCCCCCCCCCCACAGTTAGAATCACTCCCTAGGACACACTTAAACCCTACAGTGCCAACTAGTGGTTAACCCCTTCGCTGCCAGTCACATTTACACAGTAATCAATGCATTTTTAATTGCACTGATCGCTGCATAAATGTGAATGGTCCCAAAAGTGTCCGATGTGTTCCCCATAATGTCGCAGTCCCAATAAAAATCGCTAATCGCCACCATTACTAGTAAAAAAAAAATAATAATAAAAATGCCATAAAACTATCCCCTATTTTGTAGCTGCTATAACTTTTGCGCAAACCAATCAATAAACACTTATTGCGATTTTTTTTACCAAAAATATGTAGAAGAACACGTATTGGCCTAAACTGAGGGAAAATAATGTTTTTTTATATATTTTCTGGGGATATTTATTATAGCAAAAAGTAAAAAATAATGTGTTTTTTTTCAAAATTGTTGCTATTTTTTTGTTTATAGCGCAAAAAATAAAAATCGCAGATGTGATCAAATACCACTAAAAGAAAGCTCTATTTGTGGGGAAAAAAAGAACATCAATTTTGTTTGGGAGCCCACGTCGCACGACCGCACAATTGTCAGTTAAAACAACGCAGTGCCGAATCGCAAAAAGTGCTCTAGCCAAATGGTTCGGGGCTTAAACGGTTAAAAGGCATGTGCAAGTGACAACCTTTGTTAAAGTGTATATCCATCCAAAACGTTTTTCTTAGTTTTGGACAGAATGAAGAATGGGCTAAAACCCCTGTCAGCTTTTTTTTCTTCTATTTGGGGCTCCTATAGAAACATTTAGACCTCTTTTACACTGAAGGCGCTTTTCATGCATTTTAGCACTAAAAATAGCACCTGTAAAGAGCTTGAAAAGGACCTCTTAAGCCTCCCCAGTGTGAAAGCCAGAGTGCTTTCACACTGGAGCGGTGCGCTTGCAGGACGGGAAAAAAACAGCATCTTTGGGGTAGTTTGGGTGTATACACCGCTCCCCAAAAAAAAAAAAAAATGCCCTGCCCATTGAAATTAATGGGTAGCACTGCCGAAGCGCCTGCAAAGTGCTTCAGCAGCGCAGCACCATGGGCGCTTTTAACCCTTTGTTTGGGTTAAAAGCGCCCCCCCCCCCCCCCCCAAGTGGCCGGAAAAAGGGCCGCTTAAACTTCGGTACCATGTGAAAGGGGTCTTAGCCTCACTACATGGCCTGCTGATGTTTTACCAGAAAGACAGTAAGGGTAACTCTCCAACAGCAATACAGACCAAACTAAAAAAAAATTTGTTTTGTAGGGAAAAGTTAGAACTTCTTATTTCTGGCTGTGTCCCTATTGACGAGTTTCCCTCTTTCCTGTCTAATGAAGCCATTGTAACCAGGACAGGAAGTGAGGGCGGTTCTCAGATTAAATGGACAGGAGTTCTAGTCTTTCCCCACTCAATCTAAAACCAAAAAAAAAAAAAAAGGTTTAAATGCGTATTGATGGACATACACTTTGATTAACTTGAGAAATCCAAAATGTTATTCTGGTGGCTGAAGCTGGTAATACTTTATTTATCATTCTAACTACACAGAAAAAAAAATGTTTTACTATATAATGTATTGGTGCTCTTCCTTCCTGGTACAGAGAATACATGTTCAGCTACCAAAATACACAGTTTGTATTTAGTATAAATACCAGGAGATGCTTCATTAACGAACAGCTTCAACTATTTACTCTGTACATAAACAGGAATCTGACAAATATTTGTACTCGGTCGGCCCACCTGCTCAATTAAAAATGATCTTTCGTCAGGAGGTCTTTAGGTTTAATGTAGAGTCATCATAGTTACACTACAGTCCAGATGGTGAACTTGTTTTGATAAAACTGTTTAATTAAAGATGCTCCCGATAAAGCATATTTCCTGTGATATCCTTTAGGATCAAGACTTGTGGTGTAACACAGGAAATCAAACTTTGTTCATATTATTTTGGGAGGTAAGTTAATTGGATGTTTGCAAATATTCACATGAATGCAAATGGCGCAGCCGAGATATGTATTGGTTCAGCCACACACCACCAATGGATGTCTTGCTAACTCCATTCACATGAAATGAGAATGTTAAGCTGAGCCAAACACTGTACTTGTGGTCGATGAGCCTTTTGGCCCCCAGTGCTATGATTGTTCATAGATACATAGATATTTCCACCAAGAACAACAATTGATAAATTCTTAATTGCACATTCCTGGAATTTTCACAATCTGGAATGGTTGCAGGTCTAAGGGGTGTGTTCAGGAGTTCTCCATATTATACTATCCACCATACAAGTTTAAGTAGGCTTCAGTATTCAGTGACAGGGGTTCAGAATAATGATCTCTATCTATTTGTTAGCTGGCCAATCACTGGTGAGTTTATCACCAGCTGATGGGACCAAAAAATTTAAGGAAAGCTGAGAACTCTTCGATTAGGGTACCTTAGTCCTTCCTCCCTTTAGGCTGGGTTCACATTGCAGCGGTTTACGAGAAACGGATGTGATTCGCACCGCACTGCAGTGCAAATCACATCCGACCTCTGTGCGATGCGAGTTCAGCCATACAGATAGTATGGCTGAATTCGCATCACACATGGCCCAAACTCACACAGGACCCTTTTATTGGTCTGCAGCAAAATCGGATCACATGGGTGTTCACACCATGCGATCCGATTCCTGTCCGAGTTTGCAGATCGCACTGAGATATGCGAACTGACCTGGGGGTGTCATTAACGTTTCACTGACACTCCCAGCAGTTCGCATAGGGCAGTGTGAACTGCCACCGGGAGGTATGCGATGCGGGAACCCGCCGCGGATTCGCAGCATTCCCGCATCGCTGCAATGTGAACCTAGCCTAAAGGAGACATTCTAAATCAGCAGGCTGTGTGCCTGGTAGGCAGCTTCTGGGCTGGAGCTTATTTGAGTATAGGCCAGAGAAGCTGTGTGAATGAACCTTTAATTTTTAAAAATTATTCCTTACAATTTTTTAAAAACATTTTTTACACTTTTTAAATCATTTTTTTTTTTTTACAATGTTGGGGGGCTTGGGTGAAATATCAGGAGTCTATACAGACCCCTAACATCTCACCTTCAATTACTTTCTCTTTGCAGCCGCAGGGGCACTGAAGTCAGAAGACTCCTGCTGTTCATTAATAAACTGAACTTACTATGCCTCAATTACGAATGGACACAGGAGCGATTGGTATCAATTATGAATGGACACATGAGCTATTGACACACAGGGGGAATCAAATGTGGACAGGGTAGGGAGGGGAATCAGTGCAGCAGGGCCAGAGTGGGAGGGGGGTGTCAATTATAGAATGATGCCCTGTGTCTCTCCCTGCAGCAGCTGAAAGCCACTGGGAGGGAGGAGGGAGAAAATCTCTACTGCTGCAGAAAACTGCATAGGGCTTCGTTGTGTAATTGGTTGCCACCCCCTCTGCCCCGCTGCATGGCCCTCCGTGTGCCCGGGAGCTACAGGAAGAGCAGTGGTGCCCCCCCCCCAATGAGCAGCCCTGGATGCAAGAGCGGTGACAAATATGGAAACAATTGCTCATCTGTTGCAGAGTTTTTCTAACATTATCATACTGTTTCCCAGATGCCCCTACACTGCTCCATCATCAAGCTATGTATGACAAGCTTACCCATTCCACTAGGATCTGTCCACCACATCTGCAGCTCATATACAGTATGTCAATATATAGGCAGGCCCACACAACAGTGCACTTATTTTTGTCATGAAAGGGAATTAAGGTAGTAACAAATAAAAAAAAATATAGATAAAATGGTTTTTAGTCATTATATTTAAATATGAAACGCTGCAAGGGCAGAAAAGGTAACAGAATGTCCTCTGGGTTATTCCTGATTTTGCAAACTAGGTCTGGCACTAGATCAATGACAAGCAACTTGCATGCTTGCTAAAACAAACAATGCTTGATCAGTGTGCAAAACACAGTTATGTATTTATTTAATTGATG
This sequence comes from Lithobates pipiens, assembly GCF_037356315.1. NCBI lineage: Eukaryota > Metazoa > Chordata > Amphibia > Anura > Ranidae > Lithobates > Lithobates pipiens. Next base: position 407,833,366 of record NW_027507718.1, read on the forward strand.
ACACTGATGAATTTTAACAACCATGGCATTGATTTGACTAGTTTTGCAGAATAGGTACACATCTCTCTGCAGGAGATTAAGTGAATATCTTCTCCTTATCTACATGCAGCCAGACTTCCATTATTAAAGGGTAACTCCACTTTCCTGGGGAAAAAAATAACAAATAAAGAAAAAATAATAAAGCGTGTACAACTGCGGTACAAGTCAAATTGTAGTGGAATGTTATTAAAAATGACCTTTCCTTTTCAATCTGCAGCCACTGTAATTTTCTATAAGTGCATTGCAATATGGCTAGATGGAGTTGTTCTGTACACAGAATGTGTACTGACCACTTCCCAGAAGTATAATTTCCTGCTTGTGTGTGTAGCGATGACACTTTGGACAAGGTGTATGTCATGTACAAATTTAGTTTTTGCCTCAGAACAGTAACAGGGTTCTGAGGGTTAATTATGTAGGTTAACTTTAACATCAGTTTGGCTGGGCTGTGTTAGAGTTCTGCCTGGTCATGTGTACAGTTATGTGCACATGACAGGCTCAGAACCAGGTCTGGTTGGATACTTTGGGTATTAGTGTTCCCCGGAGCCAATCAGTGGGTGCGCCAGGCCCCGCGAGGGGTCCCGGTCATGGGAGCGTATGTCGCCCCGAAACATGCTTCGGTTGGTTAGCCCCAATAGACCCACCTGGTCTGGGGTGAAGATCCGTCTGTTCCCGAGTCTCAGAACCGGCTGGTCCTAGGCGCAGTAACTGAGGGAGGATTCAAGGCGTCCTGGTGTTCTCCCGGCTTGGAGGGGCACCGCAGCTCGTGTAAGCGACCGGGGGAAGACTCTTTGGAGGAGGGTCAACAAGCTGGCATCCTGAGAAGTGCCTGGTTGCTGGGTTGTGAAGGACACTGACGAATCTGCACTTTCCCAGTACTACCAAGGAGACAGAGAACGTTACAGGTACTGAGGAAAAGTTGTTGGGTACTAACCCTGGGAACCCCTAGATGTGTAAGAACAAGCCAAGTGGAGGTGACTGGTAAGCCCAAAGGTTTCGGCTATGGCCGCTACATGTGATTGGCTCACCAATTTTCCCAGAACTCTGCCTAATATACAAGTCAGATTTCAGGCATCCCCTACAACAAAAATTTCATTTTTGGTGAGATATTTCCAATAGGAACTTGTCTAAAGGGATGCAGGCCCAGCAGCTTTCCTGATTAATGCCCTGCAGCTGCCACAGCTGACTGATAATTATGAAACGACTCCACTCTCATTAGACCCACTCAGTCCAGAGGCACAGACAAACACACATGGATTTCTTCAGAATACCAAATGTAGGAATCTGCAACAAAGGTTGTTATATTGCATTGTAAATAGATCACCCAAAGGGGAATGTTTTTTCCTCAACAAAAGTGGAGTTACGCTTAAAGAGTTATGGGATATGCTACCATTGATGTGACATCTGTCATGTTCCCACTACAATTTTTTCTTGTTTCTTTTTCTGATTTTATTATAACTTGTTAAATTCTTCACCAATGTGCAGAGCTTGCAGATTTCCTGGTATCCACCTTTGCCCTCCAACAACGCAGAGGGTTGGAATTGCAAAGATAGCTGTAAACCCAATGACATATTGGTACCAATGCGATCTGTCACAATTTTCCACAGATTTCAGGACTAGATGAAATATTCTATGTTTTCTCTAAATATTAGCCATTGTATGCTATGTTTAATGCCATATGTCTCTTTGTGGGGTGCAGTGGTCCATTACGCTGCTCTTTAGAACTATATCAGTTCTGAAATGGCCCCTTTAGCACTTATGGCCCCAGATTCAAACATTGGCAATATTACTGCCTGTTTAAGTGTAAGTGTTGTGTTCTGCAGTAGAATGACAAACCAACATATACACAGATGGACGGATTTGACATTGAATGGACCCATAATGACCTCTGCACCAAGAATCATAAAAAAAGCTTTGACATGAGATTTGCGGGAAGGGATGTCTTGTGTTGCACTTTGACCTCACATCTGTGTCTATAGCTGGTTAGAGGCAGATTTACAGCCTCAGCTCAAATACATACAGTATATAGGGGTTAATCCAATGTGCTGGCTACTTGGAGCTGTACGATACACAGTCTCACTTTCTAAACTGGGTGTTTGTCTTTTTATTTATATATATATATATATATATATATATATATATATATATTCAATAATTTCAATAGCAACTGATTGTCGCCAATGGAAATGGGTGAGAAATGATACCATATATACAGGTGCAGCTCAAAGAATTTGAATATCATTAAAAAGTTAATTATTTCAGTAATTCAATGCAAAAAGTGAAACTCGTATACTTTATATAGATGCGTTACACAAAGCATTTATTTCTTTTCATTTTTATGATTATTGCTTGCAGCTAGTAAAAACCCAAAATTCAAAAATGTTGGCTTACTGCACTCAATACTTGGTTATGAGAAAGCCTCAAAGGATTAGTTTAAACAAGATACCATCGTCCCAATTTAGACATGAGGAAAAAAAGGAGCGTATAGCGTATAGCTCAGCAATAGGAAAAAAACTCTGGGAGAAGATTTCCTAACAACAATGGGAACAGTGGGGACTATTGCGGTATCTAATGGTAATCAATAACAAAAATTTGTTTAAAAAAATTAATAGAATTTTATTGTAAATAACAAAAAGTAAAGAAAGAAACAAATACAGACAATAATCAAACTAACAAAATAGTAATCAATCTATAAAATGGACAATGTCATACAAAAGGTGGTTGAAAGCCCCATGCAGGAGGTTTTTTTACGTAGATGTAGAGTGGACCTGTGGCTCGTCCGGTTTCGCGGCAAAAAAGCCGCTTCCTCAGGAGACGTCACCTACAATGTCTAACATACACAAGAGAATGATAGTTCAATAATTACAAATAAATAATTGACAATTTTGGAAAAGAGTTCATAGCTATCGAAAAATAGATACAAGACCAGAGATAATACCCATAAGAAAATCATGACTCAACCAAGGCCTTTTTTACCCCTCAACATTGAGACGACAAAATGTGAGACACCCTAAATTAGGGTGCCCCCCTGGGAGCGGGCACGGGGGGTGATACGTAGGAGGGCACACTTTGCACTACAGATAGAAAAAATTATAAAATAAGATATCCCATTTCTATTACCAATAGAAATTGTAGCCCATGGACAAGGCAGTACAGCATATGAGCTTTGAGGCATTGAAAGATAGCTTAGAGTAAATAAAGATTATGCCAAATCAGACTGAACACCCAGTGGTCCATGGCTCATACACATAAATAGTGAATAGAAGAAGCAGGGAGAGTGAACTGATAATCAGGACCTACCCCGGATTTGCCAAAATAAATAAAGGTTAGGCATTAAGCATCGCACTTCACTAAACTTTAAACAGCCAGAGGTGTCTTCAGCACAGAGCCCCCACGGAGTCCAAAAAAGGTTGCTCTAAGGGCAAAATTGATATATAGATAAGGCAATATATAAGGCTAAACATAATCACTATCTAATGTGTTTGAGGTAGATCTAATATAGGGGGGGGGGGGGGGAGAAAAAGAAAGGAGTAAAGAAAGACCCCCCTCTCTCCTTCTCTCCCTGGTTCAGCAGCCGTCTTACCTTCGGGGGGATAAGGGAGTGCGTGTGTGTCTCTCTCATTGGCGCCGCTCTGAGAATTGCATTCAAGAGCGGGGCCTTATACACCCCCAACCCGGAAGTAATCGGAGCGTCGATAGACGCTCACCTACGTCATCTCTAGATACTGCGCAGGCGCAGAAACAGCACGTGCGCATTTGTAATCTCCCATTGGAGAGATGGTATGGGGGAAGACAGAAGATGCCAATGTTCATATAGAATATGTTGGAGTTATTGATGATGTGAAGAATACTTAGTTACTATTTTAACAGTAGGGGGTTGTTGGTCACGTGGAAGACCATAGAGTAGCAAATGGCGGCTCCGAGAGAGAGCCTTATTGAAAGCCTTCCTTAAATTTGTACGGCTATAGCCTCTAACCAAGAGGCGTTTACGTAGTAAGTTGGCTTGCACATGGAAATCCCCGTCCTCTGAGCAGTTTCGTTTCAATCTCAAGTATTGAGCATACGGGATACTACGAACCAGAGGATGGGGATGTGCACTGGAGACATGTAGGATAGTGTTGCCTGCTGTTGGTTTTTGATATAAATCTGTAATAAGTGTGCCTGATGGGTGTTTAATGATGTTTAAATCCAAGAATTAAATATTAGTATTATCCGCCATATAAGTAAAATGTAAGTTAAATTCATTCCTTTTAAGAGTATTAATGAAATCTTTAATTCTTGTTTGGTGTCGATCCATACAATGAACAGATCATCTATGTACCTATACCAGCATAACACCAAATTCAAGAAATGCTGTAGGGTTTCGTCTCCAAAAATTGATCTCTCCCATGCCCCTAAATATAGGTTTGCGTAGGAGGGGGGACATGAAGTGCCCATGGTTAGAATAAATTCAAGTAATTTCAAAATAAAACTATTCAGGGGCCAGGAAGTGAGATCCTGTTCCTTCAAGAAAGTCTCTACCATCCGGACGCCCGTGGGGGATGCTCGAGTATAATGCCTCGACATCAACTGCCATGAGGATGGCGTCCGGAGGGATCTGAATGTCCTCAATATGTTTGAGTAGATCAGTGGTGTCTTTGATGTAAGAAGGCAGTCCTAGAACGTGGGGCATAAAAAAGGTGTCGACAAAACGACTGGCATTCTCAGTAAGAGAGCCCAAGCCCGAGACGATTGGTCATCCTGGGGGGGTTAGAATGTTCTTATGAGTTTTAGGTAACGTGTAAAACGTTGGCGTTCGTGGGGTAGTGATATTGATATATTTCAGGGTCTCTTCATCAATGAGGCCCTGCCAGTATGCACCAGTCACCAACTGTCGGAATTCAGCAACAAAAGACTATCATAGTGGGTTCAATAGGGGAATACCATGAATCATTGTTGCACATAGTTTGGTATTGTAAGTGTGTCATGAGGACCAAATTTCTGCCCTTGTCCGATTGTTTAATGATTAAATTAGGGTGTTTTTGAAGTTTCCTGATGGCTGATTTTTGTTTGGAGGTTAGATTGGAAGTTTGTTTCAACCATTTAAATTTTTTAAGGGACTTGATTGATTCGTGTAGAAAAACCCAGATCGAAGGGCAGGTCATTAAATCGGGAAATGCGCGGGACTTAAGTTTACATTTCTGTTTATTTGTATCAGTAATTTGCGATCTAGAAGGTACAGGATTCTGGCAGATAGCCGAAAGGTCCTGTCCAAGGGTGTTATTAGGTTCTGGATCAATAGCACCTTCGTCATAAAGTAGCATTAAGTCTCGCAATGCCCTGAATTCTTGCATGGTGAATTGTTTGGTGCGTTCAGCCAGTTCTTTCTCTAAGTTTATTTTTTTCCTATCTGGATCATAAATGAATTTATAGGAAAGGTTGCGAGCAAACAAATAAAGGTCCTTTATTGTCTCGTAGATATCAATAGATTCGGATGGACAGAAACCAAGACCAAGCTGAAGAACATGTTCTTCCTCGGGAGTAAGTTCATGGACATGAAGTTTATAATGTTTAGTGTAGGCGTCTGGTTGGAGTGTATTTCGTTGTCATTTATGGTGCGCTCGATGCTTGGGTTTTGTGCACATATGTGTCATGACTTCCTCTTCTGGTAATTTCTAGATTGGTCGGAATTAAAAGATTGGAGGGAAAAAGGGATTGAATTTGAGGCTGTAGAAGTTTCGGAATCACACCATGAAGTGTAGAGACCGAAGCTTCAGATTTATTAGAAGAGGGGGGGGCTGTTGTCCATGTAGCTTGTGGAGTTTTAGCAGATTTGCCTTGTTTCTTATCCTTTTTTGGTTCTTTACTAGGATGGCCATTGCCCGTAATCGATCTCTTACTGGGAAAACTAGATCCACGAAGGTTAGCAGATTGAGACAGGGCCTGTGAGGACAGAGAAGAAAGAGAAGAGTCAGATTCGGACAATTCTGTCGGTAATCTAGTTGACGATTGGCGGTTATGTGATATATTCCTCCTAGTAGGTACAGCCCATTTGTATGCATATCCCTCTATGAAGGCAAGTTTGTCTAGTGCAAACTTGCCTTGTTTTTTAGTAATTATTTCCCTGTTAAGGATCTCCAAACGATCCCTAAATTCCTTCCATTTATCCGGGAAGGTAGCTGAGGCAGTAATGACAGGGTATTGTTGGTTAAGCCTGTCTATCTCCTCATCAAGTAGGGTCATATCCACAAGATGTTGGGTCATAAGCTGCTTCATAAGTTCTAAACTGCAAGAAGTCAAAGTATCTTCCCAAGACTTTTTAAACTCAGCACTAGGGTCTTTGAGGGTGGGAAAGACTTGGATACAAAGGCCCAACGGGCAAACCTTTTCTTGTACATATAATTTAAAGTACTGAGTATGCCAATGTAGGTGAGATTTCCTTTTTAAAACCTTTGAACATTCTATCCAAGAAAGTCTTAATATCATCCTCTGTTTTATGGCTAGTTAGGCATTCCGCCTGTATGGGGGACATGAAGTCACCCCAATTAGACCCCAAGACATCCATAGTGCCAGAAAGTTAATAAGTATTACTCACCAGAACTCTGTCCATAGGGAACACCAAGCAAAAAGAAAGAAAGATTAATTAAAAAAGAAAAAAAGACAATTTAATTAAGGCCTTGACCTGGTGGGCAGAAATTCTCAATACTTGGTCGGGGCTCCTTTTGCATGAAATACTGCATCAATGCGGCATATAGGGATGAGCTTCGAGTTCAAGTCGAACTCATGTTCGACTCGAACATTGGCTGTTCGCCTGTTCGGCGAACAGTGAACAATTTGAAGTGTTCGCGGCAAATTCGAAAAGCCCTGTACAAGTCTATGAGAGAAATCTAAAGTGCTAATTTTAAAGGCTAATATGCAAGTTATTGTCCTAAAAAGTGTTTGGGGACCTGGGTCCTGCCCCAGGGGACATGTATCAATGCAAATTTTTTTTTAAAAACTGATGTTTTTTCCGGAGCAGTGAATGCTTAAAGTGAAGCAATAAAAGTGTAATATTCCTTTAAATTTCCTACCTGGGGGGTGTCTATAGTATGCCTGTGATGCCTGTGTATGCTTAGAACTGTCCCTGCACAAAGTGTAATTTCTGCAGGAAAAAAAGTAATTAATTCAAAATCACTCACGGCTATAATGAATTGTCGGCTCCCGCAATACAGAGAACAGTCATTGAAAGTCATTGATAAAAAAAAGCGTGGGGTTCCCCCAAATTCAATTACCAGGCCCTTCAGGTCTGGTATGGATATTAAGGGGAACCCCGCGTCAAATAGAAAAAAAAAAGATGTGGGGTTCCCCCTAAATATCCATACCAGACCCTTCAGGTCTGGTAGGGATTTTAAGGGGAACTCCACGCCAAATTAAAAACAAAAAATGGCGTAGAGTTCCCCCTAAAAATCCATACCAGACCCTTTATCCGAGCACGCAACCTGGCAGGTCGCAGGAAAAGAGAGGGGGATGAGAGAGCGCCCGCCCCTCCTGAACCGTACCAGGCCACATGCCCTCAACATTGGGAGGATGCTTTGGTGGTCACAGACCCCTCAAAGCACCTTGTCCCCATGTTGATGAGGACAAAGGCCTCATCCCCACAACCCTGGCAAGTGTGGGCGGGGTGGCTTTTTAGAATCTAGAAGCCCCCTTTAACAAGGGGACCCCCAGATCCCAGCCCCCCATTTGAAATGGTAAGTGGTTACCCCTACCATTTCACAAAGAAAGTGTAAAAGAATGTTAAAAAAGACAAACACAATTTTGAAAAAGTCCTTTATTAAAAAAAAAAAAAAAAAAAACTTGCTTCCTCCTAGTTCACCTTTTTCCTGGCTTAGTTAATCTTTTCAACAGAGCGAACCATACGCCACGCAGACCTGGCAAATATATCTAACCACGCAACTTACCCCGACCCAGCAGCACAATAAGTTACAATAAATGAGGATGCACATATTACCAAAATCTGACTGATTCCCACTGCTGAAATCGTTGAATGACCTGGGCATTAAGTCCCCATCGGACCGCTTCTATTGCCGCAACCAATCGGAAAGTAATAAGAAGAACAGTTGTCTGCACTCTAACCAGCGGACCACAGGCATTTCCTGAACACTGCCCTAAACTGGAATCCAGACAGTGTAGTGTCCCGTAACCACACATTCTGTATGCTCAAACCACCCTCATTACGATTGTTACGGCTTACCAATTCCCCTACCTGAAAAGCCCCCAAAAAAATGGCCAGCACAAAGACGGCCCAGAACAATTCAACCACATAGGCGGAAAAACCACATGTACATCATTGTCCTTATGAGAACACCCCCCATTCTCATTTACCAGATTGCTCCATTCCTGACACACTCCGCAGTATAAGGACCAAGTTGATGCACATACTGAATGACGATTTGAGAACTTGGAAGCGGCAATGCAATGCTCTGCTTCCTGTGCCTTCACCTCTATTTACCTTTTTTTATTATTATTAAATAAGTGTGATTTAACTGTACTTCTGTCTCAATCTGATTCGTGGTTTCTGACACCAATAAGTCCTTCTAAGACAGCAAAGATTTTTTAGATAAACTGATTTTATAATTCAAAATGGCAGATCATTTTTCATTTATCATTAACCATGTTAATTTAATATTTATAAGTGTGGACAAGATTGGCAAAGACTTCTATGATCTGAAAATTGCTATGCGTGCTGCCAAAGGTTTCAATAAGATAACTTTTTTACTTTGCTTTGGTGCCTTTTGGTGCCTCCTCTGTAGATTCAAAAGGGATACAAAAAACAGTCACCTCCAGCGCTAATAGGTCTTCCAAAATGTGGAGTAACAGATATCAAATAAAATGGTGGTGTGAAAGGTATATATGGTATCCAAAACTGGGTGGATGCTGCCCTTCTCAGATAGGGTAATCCAAACGGAACAACAAGGAAAACAGAAATGGAAGGCACGCACACCTAGTACATTACCAAAGATAATTTAATAAAAAAATGTTTTATATAAAAGTGGGTAATCACAAAATGCAACTGACAAAAGGCCCTAAAAACAATGCATGGACATACACAGAACACGGGTACAGCTAGCGCGTTTCGGGGGCTCACACCTTTCCTCAGAGCTAGGCAGGCCTGCATTTTGTGAGTACCCACTTTTATATAAAACATTTTTTAATAATGAAATTATTAAATAATTAAATTATCTTTGGTAATGCACTAGGATTGCGCTCCTTCCATTTCCGTTTTTCTTATTGGTTCAAAAGGGCCTGTCATGGGGATTTTATAAGGTTGATCTGAGTTATATAACACTTAAAATTATATACCTTAATCCAAAACCTTTTAATCATTGGCCATGTCAACCAGATGTGATATGTTGAGCCTTCCTGCCCACATCCCCTAAAGCAGTTAGGGGAGGTGCTTGAGACATACAGTAGGAGGTAATCCTTGAAGGTTCCATGTACCATCTTAAAAGTATTTTATAGTTGCCTTCTATAACTAAGGCAATACTGTTTGACAAGATAACAAGTTTATGTCAGTCTCGCAGATCATGATCCATGCCCAAGTCTCACTCCCACAAAATCATGAAAGGTAGCTTTTCAGATTTCAAATTTAACAAGTCATATATTGCTGATGTAGCCATGCTTTGCTAATATAATGCATTATAGTTATTATGTTGGCAAATGAGTTTGGTTGCCTCTAGTGCAGGGGTAGGGAACCTTTTTAGCTGAGAGAGCCATGAACGCCACATATTTTAAAATGTAATTCCGTGAGAGCCATACAATATTTAATTTAAAACTAAATACAAGTAAATGTGTGGATTTTATGTAAGACCGACGTACAACATGTCTCTGAATTAAACAATCAGGTGTTCTTTATCAAAGGATAAATCACAGAACAAAGTTGCCGAACATGAAATGACCTCTGAATTCTTTTTAATAACGTTGTTATGCTGTTGCTAACCAAATGATGAATAAAGTACTTCTTACCATTAATGCGACGGCTGGTACTGCATGGTTTTGCTGATGGCTTTGTGGTCTGGTTGATACATGGTGAGGTTAAGCTTCATGCAGGCATTGAGACTTCAATCCGTTAAACGTGATTGTAATTTTGATTAAATATAACTGCAATGTCATCATCTCCCCCACTGTAATATCCATGTCATCTCTCCCACTGTAATATCCACATCTCCCCCATTGTAATATTCACGTCATCTCCCCCACTGTAATATCCATAATCTCCCTCACTGTAATATCCACGTCATCTCCCCCCACTATAATATCCACGTCATCTCCCCCACTGTAATATCCACGTCATCTCCCCCCACTGTAATATCCACGTCATCTCCCCCACTGTAACATCCAAGTCATCTCCCCCACTGTAATATCCACATCTCCCCCACTGTAATATCCACATCATCTCCCCCACTGTAATATCCACATCTCCCCACTGTAATATCCACATCTCTCCCACTGTAATATGCACTTCTCCTCCACTGTAATCTGCATATCTCCCCCACTGTAATATGCACTTCTCCCCCACTGTAATATGCACTTCTCCCCCACTGTAATCTGCACATCTCCCCCACTGTAATGATGTTTAAATCCAAAAATTAAATATTAGTATTATCCGCCATATAAGTAAAATGTAAGTTAAATTCATTCCTTTTAAGAGTATTAATGAAATCTTTAATTCTTGTTTGGTGTCGATCCATACAATGAACAGATCATCTATGTACCTATACCAGCATAACACCAAATTCAAGAAATGCTGTAGGGTTTCGTCTCCAAAAATTGATCTCTCCCATGCCCCTAAATAGAGGTTTGCGTAGGAGGGGGGACATGAAGTGCCCATGGTTAGAATAAATTCAAGTCATTTCAAAATAAAACTATTCAGGGGCCAGGAAGTGAGATCCTGTTCCTTCAAGAAAGTCTCTACCATCCGGACGCCCGTGGGGGATGCTCGAGTATAATGCCTCGACATCAACTGCCATGAGGAGGGCGTCCGGAGGGATCTGAATGTCCTCAATATGTTTGAGTAGATCAGTGGTGTCTTTGATGTAAGAAGGCAGTCCTAGAACGTGGGGCATAAAAAAGGTGTCGACAAAACGACTGGCATTCTCAGTAAGAGAGCCCAAGCCCGAGACGATTGGTCATCCTGGGGGGGTTAGAATGTTCTTATGAGTTTTAGGTAACGTGTAAAACGTTGGCGTTCGTGGGGTAGTGATATTGATATATTTCAGGGTCTCTTCATCAATGAGGCCCTGCCAGTATGCACCAGTCACCAACTGTCGGAATTCAACAACAAAAGACTATCATAGTGGGTTCAATAGGGGAATACAATGAATCATTGTTGCACATAGTTTGGTATTGTAAGTGTGTCATGAGGACCAAATTTCTGCCCTTGTCCGATTGTTTAATGATTAAATTAGGGTGTTTTTGAAGTTTCCTGATGGCTGATTTTTGTTTGGAGGTTAGATTGGAAGTTTGTTTCAACCATTTAAATTTTTTAAGGGACTTGATTGATTCGTGTAGAAAAACCCAGATCGAAGGGCAGGTCATTAAATCGGGAAATGCGCGGGACTTAAGTTTAAATTTCTGTTTATTTGTATCAGTAATTTGCGATCTAGAAGGTGCAGGATTCTGGCAGATAGCCGAAAGGTCCTGTCCAAGGGTGTTATTAGGTTCTGGATCAATAGCACCTTCGTCATAAAGTAGCATTAAGTCTCGCAATGCCCTGAATTCTTGCATGGTGAATTGTTTGGTGCGTTCAGCCAGTTCTTTCTCTAAGTTTATTTTTTTCCTATCTGGATCATAAATGAATTTATAGGAAAGGTTGCGAGCAAACAAATAAAGGTCCTTTATTGTCTCGTAGATATCAATAGATTCGGATGGACAGAAACCAAGACCAAGCTGAAGAACATGTTCTTCCTCGGGAGTAAGTTCATGGACATGAGGTTTATAATGTTTAGTGTAGGCGTCTGGTTGGAGTGTATTTCGTTGTCATTTATGGTGCGCTCGATGCTTGGGTTTTGTGCACATATGTGTCTAGACTTCCTCTTCTGGTAATTTCTTAATTGGTCGGAATTAAAAGATTGGAGGGAAAAAGGGATTGAATTTGAGGCTGTAGAAGTTTCGGAATCACACCATGAAGTGTAGAGACCGAAGCTTCAGATTTATTAGAAGAGGGGGGGGCTGTTGTCCATGTAGCTTGTGGAGTTTTAGCAGATTTGCCTTGTTTCTTATCCTTTTTTGGTTCTTTACTAGGATGGCCATTGCCCGTAATCGATCTCTTACGGGGAAAACTAGATCCACGAAGGTTAGCAGATTGAGACAGGGCCTGTGAGGACAGAGAAGAAAGAGAAGAGTCCGATTCGGACAATTCTGTCGGTAATCTAGTTGACTATTGGCGGTTATGTGACATATTCCTCCTAGTAGGTACAGCCCATTTGTATGCATATCCCTCTATGAAGGCAAGTTTGTCTAGTGCAAACTTGCCTTGTTTTTTAGTAATTATTTCCCTGTTAAGGATCTCCAAACGATCCCTAAATTCCTTCCATTTATCCGGGAAGGTAGCTGAGGCAGTAATGACAGGGTATTGTTGGTTAAGCCTGTCTATCTCCTCATCAAGTAGGGTCATATCCACAAGATGTTGGGTCATAAGCTGCTTCATAAGTTCTAAACTGCAAGAAGTCAAAGTATCTTCCCAAGACTTTTTAAACTCAGCACTATGGTCTTTGAGGGTGGGAAAGACTTGGATACAAAGGCCCAACAGGCAAACCTTTTCTTGTACATATAATTTAAAGTACTGAGTATGCCAATGTAGGTGAGATTTCCTTTTTAAAACCTTTGAACATTCTATCCAAGAAAGTCTTAATATCATCCTCTGTTTTATGGCTAGTTAGGCATTCCGCCTGTATGGGGGACATGAAGTCACCCCAATTAGACCCCAAGACATCCATAGTGCCAGAAAGTTAATAAGTATTACTCACCAGAACTCTGTCCATAGGGAACACCAAGCAAAAAGAAAGAAAGATTAATTAAAAAAGAAAAAAAGACAATTTAATTAAGGCCTTGACCTGGTGGGCAGAAATTCTCAATACTTGGTCGGGGCTCCTTTTGCATGAAATACTGCATCAATGCGGCATATAGGGATGAGCTTCGAGTTCAAGTCGAACTCATGTTCGACTCGAACATTGGCTGTTCGCCTGTTCGGCGAACAGTGAACAATTTGAAGTGTTCGCAGCAAATTCGAAAAAAAGCCCTGTACAAGTCTATGAGAGAAATCTAAAGTGCTAATTTTAAAGGCTAATATGCAAGTTATTGTCCTAAAAAGTGTTTGGGGACCTGGGTCCTGCCCCAGGGGACATGTATCAATGCAAATTTTTTTTTTAAAAACTGATGTTTTTTCCGGAGCAGTGAATGCTTAAAGTGAAGCAATAAAAGTGTAATATTCCTTTAAATTTCCTACCTGAGGGGTGTCTATAGTATGCCTGTGATGCCTGTGTATGCTTAGAACTGTCCCTGCACAAAGTGTAATTTCTGCAGGAAAAAAAGTAATTAATTCAAAATCACTCACGGCTATAATGAATTGTCGGCTCCCGCAATACAGAGAACAGTCATTGAAAGTCATTGATAAAAAAAAGCGTGGGGTTCCCCCAAATTCAATTACCAGGCCCTTCAGGTCTGGTATGGATATTAAGGGGAACCCCGCGTCAAATAGAAAAAATTAAAAACAAAAAATGGCGTAGAGTTCCCCCTAAAAATCCATACCAGACCCTTTATCCGAGCACGCAACCTGGCAGGTCGCAGGAAAAGAGAGGGGGATGAGAGAGCGCCCGCCCCTCCTGAACCGTACCAGGCCACATGCCCTCAACATTGGGAGGATGCTTTGGTGGTCACAGACCCCTCAAAGCACCTTGTCCCCATGTTGATGAGGACAAAGGCCTCATCCCCACAACCCTGGCAAGTGTGGGCGGGGTGGCTTTTTAGAATCTGGAAGCCCCCTTTAACAAGGGGACCCCCAGATCCCAGCCCCCCATTTGAAATGGTAAGTGGTTACCCCTACCATTTCACAAAGAAAGTGTAAAAGAATGTTAAAAAAGACAAACACAATTTTGAAAAAGTCCTTTATTAAAAATAAAAAAAATAAAAACTTGCTTCCTCCTAGTTCACCTTTTTCCTGGCTTAGTTAATCTTTTCAACAGAGCGAACCATACGCCACGCAGACCTGGCAAATATATCTAACCACGCAACTTACCCCGACCCAGCAGCACAATAAGTTACAATAAATGAGGATGCACATATTACCAAAATCTGACTGATTCCCACTGCTGAAATCGTTGAATGACCTGGGCATTAAGTCCCCATCGGACCGCTTCTATTGCCGCAACCAATCCGAAAGTAATAAGAAGAACAGTTGTCTGCACTCTAACCAGCGGACCACAGGCATTTCCTGAACACTGCCCTAAACTGGAATCCAGACAGTGTAGTGTCCCGTAACCACACATTCTGTATGCTCAAACCACCCTCATTACGATTGTTACGGCTTACCAATTCCCCTACCTGAAAAGCCCCCAAAAAAATGGCCAGCACAAAGACGGCCCAGAACAATTCAACCACATAGGCAGAAAAACCACATGTACATCATTGTCCTTATGAGAACACCCCCCATCCTCATTTACCAGATTGCTCCATTCCTGACACACTCCGCAGTATAAGGACCAAGTTGATGCACATACTGAATGACGATTTGAGAACTTGGAAGCGGCAATGCAATGCTCTGCTTCCTGTGCCTTCACCTCTATTTACCTTTTTTTATTATTATTAAATAAGTGTGATTTAACTGTACTTCTGTCTCAATCTGATTCGTGGTTTCTGACACCAATAAGTCCTTCTAAGACAGCAAAGATTTTTTAGATAAACTGATTTTATAATTCAAAATGGCAGATCATTTTTCATTTATCATTAACCATGTTAATTTAATATTTATAAGTGTGGACAAGATTGGCAAAGACTTCTATGATCTGAAAATTGCTATGCGTGCTGCCAAAGGTTTCAATAAGATAACTTTTTTACTTTGCTTTGGTGCCTTTTGGTGCCTCCTCTGTAGATTCAAAAGGGATACAAAAAACAGTCACCTCCAGCGCTAATAGGTCTTCCAAAATGTGGAGTAACAGATATCAAATAAAATGGTGGTGTGAAAGGTATATATGGTATCCAAAACTGGGTGGATGCTGCCTTCCTCAGATAGGGTAATCCAAACGGAACAACAAGGAAAACAGAAATGGAAGGCACGCACACCTAGTACATTACCAAAGATAATTTAATAAAAAAATGTTTTATATAAAAGTGGGTAATCACAAAATGCAACTGACAAAAGGCCCTAAAAACAATGCATGGACATACACAGAACACGGGTACAGCTAGCGCGTTTCGGGGGCTCACACCTTTCCTCAGAGCTAGGCAGGCCTGCATTTTGTGAGTACCCACTTTTATATAAAACATTTTTTAATAATGAAATTATTAAATAATTAAATTATCTTTGGTAATGCACTAGGATTGCGCTCCTTCCATTTCCGTTTTTCTTATTGGTTCAAAAGGGCCTGTCATGGGGATTTTATAAGGTTGATCTGAGTTATATAACACTTAAAATATATACCTTAATCCAAAACCTTTTAATCATTGGCCATGTCAACCAGATGTGATATGTTGAGCCTTCCTGCCCACATCCCCTAAAGCAGTTAGGGGAGGTGCTTGAGACATACAGTAGGAGGTAATCCTTGAAGGTTCCATGTACCATCTTAAAAGTATTTTATAGTTGCCTTCTATAACTAAGGCAATACTGTTTGACAAGATAACAAGTTTATGTCAGTCTCGCAGATCATGATCCATGCCCAAGTCTCACTCCCACAAAATCATGAAAGGTAGCTTTTCAGATTTCAAATTTAACAAGTCATATATTGCTGATGTAGCCATGCTTTGCTAATATAATGCATTATAGTTATTATGTTGGCAAATGAGTTTGGTTGCCTCTAGTGCAGGGGTAGGGAACCTTTTTGGCTGAGAGAGCCATGAACGCCACATATTTTAAAATGTAATTCCGTGAGAGCCATACAATATTTAATTTAAAACTAAATACAAGTAAATGTGTGGATTTTATGTAAGACCGACGTACAACATGTCTCTGAATTAAACAATCAGGTGTTCTTTATCAAAGGATAAATCACAGAACAAAGTTGCCGAACATGAAATGACCTCTGAATTCTTTTTAATAACGTTGTTATGCTGTTGCTAACCAAATGATGAATAAAGTACTTCTTACCATTAATGCGACGGCTGGTACTGCATGGTTTTGCTGATGGCTTTGTGGTCTGGTTGATACATGGTGAGGTTAAGCTTCATGCAGGCATTGAGACTTCAATCCGTTAAACGTGATCGTAATTTTGATTAAATATAACTGCAATGTCATCATCTCCCCCACTGTAATATCCATGTCATCTCTCCCACTGTAATATCCACATCTCCCCCACTGTAATATTCACGTCATCTCCCCCACTGTAATATCCATAATCTCCCTCACTGTAATATCCACGTCATCTCCCCCACTGTAATATCCACGTCATCTCCCCCCACTGTAATATCCACGTCATCTCCCCCACTGTAACATCCAAGTCATCTCCCCCACTGTAACATCCAAGTCATCTCCCCCACTGTAATATCCACATCTCCCCCACTGTAATATCCACATCATCTCCCCCACTGTAATATCCACATCTCCCCACTGTAATATCCACATCTCTCCCACTGTAATATGCACTTCTCCTCCACTGTAATCTGCATATCTCCCCCACTGTAATATGCACTTCTCCCCCACTGTAATATGCACTTCTCCCCCACTGTAATCTGCACATCTCCCCCACTGTAATATACACTTCTTCCCCACTGTAATATGGACTTCTTCCCTATGCCTGACTCTGCTTGCTTACCACTAGGCAGATGCAGGAGCAGATGAGGCGGGCGGTGATGATGACGTCAGCACATCGCTCACCCAGGCTGCCACCGGGTGTACCAAGATGGACATGGCTCCGGAGCTAGGCCGAAGCCGCGGCCTTTCCTATGGGCTCAAACCGCGGATCGGCATACCACGCGATCCGCGGATTGAGAGCCAGATGTAGCCATCAAAAGAGCCACATCTGGCTCGCGAGCCATAGGTTCCCGACCCCTGCTCTAGTGTCTGTTTAATGCTATTAAGAATCGTGTTTAGTTTCTGTGAAGCAGCGCTACAAAGCATTGTGAGAGATATAGTTTAATGAGGAAGTGACTCATGTGTTAACTAGCTTGGGAACTACTAAACCCACAATGCCAAGTCACAGACCCAGGCCAAGTTATTGTGCTGCATGCTGGGAGCATGAATAAAAGGGACAGCGCTGCCATCTTTCGGCCTCTTGGGTCGTCATTCAATACCTGCCTGCAGCGAGGTCTGTGTGTGTGACCGGGAGACTGCGGCCTGTACGGCGCGGAGCAGAATGGATCGGCCCCTGAGGTGTTCCAGAGTACAGCTGGCTGACCTAGTGAGCAGAGGGACCAGAGGAACCTGGGTCTTTGGAGGTTTACTGTATTTCAGCCATCAGCAATTCAGAGGAGCAGTTCAGCGTGACGGCGCTATCCTTCGATCAGACTGAGACATCAGGAACGGAGTCTTACAGTCCTGGGTCTATTGTGGAGAGAAGGGCACTTGCCCAGTCCAGTAAAGTGCATTGTTTGCTAAGTGAGTTATTTGCAGACTGCTGGTGAGACTTGTAGTTCCACAGAAGTGATTCTACTTATGCACAGGCCACATGCAGTGAAACTTTGGAGTTTGTTATCCTCTCCACTGTAAAGTCAGTGCTGCATTACACTCACAAACAAGAAGGAAGTGTTACAAGTGTTCTGTTCTTCATTTAAACAGTTATCAATGCACCAATTATTCTACAGTTTGCTTCTTATCTGTTTTACCTTGGATTACAAATACTGCAGTTTAAATAACAGGCTAGCTGAAGAATAACTGAAGACAAAGAACTTTTATTATCTTCTGCAAGGCATCACAGGTTTACTTTATATTCTTGAACATTGAATTGCAACCTAGGGGGAGCCCTTGAGTAAAGGATACATGTGCTTTGCATTGTGATATTGCTTGTGAGAGGTATTATAGTGCAGTTTGGTGTGTGAATTGAGGTCTTAGTGAGAAGGTGTTTAATATAAGTTTTGGGAGAATATTGAACATTTGTCTCACTGTGTACCTATCTGCATATACCCCTCTACAGTAACTATTGAATCTGCCATTTACAGTTATGCTGATATTAACTGCCACTTATTGTTCATGTTCAATTACATTGTTCTTGTGTTCAATATCCACTATAGTAAATATTCTAAGTGGCTCAGTGACTTTGTGTGCAGTTTTTATTGTCTCCACGGACACTCTGCAGTACGCTGCCCATGAAGTTGCAACTGCCCTAGTGGAGTGAGCTTTTAGGTCCTCAGGTATTTGAATCTGCTGAAGTGAATAGGTTTTTCTGATGATCTCCACCAACCACAAAGCGATGGTCCGAGAGCCTCTACCCTTTTGAAGCCATGAGGAATGACTAGAATTTTTATCAGTTTTCCTAAAGGTACTAGTTGCCACTGAGATGTTACCTACCTTTAACATTCAGTGGATGGGGATCACCTTGAACTGTAATACCGCGTACACACGACTGGTTTTGCTGTCTGAATAAACTCCAAAGGTTTTTCCGACGGAGTTACGCAGAAACTGTCGTGCGTACACATGATCACACCAAAGTCCGATCGTTAAGAACGCGGTGACGTACAGCACGTACGACGGGAGTAGAAAAGGGAAGTTCAATAGCCAGTAGCCAATAGCTTCTGTCTTGTACTTGCTTCAGAGCATGCAGCATTTTTGGTCCGTTAAAACAGCATACAGACGAGTGGTTTTCCCGATAGGAATTGGTTCAATCGGAAATATTTAAAACATGTTCTATTTCTAGGTCGGTCAGAATTTTCATTAAAAAAAAGTCAGATGAGGCATACACACGATCGGAATATACGATGAAAAGCTTCCGTCTGACTTTTTCTGTCGGACATTCCACTCGTGTGTGTGCGGCATAAGTGCTGGAAGACTTATCTATTTGTTAAAATGAAACAAAGAGGCGACTTTTGGGATGAATCGGTCCGAAGGCCTTAGGACCACTCTGTCTGGATAGAAGACTAAATAAGTTTCCTTCGCAAGTAGCGCTTGCATCTCTGAAACCCTCTTTGCTGAGGTTAGGGCAATGAGGAATGTGCCCTTAGGTGTTAAATACCATAAGGAGTTGTCTCCGGTAGGGAAGAAAGGTTCATGAGACAGTGTTTCCAATAATATTGATAGATCCCATGCCAGAAAAGTAGGTTTTCTGGGAGGTTTTCTTTTTAGACAGGCTTTTTGAAACTGCATGACGAGAGGGTTTTGGGCCCACTTTACTTCTGTCATGGCCGATAGTACTAAGACCTGAACTTTTAAGGTATTTGAGCCTAGGCCTTTTTCCAGACCATACTGGAGGAATTCAAGGATTTTTGCCACCTCTAGTGATGATGTGTGCCAACATTGTTGTGAGAATGAGATTAATTTTTTCCAGATTCTTTGTAGGTGTTGTTGGCCTTTCTGGCTTGGAGTAGAGTTTCTACCACTCTCTGGGAACAACCCTGATCTAGGAACGTAGACATTTCACCCTCCATGCCATCAGAAGTAGTTTCTCTGGTGATGGGTGAAGAAATTGGCTCTGAAAGAGTAAATCTGGTGTTACTAGAAGAGGCAAAAGATTCTCTGTGTTCATCTGCATGAGCATTGTGAACCATGGCCTCCTCAGCCGGAAGGGAATCACTGCTATCACTGTTGATGTTGATCTCCTGAGTCAGAACAGGTATCACTATCAGAGGAGTTGGAGGGAAAATGTTGCCTGGCTGGAAGTTCCATGGATATTGCAGGCAATCTATCCCTTCTGCTGATGGGTAAGCAGCCCTCAAAAGGTACCGCCGGAATTTTGTCTTCTCTGTGGTTGCTGCAAGGTCTATGTCCAGAATACTCCAGGTTTTGGTTATGAGAGAGAAGACTGATAACTCAGGGACCACTCGTTGTTGGATAGGAAGTATCTGCTTAGGTTGTCGGCTAGATGTTTCTGTGCTCTGGGGACGTACACCACCTTCATATCCGTCAGGTTTGTACCCATTCGAGGATGGGGCAAACTTCTTCCATAAGAGAACAACTCTTGATACCCCTTTCTGTTGATGTAAGTTACTGCCACTTTGTTGTCCATACGTAGTAACACCCCCTTGCCTCTCAAGAGGGGGCAGAGTGCTAAGAGGGCTTGAAAGGCAGCTCTCAATTCCAGTAGGTTTGAAACGATTTCCCATGTTTGGAATGGCCAGAGACTCTGGACTGCCTGGTCCCAAAAGTGGGCTCCCTATCACTCCATACTGGGGTCGGAAGTGACCACTTGTTGTGGAGGGGGAACTATGTTCCTGAACCTCTTGAGGTTGTGTATATGGGCCCACCACCATGTAGACTGTTTGACTTGATTGGAAATAAAGATTGGTTGAGACATCGACACTCCATTTCACTGCCTCAGGAATGAATTCTGAAATGTCCTTATGTGCCACTGGGCCCATTGAACCATTGGTATGGTTGCTGATATTGAGCCTAGAGCACTGAGGCAGGTACTGGCTGAAATCAATAGTGCTGCCAGACTGTCTGATAGGAAGAGGATGTCATCCAGGTATGAACTCTTAGACCCCTCTCTCTCAGGAGGGCTATCATCGATAACAGGACCTTTGTGAAAGTCCTGGGGTGATGGAAATTCCGAAGGGTAGACTCTGGAACTGAAAGCATTGATGCTTTACTGAGAATCAAAGGAATCTTTGGAACATAGCGTGTATGGACGTGAAGATATGTGTCTGATAAATCGATGGATAGCATCCAGTCTTCCAGATTTATTGCACGAAGGATTGATTGAAGACTTTCCATCCTGAAAGACTCGACCATGATTTTCTTGTTGAGTTTCTTTAGGTCTAATACTGGGCGTAGGTCTCCTGTCTTTTTCTTCATTAGAAATAGTGGAGAGTTGAATCCTTTCCCTCTCTGGTGCTGTGAAAATTCTATTATCACCCGTTTCTGAAGCAAGTCCTGAATGTACTTGACTAAGAGGATTCTCTTTTCTCTTGATGCTGGAAGTCTGGCTGCATAAAATTGGTCCTTGGGAATTCGGTTTTTGAATTTCCACCTGTGGCCAAACTGCCCAAGCCTTCGTGAAATTCCTGAGCCTGGCTCCTACCACAACAGGCAGGATGAACGCACCATCAAAAAGACTTTTTCTGTTCTCCTGTGGAGGAGGATTTTGTTTTTTGGAATTTTAAGAAGGAGGTCTGGAGATTCCTCCAGTTTCTCCTAAATTCCTTTCCGGGTCTGTATGACTTGGCCTCTCTATACCTTTCTGGGAGATTACGCCTGAATTGTGGCGGTTTCTGTTGTTTTGTTCTCCTGTCTGAGGGAATGAGGCCCAATTTTACCAGAGTGACTTTGGATATGGCTGTGTCTAGCTTTTCTCCAAAAAGGTTTGTAACGTCATATGGGATCTTACACCAGTTCGTTTTTGAAGCCGCATCAGCTGTCCAGGGTTTAAGCCACAGGGCTCTTCTGGCGATCACGGAGGCCAGCATTGACCTTGATGAGGACCTGATTGTGTCCACTGAAGCCTCTGCCACAAAGTCCCCTGCAAAACTGAGTTCCTGAAGAGCTGTGATCACTCTCTCCAGTTCTGCTCCCTCCAGAATCAGTTTCTCAACGTTGGACGTCCAGCTGGAGATGGCTCTTCCTACAGTTGCTAAAGCGATAGCTGACCAACAAGCTCCTCCTGCTACCGCATAGGCTCTCTTTAAATCGAGGTAAATTTTCCGGTCTAACACAACTCTGAATGTCACCGCATCGTCGAGAGGTAGTGTTACATGCCCGGCAAACGCATTGGGTGATGCATCTACCACTGGAGCTGAAACTAACGGATTTACTTTAGGCTCTTTTAGTGGGTAGGGTTTTGTCAGTCTGTTGTTGAGCCTGTTTTTTTCCTCTGGCTTTTGCCACTCATCTTTGATCAATTCATCAATGAATGGGAATGATTCCGGATCCTTCTTCAGGATGGGAAAATATTTTTGTTTTCCCTGGGGCTTCTTAAGGCTCCTCCCATCCGATTGCTTCCTTCATGGATTTAACAAACGGCTCTATCAAGGTAAAGTCAAATCCTGCTGAGGCCTCTAATTCTTTACCATCAGATGAGCTATCTGCAGTTTTTGAAGTGCTGGATGTAACCGCTGAGGTAGTCTGAGCAGGCTTATCTGCTTCAGGTGTTGATATTTGTTGGATCGATTCTCTTACCGATTGTCTAATGATGTCACCCACTTCTCTGGCATCCATTTCCTTTTCTGTAGAAGCTTCATTGAAGCACGAACGACAGGCGAATTTGTCTGGAAGAGCTATGGCGCCACAGACCCAGCAAGCATTTGCGATCTGGCAGCGGCGATGGCTGGCTGAAGATGTTCTGTGGGAAGAGGACCTTCTGTGGTATGAGTGATGGCGTCAAGAGGGTGACTTTGAGTGACTTTGTCTATGACCTAAGCGGCTTCTTTGAGTTGAGCGAATTCTTCAGTGTCCTGAGCGGCTCCTTCGGTTATCTGAAGGACTTCCTCTTTGTCCTGAGCTGCTTCTTCTGCGTCTTGAGTTTGACAATCTTATGGACCTGATAGGGCTGTCCAGTTCGTCCACTTCCCTATTAAAGTGGGAGTTCCGCCGTTTTTTTTTTTTAAAGTCAGCAGCTACAAATACTGCAGCTGCTGACTTTTAAAATAAGGACACTTACCCGCCCAGTGTGCCCGCGATGTCGACACCCAAAGCTGATCTCTTGATTGGCTCTCGGGTGCTGCTGCCACCATCTTGGGTATGAGAATCAGAAAGTGGAGCCTTGCGGCTTCACTTCCCGGTTCCCTACTGCGCATGCAGTGAACAGAGGCTTCCATCTAGAGCAGGCATCACTAAATGGCGGACCGCGGGCCGAATCCGGACCCAGTAGCGGCCATATCCGGCCCGCAGCCTCACAAATAGTTGCCTGCATGTTTTCTCCCCTCTGCCGGATTGCCAGCCTGCCGCTGCCGCTAAAATCCTTGATTTACATTGGAGGCGTGGCAGGTCTCTCCCTTTCATCATCGCATCACTCCACCCTTCTCCCCCTCCCCACACTGCCCTACCTTATTTACCCAAGCCTGGAAGCGCTGCAGGTCCGGACAAAGGGCGGGACTTATCACGTTACGAAGTGGGTGATTGATTGCTAGGCAGTGGGGCAGTCCCAGCAACCAATCACCTCCCTTAACTTGAAAAGTCCCGCCCTTTGTCCGGACATGCCATGCGTGCCTCCCGGCTTCTGTGAATAAGGTAGGGCAGTGTGGGGAGGGGGAGACTCTGTAATGTTGAGGGAGGACTGTAATGGAGGGAGTCTGTATTGGGGAATCTGTGATGGAGTGGGGGTCTGTGATGGAGTGGGGGTCTGTGATGGAGAAGGGGGTCTGTGATGGAGTGGGGTCCTGTGATGGAGTGGGGTCCTGTGATGGAGAAGGGGTCTGTGATGGAGAGGGGTCTGTGCTGGAGTGGGGTCCTGTGATGGAGAAGGGGTCTGTGATGGAGAAGGGGTCTGTGATGAAGAGGGGGTCTGTGATGGAGAGGGGGTCCTGTGATGGAGTGGGGTCCTGTGATGGAGAGGGGTCTGTGATTGAGTGGGGTCCTGTGATGGAGAAGGGGTCCTGTGATGGAGTGGGGTCCTGTGATGGAGAAGGGGTCTGTGATGGAGAAGGGGTCTGTGATGGAGTGGGGTCCTGTGATGGAGAAGGGGTCTGTGATGGAGAAGGGGTCTGTGATGGAGAGGGGGTCTGTGTTGGAGAGGGGGTCCTGTGATGGAGTGGGGTCCTGTGATGGAGTGGGGTCTGTGATGGAGTGGGGTCTGTGATGAAGGGGTCTGTGATGAAGGGGTCTGTGATGGAGAGGGGGTCTGTGATGGAGAAGGGGTCTGTGATGGAGTGGGGTCTGTGATGGAGTGGGGTCTGTGATGGAGTGGGGTCTGTATTAGGGGGATCTGTGATGGGGGGAGATATGTGATGGAGTGAGGATCTGTGATGGAGGGATCTGTGATGGAGTGGGGTCTGTAATGGGGGGATATGTGATGGAGTGAGGATCTGTGATAGAGGGATCTGTGCTGGAGGGGGGTCTGTGGTGAAGAGGATCTGTAATGAGGTGGGGGGTTCCGTGATGGAGGAGTCTGTGATAGGGGTGTCTTTAAAAGGACACACTGTGATGAGAGAGTCTGTAATGGGTTGGGGGGGTTCTGATGGGGCACTGTGATGTAAAAGGGAGGGATTTGAAGGGGGACTGAGGGCACTGATGTAAGGGCTTGTCCACACTTGTGCAGAGATCTGTTTTTCTGCCCTAGAAAAACCCAGGTATCTACAATGGCAATAGAAAACAATTGTGACGTGCACGGGAGGCTGCAATGTGAAGGATCTGAGTCATGACCAATATGACATTCGGACCTCCATGGGAAGAAAATTTTACTGACCGGACCCCCGTGAATTTTAATTCAGTACCCCTGACCTAGAGTATGCAGTAGGCGTTAGAGAAATACATAGAGAAGCAGAACAGTCACCCATAGTAGAGACTAAGTTAGTCTTACCTTAGTGGAGGAGCAGGGAAAGAGAGGTTAGTGGGCAGTGTTCAGCACTTAGTGCAATCCGATGTGAATCCCTGGTGTCTTGCAGTGACAGGAGATAGAGGAAGTGCTTGAGGTTTTAAATTTATCGCCATCGCGGCAGAATTAAGTCACGTTTGCATATGCGTGACAATGCACTGAGGAGCCCATTGCCATGATGGATGATAGCAAAACAAGCTCCTGGCAGCTTCACTCTCACATGCTCAGAAGCGATCAGACACTCAGGCGCCATTTTTGGGATGTCAAGATGGCTGTGTGGGACTACAGATCCCAGAGAAATCCTGCACGTGTTAGAAAGATAAAAACAGACAACTGCATATAATCTAAGCCTATTAAAGGCTTGTAAAGTACCAGGCAATATACCCCTGAGACCATCAGAGTGGGGTTCCTTCCTTCTAGCTTGTTTAGAGGCTGTATAGGCAAGGACCTCCACCCAGAAGAGGCTTGAACCTGGCTGGGGCAAGAGCGGTAAGGGGTGCTGAGTGTTCTATTATTATTATTATTTTAATAACATGGAAATGAGTTAGGGGCAGGATATGGTGGGTGGGCTGGAGCCTGGAGAACAATTTTAAACTTTACAAAGAGAGAACTTTACGTTGTCATACTACATAAAAAACATAATAGAAAATAAGAAATAATCACCAGCATGCCTATTGGTCTGCTTCTTCTGCCCATGGAAAGTTCATTGAATATTTTTTTTTCAGGGATCCTATATCACCTGGATAGGAAATGAATAGAGCAGTTGGAAGCTCTCTTCTACAATACCTCTTCAGCTCCAATAATGTTGTAAATATTTAGTTAATACTAATGTCAATGAAATGGTTTCGAGAACCACAGCAGTGTTTATTCAGGAAAGAAAGACTAAGCTCTTGGTACATATCATTCTATCCAAGGGAAGCATTGCCTTTTAGCACCTAATCTAAATATTTATTACATGCGTAAACGTAAGATAAATCTGTCTTCCTTTAAAGATGTACTGCTTCCTATAGTTCTTTTATTTGTCATTTCTGGAGGCCATTAAGCTTTCATGTAAATTGTTTTTTATAACTAATCAGGTATAATAGAAAGCTAGATCTGCAGAGCACACTTTTAATAGACATCCTAAAATCTTGACATATAATCCAAATATTTCATTAAAATGTGACAGGGCCCCAGTGAATATGCATTACCGGTATGTGATATAAATCACAGTTGCAATCAAACCATTCTCAAAACTGCTCCTGTAACTTTATCCCAATATGAAATAATTATGCAGTGTCAATATCATGTGTAAATTCTCCTGGGCAATTTTATTATTATACTGTAATGCACAGTAAAGTGTTTGAACTGAGAGCCCCCCTAAAAAATACACAAAAATCAGCCCTGGATCAATAAATGATTACCCCGACAATTGATGAATCTCTCTTAAAACCATGACCCCGCTACTGCCTACATCGTTCACTAACACCCTCCAGAATACTGCCGGAGGACTACCAGATCCGTCACCCTCCTTTCTCCGTCTTCTTTTCCTTACCTCTGCAGTGCACCCTAAGTATTCTCATGGCACGGATTGGCTCCATAGCTGGGGTGAGCCAAGCAAACTATTCTTCCTTCTTCTCTTACTGAGTTCTGTTTCTGGGTGTCATCTACTAGTAGATTCTCTAAAAAAAAATATGCTACATTTTATTTAGCTGATCTAGCAGTAAGGCTTGCATTTCTAGCTGTCTAATCTTTATTAGTTACCCCCCCCGCGCTGAGATTTTTGACACCTTATTATTATTACATTATGGCTACCTTTTTAAAACCACCTAAACATTTTTGAACTAAAGTCATTGTTAGCGGGCACAAACATAACTAAATTCTTGTAAAATCTAAAAGATAATACTGTGTTGCGTTAATAAATAAAGCTAAAGCTCTGTGTGCGTATAGGGTCTTGGGGCTTATTCATATGGACGCTGTGGTCAGTAAAGTGTAAATCAGCAGTTTGTTTATGTGGCTGAAGCCACCTGGAGCTGTGTGCAGACAGCCTATGTTATTAACTTTTTTTACATTTTGTGTAATATCAAGGGTCTAAACCCCTGATATCTCACATTTGAGACAGGGAATAGGTCTGAGGACATACATTCCTCAGTCCCTTTCTCTGCAGCCTCAGCTGCACTGAAGATGAATGAGTAGGAAGCGCTCTGAGGCTTCCTATTGATTCACTAATTCACTAACTAAAGCATAGCAAACGCAATTTAGTATGCTTCCGTTATGTATGAGCACAGGAGCGATCTCTACTGATCACTCACTGTATTTATTCTGAAGAAAAAGATTCGGGGTAAACACATTTTTAACCCCCCCACCTTTCCTCACTCACCATCCTGAACGATCCCCTTGTGTGTGCTTGTGGCAGCTGCAGCAGGCTGGAAGGAAAGAAGGGGAAGCCAGGAAAGAGAAGTGGGCACCCATGGAGGACCGGACAGCAGGGGGAAGGGAGGTGGGGGTGATCAGAGCGGTGGAGGATGGGAGATACAGATACTAGAACCAATCCTCCTGTGGCTCCATCTGCAGTAAAGCCAGAGGGAAGGAAACAAGAAGAACTGGGCTGTGCTGCATGGGGAGCCACAGGAGGGCTGGTTCCAGTGATAAGGCAGTACAGCCGGTTTTCCTGCTTGACAGGTACCTGGGCCCCCCTGTTGAAATGATGGGGCCCGGGCCTGGTACAGGAGGGATGGCTATACCCCCTTATTGGAGGTCCTGTGTGCTGCTGAAAATACTTATGTTTTTATAATTGCATGGTGGCACCATCCACCAATTCACTACGCACCCTACATGTGGGCAAGTCTGTAAAGTGAGTGACAAATACAATACAACTTCTCTTTTAACCAGGGGTATAACTACAGGGGTCGCAATTGTGACGCAGCTCCATGCTGCAGGACCCCCTGTATGCCTGGATAGGAGGAGCAGCGGGACAGACATCTGCATCCGCTGAGGGAGAGAAGGAGAAAGGAGAAGGAAAATGGAGAGATGGATTTCTCTATATGCAGCTGCCCCCACTGCTCCTCCAATCCAGCTTCTTTCTGCGGCCCTCTGTGTGTTCTCCAGCCCCCCTGTGCTCTTTCCGCCCCCCCCCCCCCCCATTTCCTCAGTTTACTATGTCTCAGTTATGAATAGACACTATGATCGGTGTAGATCACAGACTCTCCATTCAGAAAAGGAGTGGCCCAGTAAATGACACATTTACCAGCCCCTTTCCTGCTCCCCATCTTGACAGCCCATGCAACAGCCATCGGAGAGGGGAGGGGGGAATCTAGTAGAGCTGCTAAGGTAAGTCAGGATGGAGAGCATGGAGAGTCAGTGATCAGTACCAATCACTGACTCTGTCCATTCATAATTGAAACCTAGCAAACTGAGTTTCCAATGCTTCAATTTGTACAGGAACTGGAAGCTCTATACAGAGCTATTCCTGTCCATTCATTTTGTGCAGCTGATGCTGCAGAAAAGGAGATTCAGAGCTGTGTCCTCAATCTTACTCTGTCTTAAAGGTCTGTTTTGACCCCTGATATCTCATCTCCTAGAAAATGGTAAAAATTAAACAATAAAATAACAAAAATAAAAACTACTGACACCAGTGGCAGAACTGCCAGGGTTCACAAAGGTCGCACTTGAAACCGGGGCCTTGACGTTTCCCACCAGACTCGGAGGGAAGTGGCCGGGAGTCAGGGGGGCCCTTCATGATTCCTTGAACTGGGGCCCTGAATGTTCTAGTTATGCCACTTCTTTGTACCATGGCCAGGGGTTTTATGGGGGTTTCCTCATGATAAAAATGAGACCCTGACAAACAGCATAGGTAAAAATTAGGGGCAATTGTATAAATGCTTTTATTCTAATTGCCGGCTCTTTGGGCAATCATCCCCTGCCTTCTCTTATTCTAGTCACTGGGGGCTTTTTTGTCTTTAAATTTAGTCTGTAGTTGATTTTAGGGCAACTCTGGTACATTTCAGCTCACCCTTTATTATTAAAACTGTCTTGGCTCTGGGCAATTTTTGTTAAGCAGATTCAGCCAACCTGAAGTGAATAGGGGTGTATTCCCCCATCACTAATAAGAACAAATGTATCCATTTTCTATCCTTCTTTAATGTGATGGCTGCATTTTCTGGGCTTTATTTCTTTAATTTTCAACTGGTGACCCTTGCAGAAAGTTTGTTTTTCAACAGAATAAGCTATAGATGTAACAGTTAAAGGTTTAAGACAAACCATTTACCACTGACAGGGGTGCTTACAACTAGAGCTTTTATTTATTTATGTAAAGCCTTTAACCCAAAGGAATAAAACTGTTGCTGTAATTGCTTAACCACTTACAGACCGGACCATTTTGCTGGTCAAAGACCAGACCACTTTTTGCGATTCGGCACTGCGTCGATTTAACTGACAATTACGCGGTCGTGCGACGTGGCTCCCAAACAAAATTGACGTCCTTTTTTTCCCACAAATAGAGCTTTCTTTTGGTGGTATTTGATCACCCCTGCGGTTTTTATTTTTTACTTTTTGTTATAATAAATATCCCCCAAAAATATATAAAACAATAATATAAAAAACATTTTTTTCCCTCAGTTTAGGCCGATACGTATTCTTCTACATATTTTTGGTAAAAAATCGCAATAAGCTATTATTGATTGGTTTGCGCAAAAGTTATAGCGTTTACAAAATAGGGATAGTTTTATGGCATTTTTATTAATAATTTTTTATTATTTGATTTTTTTACTAGTAATGGCAGCGATCAGCGATTTTTATTGTGACTGCGACATTATGGCGGACACATCGGACATTTTTGACACATTTTTGGGACCATTGTCAGTTATATAGCAATCACTGCTATATAATTGCAGTGATTCCTATGTAAATGACACTGGCAGTGAAGGGGTTAACCAGTGGGTGGCAGTGTAGGGGTTAAGTGTACCTAGGGGTGTGTTACTAACTGTGGGGGGTTGGGCTTTCATTTAGTGAACACTGATCTCTGCTCCAATCACATGGAGCAGAGATCAGCATCACTAGTTGCTAGGCAGAATGGAGAAATGCGGGACTCATGGGGGTCCCGACCGGCACGCGAGTGCGCCGCCGGCGGCGCACTCGCGATGGCAGGGCGGCATTGAAGATTGGACGTACCTGTATGCCAATGTGCCTGCCTGTGCCATTCTGCTGACGTACATCGGCGTGCGCTGGTCGGGAACCGGTTAAAAAGTGTTAGCAGGAGCTTAGTTTCAATGTGTTACTGTATTTAAATCTGCTAATGCATATAATACTACCCTCCCCCAAAACTGAAAATGCTGCTGTCCAAAGGTGTCTCTGTTGCTCTTTCACCCAGATCTAATATAGGAAGTGTGTTATTGGCCAGATCACCAGGTGAAAACAAAGGGGGAAATCTAATAATTAGTAAGCTGCAATATTTTACATTCTTGGTGTTTAATACCTGCATTAAAGTCTAACTCTAGGTTTTAGTGAACTTTAAATAGTTTGTTTGGCCCCTTTTGTGGTAAAAGGGACGGGGGTGCAATTTTGTGTAATTTTGGACCCCTTTTGGGCCATCTACCAGGGGAAACCCCTAGAGGCAAATCGAGGTGAAGAAGGTAACGCTAAGCCCAATCAAACCAGCAGTTCCTACGGGGGTTAGTGCTACATATGTAAAACCAGATGTTTTGAAAATGGAGTAATTCCCCCTTAATACACACATGACTTCAATGCATTCTATTTGGTATTA
This sequence comes from Lithobates pipiens, assembly GCF_037356315.1. Classification (NCBI taxonomy): domain Eukaryota; kingdom Metazoa; phylum Chordata; class Amphibia; order Anura; family Ranidae; genus Lithobates; species Lithobates pipiens. Next base: position 407,863,927 of record NW_027507718.1, read on the forward strand.
GCTGGGTATCTGGTATGAGGAAATTCTAATTCAGAGCCTTCACATTGACTCTTATGCCACGTACACACGATTTGACTATCCGGCGGACTTAATCCGGTGGACAAACCGTCGGACTTTCTGAACAAGCGAACCTGCCCACACACGACCGGACTTTTCCGGCAGGCTAGGTCCGGTGGACAACTCGGCGGACTGTGGCGGGAGTCCGCTGAACTTTTGAAAACTTGCCCACACACGGAGAAAAGTCTGTTAATTTTGAATATGGCTCCAGGTAGCAGGGACTCGCGAAGGAAGTCAATGTCGCCGCCTCCATCGGCGAGATTGACACCTTGCTGGCCCCGTCACCTGGTATGGATTTTAAGGGGAACCCCTACGCCGAAAAAACAGCGTGGGGGTCCCCCCAAAGTTCATAGCAGACCCTTATCTGAGCACGCAGCCCGGCCAGTCGGGAAAGGGGGTGGGGACGAGCGAGCGCCCCCCCCCTCCTGAGCCGTACAAGGCTGCGTGCCCTCAACATGGGGGGGTGCTTTGGGGAAAGGGGGGCCTGTGCTCCCCACCCCAAAGCACCTCGTCCCCATGTTGATGTCTTACCAACAACCCTGGTTATTGGTTGTCGTGGGTCTGCAACGTGGGGCTTATAGGAATCCGGGAGCCCCCTTTAATAAGGAGGCCCCCAGATTCTGGTCCCCTACCCTATGTGAATGAGTATGGGGTACATCGTACCCCTACCTATTCACCTGGTGAAAAAAGTGTAAATAAAAAAAAAAACACAAGTTTTTTAAATAATTTATTAGACAGCTCCGGTGGTCTTCTCTTCTTCCGTCTTGGGGAGTGTTCTCGCCGGACTTCTCCGCTATCTTCTGCTAGCTCTTTTACTAGCGGAGGAGACCGGCTTTCTTCTTAGTCGTCGCCGCCGCCATCCAGGGGTCTTCTTTTGACGTTGGGGTCTTGCCCCGCTCTTCTGGGGTCTTGTCCCACTCTTCGGTTCTTTTGCCAGGCTTCCGCTATCTTTTTATAGCTCTTTTACTAGCGTTGGCCTGGTCTTCTGTTGCCGCCGCCTTCTCCTTCCTTGTGATGTTGACACGATGCTTAGTCCACTTAGAAAACCTGGGTGTTATATAATTTATGTTTGTCCCTTGTTCTGGTTTTGTTCAACCTTTTTGCAACACTCTCTGACTATACTTCTGTCTCATCCTTTGTCAGATTCGACCTGGTTGCATATGGCCTTTAGGGTAGGATCACACTATTGAGTTGCGGAAATGTGGGTATTAAAGCACTAAACTATATACTTATTAGTCAATTGTGCTGATTATTTCAAATGGCACCCCAATGCACTAAAGTAAGGAACCTGCACCGCAACACCTTGAAATTCATACCAACTCACTACCGCTGCTGTGTTTACAGTGTGTTCCTGAAACTGGGTCAGGTCCCAGATAGCAAGGATAACTTGCCACAAATTTGTGGCAGTGTTGAATTGTAGGTCTTGTTAACTTGCTGCATATTTTCACTGCCAAGTTGTATACTTGCAGAGCACTTGAAGCACTAGTTCTAGTTTACATTTTTCCAATTTGTAGCAAGTTTGCGTGGTAAGTCTCTAGCAAGAGCAAAGTTGCAGTGGTGAGTCTACAGCAAGAGCTCTGCAAGTCTACAGCATGAAAATTCAGCCACAGTGACCCTGTTTGAGGAGATTATGCCTTTGATTAAGATATTTTTTAGGTAGGGGTGAGTACCCTCATCCATGTTATATAGAAAAGGGAACCTGTGCCACCTCAGTTGTGCCTCTGGCAAGGCGAAGGTAGGTTTAGACTATCTTGGTACCTTAAGGATTTAGACAAAGGTATATTTAAGTAAAGTAAGATTTTATGGAAATTAAAGAATAAAAACAGAATGGCGAAAACCATATGTACAAAAATATTGGTACAATCAATAATTACAACCGTGTACAATGCTTAAATATTGTCGAGAAAATATGTGTTGATATGGGGTATTGAATATGATGCGCCTTTGCAGCTGTCCTCTACTAGTTTTGCAGCAGAAGCTGCTTCTTCAGAAGGAGCCAATCATAAACATCTACTAAAATATATCATAATCATAGTTTCATGTTTATGTGATTATAACAAGAATACATATTTAGGGAACAAAGAAATATTTGTTTGACATCAGGTGGGATGACTATTGCCGAAGAAGGGTCCCCCTGTTAAAGCGGATCTTCACCCTCAGGTTGAACTTCCTTCCTCTCCACCTCTCCTGTCCTCCACTATTCAAATATGCACATAGCAATTATTTTGTTTATCTATTTACCTTTTTTTTCTTTTTTTTTTTTTTTTAGTAAAAGGCCTTGAGCTGCCCCCCCATGCTTGCCACTTACCTAGGCAAATGACATGCACTATGCACTTTATGCCTCCTGGGTGCGTCTATGTGGCATGCATATCCCAGGAGGCACAGCAAGAATAGTCCTAGCAAGAATAGTCCTTCAGCAAGCATAGTCCTTCAGGGGGCACAGCCGGCATAGTACTGTCAGCTGAACCCGAAAGACATGGCACACAGGAATATGGCAAAAGAGATGAGAATTACATAGGACAACACAGGATCCACTGGCCAAGTGAGTATCATAACTGTGCAGGACCCGCAACCCGATAAAAAAAAATTGGAGGGAGGGTGAAGATCTTATTTAAGACCTGTTAATCCAGGGTCGGACTTCCTTAGAGCCCTCAAATATCAGTCCAATTGAAAAAGGCTGCTATAGGAGGCATGCACTGCAGCTGTGGTCATCTAACCTTAACAGAGACAAAACCCTCAATGCGATCTATAGCTTAATAAACTGAACAGGACTTTAAAGTAATGTGTTTTGGACATTGTGAATTAGAACTTTAAAGTAACAAGCTTTAAATCTGGATCATAAACTTAATGTGTTTGTAAATGTAGATTTTTTTCACCTTAATGCATTCTCTTAATTAAGGTAAACAAAAAAAAAAAAAAACTCCTGTACACAGCCCCCCTATTATACTTACCTGAGCCCAATCTTAATCCAACGCTGTGCCCAAGAGCAGCAGCTGGAAGGGTAGATAAGAGAGCCATTGACTTATAGTCACTGCTCTGTACTCAGAGCGGATCCAAGAACTGAGCAATCAAAGGTCTTTGATTGATCGGTTCTAAGTGATGACCGAAGGCTCTGCCCCATTGAAGAGCGCCAAGCCAGCTGGAATGAGGGTGTAAAGTAAGTGCTACAGCCCATACTTTAATGTGTAGACATAATAAGCAGTTAGGGCATTTTTTCTAAAATGCATATACAAATCGAATCACCACAATGTGCATGGACAAGTTGGCTAAAATGGAGCGTCATGCAGTCATAAAAAAAAAAAGAAAATTGGCTTTACAGTTCAGGGGTGGGGGGCTGTTGGGGGTGGCAAGGGTGGGTGGATTTTTTAAAATTCTTGTTGAAGGTAGGCTTTAACAAAAAGGGAGTTAAGCATGTGTTATTTGCTATCATATGTTTAGATTATGCTGACGTCTTTAACAGTTTATACAGAGTGACTATGACTGAAAAAAAAATATAAGAGCATATTAAATGGACTGAGTTGGCATCCTGTAAGAACTGTAACTTACAGCTGACATTTCTCCAAATGACCAGGGCTCCAATCTAAGCCCAAACCTGTGTTTCCAATTCCCTGTAGAAAGACATGCTGGATGTTGTAGTACTATGGAGTAGCTTTCATAAAAAAATGCACTGAATGACAATCTTCACAAAAATGGAAAGGCACCAGGTTTTAATAGCATAATAAGTCAGGCCAGATTGATTTCACCATGTGTCCCTCCCACCCTATGACGCATTGCTCCACTCTTTATGGCATTTCCGATTTATAAATTGAATACAGATGGATACATTTTTGGAGGCTGTAGGAATGGTGTGCCATCTGGTTAGATTTCTAGTGCTATTTTCCACAAAGATCACGGCTGAGGAATGTCACTTTTAGGATTTAGCTGTTGTTCCTCTAGTAACAGTTTCTATTTAATTTTTTTTCTTTTTCCAAATACTGTGTAATAGCAGAAAATTATACAGCGAGGGATGAGGAGGTGTTCATTTAATATTTTGCACAGGTGTCATGAAGGATGTTTTACAAAATTCTGAACCACACGCTGTGCCTGTTTGTAACTATTTGTAATCATTGCATAAGATATCAAACATTCATATACAGGCAGTCCCCGAGTTACAAACATCCAACTTACATACGACTTGTACTTAGGAACAGAGGCAGCGTGATGTCTCGCTGGTCCCAGAAACCGCCGGGCGGCCATTTTGCTGCTCACCACATGCTGCCACCTACTGTCCGGGGGACCTGTCAGCAGTCCCACATCACTACATGGCCAGTTAACCCTTCTCTATGCTATCCAAAACTTAAAAATATTTTTTTGGCTGGAGTTACACTTAAAAATGTACCCGTTCAAACCTACAAATTCAACTTAAGAACAAATCCTATCTTGCTCGGGGACTGCCTGCACAGTGTTTGCACATGATCAATAAACTATACACTGTGAAGGCAGTTGTGTCAGGAAAGAGAAAATGTATTTTCTATTGGACAAGTAATTATAAGTATCATTTGTCTTCTTTGAAGGACAATTCTGGGGGAAAAGAATCACTTGCTTCTAGGCTCTCATCTATTCACAGTTAAAAAATAAAATCCTCAATCACCATTTTTTACCAAATTCTGCCATCATGTGACCCTCCACATCTCTTCTTCCAGTAGTGAAGATTGGTGACCAGCTGCTACGGTCCAAGTTTGCTTCTGACTGGTCTTGTTGCTGCCCCTCATCATGATGTCATCATAACACCACCACTAAGAGTCTTCAGTGATGTCTCCAATGATGGACTCTTCTTACACCCAATGGAAAGCATCCATCTCTCAAGGGAGTGACCTGGATGCTCAAAGAAGGGTCATCCCACTCTACAGTGCAGAACAAAATAGAATTGGGCCCATCAAGAAACCCAGGTTTAAAATTAGGGCAATAATTTCAGTTTTTTAAAAACATCTTAATGTAGAATTCGCTACAGGGGGATTGATTACGTTTAGCTAGGGGTTTCCTGGCCAGAGATCATTTGAATCAGGGCTTTTTTTCTGCGGGACCTTGGGGGAATGCACCTCCAGCACTGAATGTGGTGTTGGGGTGTGCTGGAGGGTCTATTGATCTTGGCTGCTGGGGGATCTATTTCACTGGGGGCATCTTATGTTGCTGGATGGTCATTTGTTGCTGGGAGGAATCTACTGTTGAGGGAGGGGTCTATTGTTGCTAGCTGCTGTATTATTACATTGGGGGTCTATTGTTGCTGGGGGGTTATTGTTGTTGGGGTAGCATTTTGTTGCTGAGGGTCTATTTTTGTTAGTGGGGAGTAGAATCTATTCTTTTGCTGGGGGGATCTAGTGTTGCTGGGGGGGCTATTTTTGCTGGGGGATAAAGTATATTATTTCTGAGGAGATCTAATTGTAGCACTGACCCCCGAAGGAGCTGCTGAATTTGTTCGGGCCTGTACCCTGCTAGTGAACCCCCACTGACTTGACACAGCTGTGGTGCAATGTTGGTGTGGAGCTAATGGTGTGGAGCTAATGGTGAAGGACAACCCCACAATATACAATATAATAACAGTATACCTCTGTTTTCACCTGGGTATCCAATGGCTCCCCCTGCTGGAGAAAAAGAAACAAAACTCCACAAGTACTGAACCAGAAATGTATATTTACTGGAACTTGTACTGAGTAAAGTAAAATGGTAAGTACAATATTTGCACTGTTACATAAACATAATGTAACAGCACAGTAGGTATACAGAACAGATTATACCTATACAGTTGTCTTAAATGACCCCTTAGAATGTGGCTCCAATTGGGACTAGTGCTCAGAGGAACTACACCTTACTCTGGGCACCTTCCCACTTCCAGCACACCCTAGTAGCTATAGAAATGCAGGATCAATAATTAATTACAACACAATCCCTAGGGAGCTCCCCCTACTTTAATAAGATGCAAGGCCTTGCAATAAAGGATGCAGTCTTTGATCTTCTTTTCTTCTGCTAGCTATAGTTGTTGTAAAATTGTAATCCAACAGTAATCCGACAGTGGAACAACAAAGGTTGACGTGAGATGAATATTAGAACTGTTCCTGTAGCGTGATACACTTGTAATTGCCTCTGGTGCAACACAGTGCTAATAGTATGCTGATGAATAGGCTTGAGGCCTGCTTAAACTCAGTCTGTCTATTAGATTCTCCTCCGTGGGACTATAAGTCCCAGCAACACTGTGTTAAAGTCTAGGTGCATGTAAGTGCATAAGAAACTGTGAGCAACAGCCCTCTCACCAAACTGGGTCTGAAGAATAAGTCAGCTCCACTCCGCTGGTCTCAGTCCATTTGCTGTGGCCACACCGTCACGCTGTTCAGCTTCACAAGGTCACCAGGAGCTCTCAGTTACCTCCGTCAGGGTGCCTCTGGATCCTTCCCGATCTGACCACACTGCTGTCCCAGCACGCTGTGGTGTGAAGTCCTCCTCTGACTTTAGATTGCTGCTCTGCAGGCTGCAGTTCTCTGGAGACCTCCTCACAGGTCCTCACAGGCAGGCCATGTGTTCAGAAGAGAGAGAAAATGGCCACGCTGGCCCTTTTATAGCCTACCCAGCATGCAGTTAAGTAGAGGATGATCATGGGTAGGTCACCTGGCATTCTGGGTAGATAAGGTCAAATAACAAAAGTAAACACTTCCTGTTATCTTTCCAACATCATGAAAAGGAAAATAACTAAAGTCCATTTCCAGTTTTGGCCACTAGATGGCGCCAAATACTAACGAAAAATCCATCCATAGGTTTACATTTTATTCACATTAACATTGCATTAGTAGGCAAAAATGTCAATGTTACATAATGTTGCTGGATAATCTATTGTTACTGGTGGGAATCTGTTGTTGTTGGGGGATCTATTGTTACTGACTGCAGAGGATCGTGCTCGGAGTAAGGTAGGGGACGGAGACAAGGGATGAAGCAGGGAGTGCTTGCATCTTTTCTCTGAGAAAAAAAAGCACTAATTTGAATATTACGGCTCCACGCACACTAGCTTTTTTTATAAGCTCAAAAATACTATGAAACAAATGCTGGATGAAAAACACTAATAACAGCGTTGTTGTGCCATCTTCTAGAAGCCTTTTAGAAGCTTTTAGGAGCATTAGCGTTTTATTACCATTTTTACAGTACATGAAGAAGAAAAAAATGGTCGAAAAAAGCTGCATTTTAGTAGCATTTAGAAGAGTTTAGAAGTGTTTTTTGCTGCCCGTAAGATGCTCCCAAAAACTCTACAAAAAAAAAAAATTCTGCTCCTAAATGCTGAAGCTTGAAAAAAAATGCTCATAATAGCTTATAGGAGCTTAAAATTTCATATATTTCAGCTAGAAGATTAAAAAAAAAAGAAAAGAAAAACAAGAAATCTCTGCCGTGTTTGTATATTTTGTAATACATGTTGCACTGTGTCATAACAATTTAGTATAGCTTTGCAGCATTTTTCTGACATTACGGCCAAATTAAAAAAGCCCTACACCAAATTCATGACAGCCAGTGTGACACTTTCTTTGCTATTTCCTATACACGCATAAGGTAGTTCTAATGGGCAACACTTCCACATTCTGGTGCTATGGATACGAGGAATTAATAAGAGATACTGCCATGTTGGTAATAAGAAAAATAAAGGTAAATAAGACCTCTTTCACATTTGAGTAAATTGTATTGCATACGAAATTCTGTGTGGGGCAATTGTACAACAGATTCATATACATTTTACTGACAGTTACATGAATCTGTTGCAAGTTGCACCATTTGTTGCACAGACAAGACACAAAGTTCTGCAAGTGTCAAGTGTCTACAACACTCTTTAAGAATTCCAGGGTGTATGTTTATAAAGATCATTCCAGATTTGTGTCAACTTTAATCCCTTTTATAAGTATCTATGATTTTCTTTCAATCTTTATTATATAGATAAGGCAATAAAGTGGTTGTAAACCCCTGAAATGAAAAATGAACAAAACATATCCTTCTATGGTGTGTACTTGCCTCAATACAAAGTGCCTAGTGTCATTTGTGTCTCCTTTCTTTGCTATCTGCATGAGTCACTTCTAACAAAATATGTAGATCCAGATAATCTGGGGAAATGGCCCAGCCCCCCTCCAGCATACAGCAGGTGATTGACAACCTCAGCTGTCCAATGTGTCCATTCCCTTCACTCGGGTCTCAAATTATGTTGTGCAGTGACATCAGATACCTACCCCTGCCTTCTGGATCTGAGTGTTTTATAAGGCTATAGAGGAGAGGGGGTTGCAGATAAGTAGGTACAGCTTATGTAAGATTATTATATTATATATTTGTTTTATCATTGTGTATCACCCCAGAGGATAGTCCCTTCATTGAGTATATGTAAGGGTTTGCAACCACATTAAATGTATTTGCATCTTCACAGGGTGGTACTGTGATTGTGAGTACTGGTAGCATAGTTCCACATTCCAAATAAATCTGTATAAGAAATTTTGAAAAATTATGGACTTTTTAGATGCCAAAGCACAACAATTTCTTTAAAAAACATACATTTTATTACAATATTTCTAAAAAAAAATAGAAGTACATTTAAAATCTCACAGTGAACCTGCTACCCAAATTGAGCTAGTAACACCAACCGGAACTCCAAAAGAACCTCTTCTAAGTCCATAGTGTAAACGCTAATTCATGGCAGGAACAACATTGATTAGCTGTGTTCTGGTAAGATTAAATCATCTGTTGGCTTGATCTAGCTCCAGGATTATTGCTATACACCCCAGTGCTGACATAATAGAACTTTGTTGGCTTTATTTAGAACTTGTGTCACCCAGGTCACTCAGCCCCACCTGTGTTCTCCGAAGAGTTCAGCTAAGTTAATCTGCTGCTCAGCATAAAGCTACGTGAGGTCAGTGACATAACAATGAAACTCAGACTTGAAGATCTCCTCACCAGGGTCCCAGAGGTCAAAGACCTTTAATTCACACATGGGTGATTGAATCCTTCCACTCCTATCCAAAGCAACCATTTATTCTTAAAACATTTCATGTTTACTCATTCTGCCACCTGCCACAATTTGAAGCTCAATTCTAACCTTTATTAAGTGGATCCGTATGTCCCAGATAGCTGTAGATGCAAGCATTCATCTGGCACTACTATAGCTAGAAGTCTATCTTGCCTATCTATTTACTTTAGCCTGAATTTTTGTCAGCTCTGGAAAAGGGGCCAAAAATGATGCCTTCTTCCCTTGAAGGGCAACGGGCCATTGTTAAGGTGTTTAGTGGAGAAGCAATTGTCCTTGGATAATGGGTTTTGTAAAATGAACCTATCCTCTTTGGGTAGATGGATATCTACCACCTAACTCTGTAAATACAGAATTCCTTAGGACCCCTCCCTTATTCAAAAAAGGGGGAGTGAAATCCATTGAAGCTTATCTTGTGATCAATGGATCTTTATTGTTTTTTAAAGTGTAAAGATTATTATTATTATGATTATACAGGATTTATATAGCGCCAACAATTTGCGCAGCGCTTTACAAAGTTGGGGCAGACAGTACAATTACAATACAATTCAATACAGGGGGAATCAGAGGGCATTGCTCATTAGAGCTTACAATCTAGGAGGGAAAGTCAAGTGACACAAAAGGGTAAAAACTGTAGGGAATGAGCTGATGAAGAAAATGAAAGTACCGTTGTTAGGTGGAGGCAGTATAGGGTTCTCTGAAGCGAAAAGTTTTCAGCGATCGCCTAAAAGTGGATAGATTTAGATATAGTCTGACAGATTGGGGTAGGGAATTCCAGAAGATGGGAGAGGCGCTGGAAAAGTCCTGGAGGTTCAGAGTCCAGGAGGATGGCTGTGCCATTGCTCTTGACAGAGAAGTCAGGGGAAGAGGCACTTGGGGGAGGAAGTATTATGGGCTCAGTTTTGGGCAAGTTGAGTTTGAGGAAGTGGTGTGACATCCAGACAGATATGTCTGTTAGTAAGTTAGTGATACGTGAGTAGACTGTGGGTGTGAGCTGAGGAGGGGTGAGATAGATATGGGTGTCATCAGCGTAGAGATGATATTGTAAGCTATGAGAGGCTGACCCAGGGAGGAGGTGTAGATTGAAAATAGGAGAGGTCCAAGAACATAACCTTGGGGGGCCCCTGAGAAAGGAAGAGGAGAGGAGGAGGTAGAATTGTAAGTGACACTGAAGGTGCGTTGGTATAGGTAGGATGAGAGTCAGTGAAGAGCACAGTCATAGAGACAGAGGGAGTAGAGTTTATTGAAGAGGATGGGTGGTCAACCATATCAAAGGCAGCCGAATGGTCCAGAAGTTGGAGGACAGAATAGTGTCCGTTGATTTTTGCCGTTAGTGATTTGTGAGTGTTAAAAGAGCAGTTTCTGTGGAGTATTGAGGGTGAAATCCAGACTGCAAGGGGATGAATATTGGTTGATGTCTTTGAGAGACTTAATCTTATGCCACAGACGCTCAAGAGCATGGCTATGTTTTTTGAGATTCCTGGTGTCATTTGTTTGCCGGGGTTGTAGGGGTCGAGGCCTGATTCTGTGTAGTGAGGGGGCGAGCTCGTCCAGGGTTGAGGACAGGCAGAAGTGGCTTGGTTGGCACAAGACAGGGGTGAGATTTTGTCATAGAGGTGGTTAGTAGCAGAATAGAAAAGAGAATGGTTGAATTGGCGAAGGTTTCTATGGGTGATGGCTAGGTGATTGGAGGGAAAGGTGGCAGAAGTCAGGGAGAGAGAGAAGCTGATAAGGTGGTGATCCGAGGGAGCAATAGGATTGTTGGAGAGGTTGCATGGCATGCATAGGTAGGAGAATACAAGGTCAATGGTGTTGCCATCAGAGTGAGTAGAGGCCTGTACCCATTGCTTCAGGTCAAATGAGGTTAGACTAATGCCTTGTACACACGGTCGTACATCCTGACCACAAAATCTGTCTGATTTTTTCAGATGGATTTTGGCCGAAACTTGTGTTGCATACACACTGTCGGACAAAGTTGTCGGAAAATCCAATCGTGACGTACACCGCGTATGATGGAACTATAGGGAAAGGGAAGTTCAGCACCATGTGCAGCACACATGCTGTAAGCTTTTAAACTTCCTTTTTGGTCCTTCATGCATATTTGCCTTCACTAACCTCCCCAGCATGCTCTTCTGGGCCCATAAACACCTATAGCCTAGTCACTTAGCAATGTATTTTGTCAGCTCCATAGTAGTGCTTTCCCCTAAACACCCCCTAAAATGTGTACAAATGTTATGTGTGTCCTTAAATTCATGCAGAGTGCCAGAGCCTTTTTTTTGGTGGGCCAAACTCATTAGGAACCCCCCTCCCCCAACTGCTAAGTCAGCTGATACCAATCCTTTATCTGCTGACTTTGCCAAACCCATACACACTATACCTACCTCTTTTGTGGTCAGATTTATGGATGAATTCACCAAAGCATGTAGTGCAAGGGCCTGCCTCAATACTCTCAAATGCTTCTGTTTTAAGTTTTTTTATCCTATTATTATCTTGATAGGTAATAGCAGAAAGTAAAAATGTGCTTCCATTTGTTTATTGTTTTTTTTGGTTTACGACACTTCTTACCTGCCCAGTGCAATGGGCCATCAGATGGGGTGAGGAATCTGATAAGAGGACCTTATACTTTTGGCTTTAAATACTAATTCCCAAAAATTTTATACTGCTCTTGGCCAAAAATGTTTGTGTCTAATCTGTTTGCAATGTTGATGTGCACAATGACTATTTTTTTTTTCTTGTTTGACTCCACAGCTTCCTTCAACGCCACAGGAATGGAAGACTGTGGCCTCCCACTTTGACCGTTGGGACTTTCCCAATTGTGGAGGTGCAATTGATGGGAAACACGTCCGCATCGTCCCACCCTCCAACTTGGGGTCCTACTATTATAATTACAAGGGGTATAATATTCTGCCTATTTTTGACACCCATCCACATGGCGGAATATAAATTGAACCATATAGTGCTTTCCTGCTGCATTCTGCACAATTAAAAAAAAAAACTCTCCAAACTATGTGGCCTCAGTTAGGCCTGAGGCAGACTTTCCGAACTTGCCAACCTGACGGCACTTGAAGCTGGCCGTCCTGGCTTGCCCCCCCAAATCGCCCGTGAGGTCAGAAACCAATACATGGGGTACTTTGCGGATAGGGGGTCAATGTCTGAGAAGCATTTTTTAAATAAATTTCTCTTTCAAACTGCAATAATATTTGTTTTCATTTACTGCATGGGTTTGTTTTAGGTGTCTTCTAGCTCTTTTTTTTGTTTATTTTTTGGGCCTTTTTCTTCAACAGTGCAAAACAAATTTCTGTGCGAGATAAGGTGACAGTCTCTTCTTCAGATAATATTATTATGTTGTGGATCTGCTACACACACAAACCTTGTTTTTGTTGTTAATGTATGTAGTGCATTACTGACAAAAATATTCCTCATTTTCAGCACCATGACAGAAATGTGTGTCATGAAAATGGCGTGATTGGGGCAAATTAAAGCACTGTGGGTGTTATTTACTAAAGGCAAATCCACTATGCACTACAAGTGCACTGCAAAGTGCACCTGAAACTGCACTTGGAGTGCAAAGTGGATTTGCCTTTAGTAAATAACACCCATTGCCACAGAAAACAACAACTTTACTACAAATACTGCTTTTGCGCATTGAAAAAGGAAGCCACACATTGTTGATAATTAAACTTTTTACTCAAAGCACATTCACATGTGCGTTTATAAAAGAGTTTTAGAAACAAACCAACATATGTGGTGTATATAACATTATTTTTGGTAACATGTACATGGTAACAATGTTTTTTTCCCATCTCTTTGCAGTCCCTTAAAGAGGTATTAAATCCAAACCTAAAAGATAATGTGTTGCACCTCACCAATCATTGGTGGCTGCATTCGTTTTCTTCTTTACTTGGGCTTTTTTACCCTCTTTTCACCTGGTATTGGCCAGTAACATACCTTCTGGATGAAGGAGCACAGAGCCACCTTTGGACAGCGGCATTGTTAATCTGGGGGCAGGGAAGCATTAGATGTATTAGTAAATTTAGATGCACTAAACAAATTGAAGCTGAACTCTAACTAGCAGTTTCTAAGCAAAAACTTTTTTTTGCCCCTTTTGGGATAAAGGTTTCACAGTAGTAAATGGTTTGGCTCAATTCTCTAAATGAGGGATCTGCAGGACAGCTTATTCTGTTGAAAAACAACAAACTTACAGATCACCAGGTAAAAAATAAAGGAAAGAAAGCCTAAAAAAGCAAATGAATGCAGCCACCACATTTAACAATTGGTAAGCTGCAATATAACAAATGTTTTCTTTTGGGTTTAATACTGCTTTAATGTTTTAAAAAGGAGCATAATTATGTTTTTTTCAATTCAATATTGGACAGGCAAATGGACACACCCTTACATAATAATGCTTTAGTTAAGCTGGAAAATAGGCAGAGATGAATTTGAGTATTAATATTTTTTCGTTTGCTGTGTAAAAAAATAATCATGTAAATTACACCACATTTTCTCTGCTTGATTTCTCAGTAAGCTAAATAGTTCTCATCCCTGAGCTGGTGAATTTTATCCTACATTCAAGCCAGAGAAATACAACATGAATATATTTCCCTGGAACAAGATCCTAATTACAATATTTTGAAGTGGTCCATAGTTAGCACAGTTGCTTATTTTTTTTTAAATATTTAATCATTGATGTATTAGATGAACAGTAAACCACAATTACTTAAAGTAATTATTATATTTTATAAGAGTAAAAATGGGTTTCTTTGCTTGAGAGAACTATTCTTTTCAAAAATAACTGAACAGTCAAAGCCACATTTATCTCCGATAACTATATATATCAACTGCTATACCGTTATGTTACAATGCTAGCAGTATAGACCGACAGCATCTCTTCTCCCTGAACTCAGTGACACTCCTTGCTCAGATTCCTCCTGGGATTGAAACTGCTTTTATTTTCCTTAACACTTTTCCTCCTGCATTTTCCGTATGTATATATAGAAGGAGGCTGTGGAAAGAGAGACATAAGCTGGCCATATGAGACAATAAAGTGTTGACTGCTCTAACCCTTATATTATATCCTTAATGATACACCGCTAAAGTTATCAAAAAAAATCCCCCAAAAATATTCCAAAACAAATCATATAAATATTATAGTGCAATAAACCTTCATTATATGCAATATACCAGGGCCTATATTACTTAGGTGAATTATTAATTAGTGCACAAAAATTCTAACAACAATTCCCCAAATTTATAGAAAGATATAACAAACAATATATATTTTTTTAATTAGATATAAGTGTCCAATGTTACTGCTGGTTTAACTATGCCAACAGTTATGCCCTGTACACACGGTCGGACAGTCCGACGACAAAATCCATCTGATTTTTTTCAGAGGGATTTTGGTCCAAACTTGTCTTGCATACCCACGGTCGCACAAAGTTGTCGGAAAATCCGATCGTTCAGAATGAGGTGATGTACACCACGTACGACGGGACTATAAAGAGGCCAGTAGCCAATAGCTTTAGTTGCGTAATTTATTATGAACATGCGTGGCACTTTGTCCGTCTGAATTTTCTACACACGATCGGAAATTAAACAATCAGATTTTGTTGTTGGAAAATTTTAGATCCAGCTCTCAAACTTTGTGTGTTGGAAATTCAGACAAAAAAAGTCAGATGGAGCCCACACACGATTGGATTTTCCAACAACACGTTCCAATCGCACATTTCCGTCGGAAAATCCGAACGTGTGTACAGGGTATTAGTGCAACTGTAAAACTCTCCACTGTGTGTGAAATTACTCTTATGCATATATTTTTTGCATCCGTGATTTCATGTGCTTTATCAACCACCAAAGGGATTGGCCACTCACCAGATAATTAGTATAGAAATAGCCTTTGGTTCATTAACAGGGATGACCACTCCACTTAGGTCTATGCTGCTCCCAGTAGTTGAATGTAGGGAATATTCGCCCTCATAAAAATTGACAAAAATCATTGCACAATATATATATCATTTATTATAAAAAAAAGTTAAAAAGAAGGCTTTTTCACTCACATTATAGCATGCCCATATGTCAGCACCAAACTTTTCCAGCCGTTTAGATGGAGATATTGCCGCTTATAACTGTTGGCATTTTTAAACCAGCAGTAACATTGAACACATATCTAATTTTAAAAAGTTTTTTGTGCTATTTATTGTTTGTTATATCTTTCTATAAATTTGGAGGATTGTTGTTAGAATTTTTATGCACTAATTAATAATTCATCTAAGTAATATAGGCACTGGTATACTGCATATAATGAAGGTTTATTGCACTATAATATTTTTAAATGATTTGTTTTGGAATTTTTTGGGGATTTTTTTTTGGATAACTTTAGTAGTGTATCATTAAGGATATAATATAAGGGTTAGCACAGTCAACACTTTATTGTCTAATATTTGTTTTCCACCTCTAAGTGGAATATATATTTGACCACAGCAAACAAATATTTTTTTCATAGTAGTGGCCGGGGTCACATTACGCTATATGGAATTGTAGTTATAATTTAGCGATATTATTCTATTGCGCCGGTGACCACACATTTGATAAGTTGGCCATAGTGGGGTCAAATGGACTTCCACTTTTGACTGCACCGACAAGAAAATTTGAAGGAGGCAGGATGGAATTTTTTAAATTAACAAACAAAATTCTAACAGTCAATGTGGTGTTTGTTTGGGAAAAATTGTACATATTGTAGTGAAACCTGTTTGATATTCCATTTAACCGATTGGCGACCAGCCACTGTCATTATAAGGCAGCAGGTTGATACGGCTGCGTGAATTGCTGTAGGTGTACGTTGGCCAGTTTAAGAACACTAGAGTGCCCGCGGTGCGATGCCAGAGCTGATGCGCATCCGCCGGCCACCCGCAATCGCTCCTCAGAGAGCCAGCACGGGGATCTGTCAGTGTAAACAGACAGATCACCATTCTGTCAGGGAAGTAGAGAGAGATCTACTGTTCCTAGTGTAGCGGTACCCCGTGGGGTCTGCTGATTTTGTTCATTACCCTTTGCCAGATTGCTCCGCTTCCAATCCCCCATGCACTTACGTAACACCAAACTGTCAAGATTCCAGATTTTATAATTCTTTATTCTGGTTATAAATCGGTGGGCTGTTCAATAGGGTATATGAGATGCCAATTCTCTCTTAGTTAGCACTCCCAATGTGGACAGATAAACATTACTCTGAATAATGCTTGTTGACCTCAAAGTCACAGGCCATGCGGCCTAATTCCATGACTTGTATTGTCAAACTTCCCTCAATCCTGAAAAGTGCTTGATACTGTGGTACTTGGATACACAGTATGAAGTTCTTGAGTAGCTCTACTGGGTTTGCACTCCCGTTGCTCTCTCCCAATCAACAGTCCATGTTCTACTCACAGAAAGTTGATTCCCCAGTCATCTTCCTCTGACTAGCTCCTACTTCCTCCTTCCATGCTGCCAGGCTCAAAAAAAAAATCACTAAGCACCTACCTAAAAGTAGAGTGCGCTACACTAGTTATCAGGAACAGCGATCTCTATCTCTCTCTAATCCCTGTCACTACACTGTACCCACAGTTAGAAACACCTCCCTAGAGAACACTTAACCCCTTGATCGCCCCCTAGTGTCAACCCCTTCCCTGCCAGTGACATTATTACAGTAATCAGTGACTATTTTTAGCTCTGATCGCTGTATAAATGTAATTAGTCTCAAAAAAGTGTCAAAAGTGTCCGACTTTTCTGCCACAATGTTGCAGCCTTGCTAAAAATCGCTGATCACCACCATTACTAGTAAAAAAAACATGATAATAAATGCCATAAATATATCCCCTATATTGTAGACGCTACAACTTTTGCGCAAACCAATCAATATACACTTATTATGATTTTTACCAAAAATATGTAGAAGAATAAATATTGGCCTAAACTGATGAAAATGTTTGTATATTTATTATAGTAAAAGGTAAAAAATATTGTTTTTTTTTTCAAAATTGTCAGTCTTTTTTGTTAATAGTGCAAAAAATACAAACTGCAGAGGTGATCAAATACCACCAAAAGTAAGCTCTATTTATGGGTAAAAAAGGATGTCAATTTTGTTTGGGTACAACGTTGCATGAATTGTAAATTGTCAGTTAAAGCAACGCAGTGCCGTATCACAAAAAATTGGCCTGGTCATTAAGGGGGCAAATCTTTTGGGCCCGAAAGTGGTTAGTTAGCAAGCCTGGACAACGTTTTTCAGGCTTTTGAACAAATTTAGTTGAGTCAATGATAACAACAAAGAATGTTCTGATATACTTGTAGCAATATTGACTACAATTGCAACAAACAGCTATTCCCTACCCTATCTGTATATTATATTATCTCTCTAGTGCCCGGTGTTACTAAACTGACATCATATTTTTGAGCCCAAGCAAAGGGATTGTGGCATTGATAGTTCCACCAGATGGCTATTCTTCTTCATGGTTATATGCCCGGACCACATATCCCCGGGATCTTTGCTACCATCAGGGAGATTGCTGGGAAAGTCTATAAAAGAAACCAGAGACCCGCCCAGGCTCTCTTCTTCCCAGGCCTTGTGTGTGATGGATCTCCCCGTGCAGGGAGAGTGAGATTGCGGCCTACCACGCGGGTGTACAACATTCCTGCCCAACCAAGAAGGGGTTCAGCGCTGCCTGCTGTTCATTGTAAATCTGACCAGCACCAACTTGACCATACAGCAACCCACGCTTCTTCTTCTGGATTCGGGTGATCATCGCAAGCAGGTTCGCAGTCAGGACGTCTATTTGGGAGTCGCTATCTGGAAGTCACTTGATCGGCCTGGTCATTGGTGAGAGGGCAATTGCCCACCTTTGCAAGTATTTCCTTGGTTGTTTTACTGGGACACTGTATACAGACAGCTTTACTTTGGGAACACTTCACTGCACTTCTATTCAAACACTGTACATAGGCATCTTTAGCTGCAGTAAGCACAAGATATACTACCACTCTGTTACTATACCTTATTGGATGCAGTTAATAAGCTCTGACTGCCGGTGAAGAGCATCAGATCTGCAATGGGGACATTCTGTCATTACTACTTAAAGGGCCCTTATACCATCCTTGTTTAGCTTCATTTCTCATTAGGAAAAAGGTTGAACAGGCCGGCCTGGGTTTCTCTGTCTAGAAGTATTGGCAGAATCTATGCTTAACTTTGCTTATCCTTTCAGGTTATGTTCAAGTGATATTCCATTGTACATATGTATATATAGTATCCTATGGTTGCAACTGTCTTATCTGTTTTACTGGTGAAATCATTCTACTGAGCTGATGTTGTTATCCAAAGCTCAGTTGAACCTCTCTTGTACAACTATATCTTATCTGAAACATTCCAGTAAAAGTTAATATAATATAAACATATTGAGTATTGTCTTATTATTCAAAGGTAATAAGATATCTGAACCCAGAGTGTTAGGTGGGCTGGAATGTTCACAGAGTCATGGCGATGCAGATGAGCAGGTAAACCCAAGCAGTCCCCAAGGGGCCTGTGCTACATAAAGTTTTTCTATATACATTTAGATGAAAATCTAGCTATGTGGCCAGCTTTATGGCCCTCTTCCCACTTGTGAATGGTTCCATTTGCAATTCACAAACAAGTGGCCATTGCCCCCGCCTATCACTAGTCTTTGCAGCAAGGAGCACTTGAAGGGCGACTTATGTCAAACAAATGCAAAGATATTTCCAAGCTCATACTTACCAACCAGCCAGTGACCAACCGAATTGACCTGTCTAACAATATGCATTAAAAACAGGGGTTTAGTCTGCACACATTTGTAAATACATGCATAAGCTACAGGTCCCATCAAAGAAACCCGTTTTCTGTGGTCATAACTCTAACTTCTGAGAGTCTCCACAATGGAAGCACATGCATTTTAATTGCTAGATAGAGGGTAGGTGAGCCTGGAAAGCCTAAGGCTGCATTCCCACTACAGCGTTCTGAATCGTGGGCAGACCTGCCGCGGATCTGCCCATGATTTGATATTGCTGAAGTGTGAATGACAAAACATGGAACTCGCATTTGAGTTGCCATTAATTTCAAGTGGCCACTGCCCCCTCCTATAACTGGTCTTTACAGCAAGGAGCACAGGAAGGGTGACGTATGTGAAACAAATACAAAGAGATTTACAACCTCAGGCCGCGTACACACGGGCGGACTGTCTGGCCAACTAAGTCCGTCAGACAATCCGACAGACAGTCCGTCCTACTTTTGAATGAACGGACTTGACCACACACGATGAACAGACAGTCCGCTGAAAGCTTGCGCGATGACGTGTACAGCACGTACGACGGGACTAGAAATACGACGTCCAATACACTGCAATGCAACCTTCGGCCGTGTAAATCCTTTCTGAGCATGCGCCATACTTAGTCCGTCCAACTTGCCTACTCACGAGCGGACTGTCCGCTGAAACCAAAGTTGGACGGACAATATTACGGAAATTCCGAAAGACTCAGGCCGCGTACACACGCGGGGACTGTTCGCTCAACTTTGTCCGTCAAACAGTTTCAGCAAACAGTCCACTCAAAATTAGCATGGACGGACTTGCCCACACACGACGAACGAACAGTTTGCTGAAACCGTGCGCGATGACGTGAACGGCACGTACGACGGGACGGAAAATACAACGTCCTATACACTGCATTACAACTTTCGGCGTGTAAATCCTTTCTGAACATGCGCGGAACTTAGTTTGACGAACAAGCCTACACACGAGGGGACTGTTCGCTGAAACCAAGTTTCAGCGGACAGTTTTTCGGAAATTCCGAAAAACCTTGTTCAGCAAACTGTTCGCTGAAACTGTCCGCTGAAAGCCCACACACGGGCGGACTGTCCGCTGAACAGTGTTTCGGCGGACAGTCCGCCCGTGTGTGGGCTTTCAGCGGACAGTTTCAGCGAACAGTTTGCTGAACAAGGTTTTTCGGAATTTCCGTAAAAGTTGGGCGAACAGTCCCCGCGTGTGTACGCGGCCTCAGTCCGCCAGACTGTCCGCTGAAAAAGTCCGCTGAAGCCCACACACGAGCGGACTGTCCGCTGAAACACGTTTCAGCGGACCAAGTCCGTCAGACAGTCAGACGTGTGTACGCGGCCTCAAACTTACGAACCAGCCAACGACCAACTGAATCGACCTGTTTAACAATATGCGTTAAAAACAGGGGTTTAGTCTGCGCATATTTGTAAATACAGTTGTGCGAAAAAGTATTTGCCCCGTTTTTTGTTTTTGTTTTTTTTTTCATATTTCTCACACTTAAATGATTCAGATCATCAAACACATTTTTATATTACACAAAGATAACCCGAGTAAATCCAAGATGCAGTTTTTAAATTATTATTTCATTTATTAAATTAAAAAGGCTGTTCAAACCTGCCTAGCTCAATGGGAAAAAGTAATTGCCTCCTCCCATGCTGAATTATGAATGAACTGAGATTAGCCACAATTTTTTGGAAAGCTGAGTTAAATTTCACTTGCCACACCCAGGCCTGTTGAATCAAGAAATTACATAAATAGAAGCTGTCTGAGAAGCACACTAACAGATCACAAAAAGCCACACATTATGCCAGAATCTAAAAGAACAGATTAGAAACAAAGTAATATATATGTATTGGTCTAGGAAGGGTTTTAAAGCAATTTCTAAGGCTTTGGAACTCCAGCGAACCACGGGAAGAGCCATTATCCACAAAAGGAGATAACTTGGAACAGTGGGGAACCTTCCCTGGAATGTCCAGCCTACAAAAATTACCCCATTAGCATAACAACGACTCACCCAGGAGGTCATAAAATAACCTAGAACAACATCTAAAGAACTGCAGACCTCACTTGCCTAAGGCAAGATCAGTGTTCATGATTCAACAATAAGAAAGAGACTGGGCAAAAATGACATCCATGGGAGAGTTCCAAGGCCAAAGCTACTGCTGAACACAAAGGCTCATCTCACATTTACCAAAAAACATCTTGGTTATCCCCAAGACTTTTAGGCAAATATTCTGTGGACTGATGAGACAACAATTTTGCTTTTTTGAAGGTGGGTGTCCCGTTACATCTGGCATAAAACGAATACAGCATTTCATAACAAGAACATCATACCAACAGTCAGACATGGTGGTGGTAGCGTGATGGTCTGGGCTGCTTTGCAGCTTTAGGACCTGGACAACTTACCATAATTGATGGAACCATGAATTCTAAACTCTACAAGAAAATCCTAAAGGAGAATGTCTGGCCATCAGCTTGTGACCTCAAGTTCAAGTACACTTGGGTTATGCAGTAGGACAATAATCCGAAACACAACAGCAAGTCCACCCCCAAATGGTTCAAACAAAGCAAAATTTAGGTTTTGGAGTGGTCTAGTCAAAGCCCGGACTTAAATCCAATTGAGCGGTGATATCCCCTTCTCTATCTTAAATCCAATTGAAATGCTGTATCATGACCTTACACAGGCCGTTCATGCTGGAAAACCCTCCACTGTGGCTGAATTAAAACAATTCTGCAAAAGAAGAGTGGGCCAAAATTGCTCCACAGCAATGTATTGCAGTTTTTGCCATCAAGGGTGGTACAACCAGTTATTAGGGTTAGGGGTCAATTACTTTTTCACATAAAGCCAGGCAGGTTTGGACAGTTTTTTTGCATTAATAAATGAAACCATCATTTAAAAACTGCATTTTGTATTTAGTCAAGTTATCTTTGTGTAATAATAAAATTATTTGATGGTCTCAATCCGGAATGAAATCTCCACTCTAGATTCTCCAGTCCCACTCCCCGTTCGGCATGAACGTGGAGTGGGACATTAATGCCTTTATCAACTAATCATAATTGGAAATGGAGAGATGGGTCTATATGGAAGGAGCATAAACACATATATCATTATTTTTTTTTTATAGTTGAATTCATGGCCTTATACTGTGTTGTTTATTTTATTTTATAATTGGATTAAATCTCCTTTTCAAATCTATACATAGATACAGTGTTGTATTTTATGGAAATATTTTTGGTCATATGTATTTTTGATAGATATACATGTGATTTTATGTTATGAAGCCCTGGGATGAAATTCCGCTCACTTTCCGCACCAATATGTATCACAACCTTTATAGAACTATTCACTGGCAGCTATTTTCATTTTTATTTTATTCTTATTTTTTATTCTTTTTTATTTTTGTTCATTATATTTCATATATTTATTTTTTTTTCTTTTTGAGCATTTTGCCTGTTATGGGATGTTATTTGCTCTTTTAATGCAACGTTGTCATCTCCATGAGATATATATAGGCCTGCGGTGTATAAGCCTGCGGTTTATATTGTCCATCTACAGAGGTGGCGCTAACAGTTTACGTCACGCTGCCCCTACACTAGAGTTTATGTTTAGTTTTGTTGCTAGGGAGACGTGGCAAACACCTACCCGGAAGTGACGCGAGTACTCCACCACGTCATTTCCGGGTTTGGCTTTGTCTGTTCCTTTCACCGCTTGGTGCAGTCACGCCGTAAATTACGCAATTTCATTGCGTCTGGGTGGCATTGGATCCTATGCGTTCCAGTGCACAGCAGGTGACACGGTGTCCCATTTCAGAGTTGTTTGTACTCGGATTGGATGCACACTGTTTTTCCGAGTTATATGCCACACAGTTGAGCACATTGTGGCTGTGGCGGTGGGATATAGAAATGGAGGCCATCTTTGACCTCCGAAGTGATACACAGTGACACAGGTGAGGGGAATCTCGTCTAATGGGCCTTTTTGATTATAAAGGTGAGTCCGGCAGCAGTGGATGGGCACCCCAGACGATGTCCATAAGGACGAAACGCATCGGGGACTCCACTGCCGCCTGTTTTATAAGAAGCGCTTGTTTTGAACTACAGAAATGTGAGTTTGTCACCATATTTTTTAATACATTTTATTTTAATGGAATTACCCTATATGGTCCTATATTTTCTTTCTGCACATTCATCATCCTGAACTGGGCCTTTTATATGTGAGGAGAGAATCCACTGTTGGTGGGAAGAATTTTTGGATGACTATTTATCAGTCTAGTCTTGGCTAAATCCAGGTCATTGGGCATTTTAATACCGGCAAATCCGAGTGTCCACGATCAATTCGAAGCTTGCAAGACCCTCAGAATATATGTTCTTTTGGGTCATAACCATCTGGTAAGCCTACATCTGTTGAGGTGGTGGTATCATCACATGGGTGTTCGTATGTTTACCCCTCTGGGAACTAGGCGGCATATTTGAAGTGTCATTTACACGTGGGACCCAAATATTCTTCTAGATATAAAAAGGACTTTATTTTTTCACTTTTTTTTTCACATACGAGCACAATGATTCGGTGTTCACTTGTTCACTAATATTTTCCTCTTGTAAAGTCTATGTGGTTTCACACATGGATATTTGATTGTTTACAATTTTGTTTTAATATAATGGTTTAGCGCTACTTCTTGTTTATAACATCTCCCCCAGCTAAGACCCCAACAGGTACAATTCACACCTTTTTTAAACTTGCTACTACAGACAAAGTTGCTGAACTCCTTTCTAACGCCCACCTAACCACCTGTCCCCTGGACCCTATTCCCTCTCAAATACTACGGTCGCCCTCTGACTCTTTCCTACATTCTCTAACCCACATCTTCAATCTCTCCCTCACGTCTGGCATCTTCCCCAATGCTCTAAAACATGCATTGGCCGCCCCCATACTTAAAAAGCCATCCTTGGACGCTACCAATTTTAACAAGCTACGCCCTATCTCCTTGCTCCTCTTTTCCTCTAAACTCCTTGAACGGCTGGTTTACAACCAACTGAGTGACCACCTCATTAAGAATAACCCTCTTGATCCCTTTCAATCTGGATTTTGCCCTTAACACTCCACAGAAACTGCTCTTTTAAAACTCACAAATGACCTACTAACTGCAAAACCAACAGACACAATTCTGTACTCCTAATTCTGGACCTTTCAGCTGCCTTTGATAAGGTTGACCATCCCCTCCTCCTCAAAATACATTACTCCCTTAGTCTCCATGACTGTGCTCTTCAGTGGCTCTCATCCTACCGATCCCAACGCACCTTCAGTGTCACTTACAATTCTACTTCCTTCTCTTCTCTTCCGTTCTCCGTTGGGTTATCCCAAGGTTCTGTTCTCAGACCGCTCTTATTTTCAATCTACTCCTCTTCCCTGGGTCAGCTTATAGCCTCTCACGTCTTTTAATATAATTTCTACGCTGATGACACCCATCTATCTCTCCAATCCCTTCAACTCACTCAGTCAGTCTCCTCACGCATCACTAACTTACTAACAGACATATCTGTCTGGATGTCACACCACTTCCTCAAACTCAACTTGTCCAAAACCGAACTTATAATATTTCCTCCCCCATGTGCCTCTTCCCTTGACTTATCTGTCAAGAGCAAAGGCACAACCATCCACCCATCCTCACATGTCAGGGTGCTAGGTATTATCCCGGACTCTGAACTCTCTTTCGGCCCCACATCCAATCACTTTTCAAAGCTTGCCACCTCAACCTCTGCAACATCTCTAAACTACGTCCCTTTCTAACCAATGAAACCAAAAAGCTCCTGATTCATTCCATTGTTATCTCTCGCCTTGACTACTGCAACTCCCTCCTCATTGACTTGCCTTTAAATAGACTATCCCCCCTTCAGTCCATCATGAATGCTGCCAGACTCATCCACCTTAGAAACCGCTCAGTTTCTGCTACCCCTCTCTGTCAATCCCTCCATGGGCTGCCACTCGCCCAATGTATTCAATTCAAAATACTTATAATAAGTTACAAAGCCATCCACAACTCTGCCCCCAGCTACATCACTAGCCTAGTGTCAAAATACCTACCTAATCACCCTCTTCGTTCCTCCCAAGACCTCCTGCTCTCTAGCTCCCTCATCCCCTCCTCCTATATCTGCCTCCAGGACTTCTTCTGAGCCTCGCCCATCCTCTGAAATTCCCTACCCCAATCTGTCAGACGGTCTCCAAATTTATCCACTTTAGGCGATCCCTGAAAACTTTCCTCTTCAGAGAAGCCTATCCTGCCTCTTTCTAACAACTCTCCATGTATTGAATTATATTTTAATTGTACTGTCTGCCCTTATGTTGTAAAGCGCTGCTCAAACTGTTGGCGCTATATACATCCTGTATAAAATAATAATAATAAGAGTAATTTAATGCAAAATATGCAAAAAAAAATTAAAATCAGAAAGGGGCAAATACTTTTTCACACAATTGTATATATGTAACTTACAGACTCTGTCAAGGCACCCCATTTTCTATAATCCTAACTCTAACTTCTGAGAGTTTCCACAATGAAAGCACATGCTGGGTGTTCAGTGTGCCCCTGTACCTTTAAGGAGGGGTAGGCTCCTTCCAGGCTCACCTGCCCTGTGCCTATTCATTAAAATGCATGTGGAGACTCTCAGAAGTTAGAGTTAGGACTACAGAAAAGGGGGTGCCTTTACGGGGCCTGTAGCTTCCACCTGTATTTGCAAATGTGTGCAGACTAAACCCCAGTTTTTAACGCATATTGTTTGACAGGTCAATTCCGTTGGTTGCTGGCTGGTTGGTAAGTTTGAGCTTGGAAATCTCTTTGTATTTGTTTTCCATTTGCAATTATCTGTGGGAGACTCTGCAAGGAAAATGGGTGTGTGCGGGAAGCGCCTTTCAAAGAAATGGGAGCCTGACAGAGCCCTCAGCTATTCATGACTGTAGCGTGTTTAATCGATTGTGCAGCGATTACCTGTTGATGATCGGCCTTGGACTTATTCTATCTGCGTCCAGGACCAACCACCTGCATAAGTATGAATGGTACCTATATTCACTAATTGTACCTGTTCATAGTTTACAATGAATGAGGGGCAACAGTGGCTATATCGGCAACTACCTGTCAGTTTGGAAGTCCACCATCTCAGTTGATATACTCTCACAGATTTGTAGATGTACTTCTGACACATCTGTTCCTCCTTTATCACACCCTGAGAATGCAGGTGTAGTAAACAGCATGGATTATTTACAGTATAACTGATTCCCATAACCGGTACCACTCTTTGTACAGATGCCACCAGAGCCAACATGTACAGATAGGAGCAGACAGCCTTTTTCTCTGCTCACCTGCTCAGGCTTTTTTGATGAGGGAGAGACAACTATAAAGTTCATCGCCCAAGGAGACATTCAAATCCCTCTTCCTGGCAGGTGTTCCTCCCTTCTACACCCCGAGATGTGTTTGTCTTACATTTCATTCAGTTATGACTGTTAATACCATAAGGAACAATAAAATACCATATTAGACAGAATCCTATATTCCACCTCACAAGCCTTCAGGTGCATCATTTTGTGACAGGCAATATAAAAAAATGCACAGATACAGAATGTTTGTCCTTGCACCATTTCCACTTTGTCCATAGTGGCAAGAATGGTCAAATTTATAAAGGATAGTGTTTAGTGCAAGGGAACAGCTGTTGTCATGTTTACTAGTAAATTAGAGTGGAATGAAATTCTTTGCATTTATTAGAGGCATATTAACCACTTGCCGACCGCCTAACGCCGATGTACGTCGGCAGAATGGCACGGGCAGGCATAAGCACGTACATGTACGTGATTTGCCTCCCGCGGGTCGGGGGCCCGATCGGGCCCCCGCCCGGTGCCTGCGGCGGTCGGTTTTCGTTCGGGAGCGATCCCGGACGAGGGGACGGCCATTCATTCATGGCCACCCCCTCGCGATCGCTCCCGACGAATAGAAATCCCCGGTGACATCACTTCCTCTCCTGTAATGTAAACACAGGAGAGGAAGTGATGTATTCTCTCCTCCGTGTCGGTATTTTTCGTTCCGACACGGAGGAGAGCGGATCAGTGAGTTGCACCAACACATCCCACACACAGTAGAACATGCCAGGCACACTCACACCCCCCCTTTACCCCCCGATCACCCCCCCAATTACCCCTGCCCCCCAGTCACAGTGACACCAATGTCATTTTTTTTTTTTTTTTTTTTTTTTTGCATTGGTGTCATTTGTGACTGTAATAACTGTTAGGGCAGTTAGAGTTAGCCCCCTTTAGTTCTAATGTACCCCCCTAACCCCCCCAATAAAGGTTTAACCCCGTGATCACCCCCCGTCGCCAGTGTCACTAAGGCTGGGTTCACATTGCAGCGGTTTATGAGAACGAATGTGATTCGCACCGCACTGCAGTGCAAATCACATCCGATCTCTGTGCGATTCGAGTTCAGCCATTCGCCGCACCCGCCGCACCCGCCACACCCGCCGCACCCGCCGCAAATTCGCACGGGACCCTTTTTTTGGCCCGCAGCAGAATCGGATCGCATGGGTGTTCACACCATGCGATCCGAGTTTGCAGATCGCACTGCGATATGCGAACTGATCTGGGGGTGTCAGTAACATTTCACTGACACTCCCAGCAGTTCGCATAGGGCAGTGTGAACTGCCGCCGGGAGGCATGCGATGCGGGAACCCGCCGCGGATTCGCGGCGTTTCCGCATCGCTCCAGTGTGAACCCAGCCTAATAAGCGATCATTTTTCTGATCGCCGTATTAGTGTCCCAGGTGACGCTAGTTAGGCAGGTAGGTATTTAGGTTCGCCGCAGCTTTTTATAGCGCCAGGGACCCCCATATACTACCGCATAAAGCCCCCTGATTGCCCCCTAGTTAACCCTTTCACCAGTGATCACCATATAACTGTTACAGGTGACGCTGGTTGGTTAGTTATTTTTTTATAGTTTCAGGGCACCCGCCATTTATTACCTAATAAAGGTTTAACCCCCTGATCACCCGGCGGGTGTCATTTGTGACTAATAACTGTTAGGGCAGTTAGGGTTAGCCCCCTTTAGTTCTAAGGTACCCCCCTAACCCCCCCAATAAAGGTTTAACCCCGTGATCACCCCCCGTCGCCAGTGTCACTAAGGCTGGGTTCAGATTGCAGCGGTTTGAGAACGGATGTGATTCGCACTGCAGTGCAAATCACATCCGATCTCTGTGCGATTCGAGTTCAGCCATTCGCCGCACCCGCCGCAAATTCGCACGGGACCCTTTTTTTGGCCCGCAGCAGAATCGGATCGCATGGGTGTTCACACCATGCGATCCGAGTTTGCAGATCGCACTGCGATATGCGAACTGATCTGGGGGTGTCAGTAACATTTCACTGACACTCCCAGCAGTTCGCATAGGGCAGTGTGAACTGCCGCCGGGAGGCATGCGATGCGGGAACCCGCCGCGCATTCGTGGCGTTCCCGCATCGCTCCAGTGTGAACCCAGCCTAATAAGCGATCGTTTTTCTGATCGCTGTATTAGTGTCACAGGTGACGCTAGTTAGGCAAGTAGGTATTTAGGTTCGCCGCAGCTTTTTATAGCGCCAGGGACCCCCATATACTACCGCATAAAGCCCCCTGATTGCCCCCTAGTTAACCCTTTCACCAGTGATCACCATATAACTGTTACAGGTGACGCTGGTTGGTTAGTTATTTTTTTATAGTTTCAGGGCACCCGCCATTTATTACCTAGTCTCACTAGTGTACCCCTAAATTTAGGGGTGTCTACTTTCCAAAATGGGGTCATTTGGGGGGGGTTTGTGCCATCTTGGCATTTTATGGCCTTCAAAACTGTAACGCCCTTAGAAAGCCTGAAGGCGGTGCTTGGTTTTCGGGGCCCCGTACGCGGCTAGGCTCCCAAAAAGTCCCACATATGTGGTATCCCCGTACTCAGGAGAAGCAGCAGAATTTATTTTGGGGTGTCATTTCACATATGCCCATGGCATGCGTGAGCAATATATCATTTAGTGACAACTTTGTGAAAAAAAAAAAAAAAAAAAAAAAGTTTGTAATTTTCCCGCAACTTGTGGCAAAATATAAAATATTCCATGGACTCAACATGCCTCTCAGCAAATAGCTTGGGGTGTCTACTTTCTAAAATGGGGTCATTTGTGGGGGTTTTGTGCCATCTTGGCATTTTATGGCCTTCAAAACTGTAATAGGTAGTGAGGAGTGAAGTCAAATATTTACGCCCTTAGAAAGCCTGAAGGCGGTGCTTGGTTTTCGGGGCCCCGTACGCGGCTAGGCTCCCAAAAAGTCCCACATATGTGGTATCCCCGTACTCAGGAGAAGCAGCAGAATTTATTTTGGGGTGTCATTTCACATATGCCCATGGCATGTGTGAGCAATATATCATTTAGTGACAACTTTGTGAAAAAAAAAAAAAAAAAAAAAAGTTTGTAATTTTCCCGCAACTTGTGGCAAAATATAAAATATTCCATGAACTCAACATGCCTCTCAGCAAATAGCTTGGGGTGTCTACTTTCTAAAATGGGGTCATTTGTGGGGGTTTTGTGCCATCTTGGCATTTTATGGCCTTCAAAACTGTAATAGGTAGTGAGAAGTGAACTCAAAAATTTACGCCCTTAGAAAGCCTGAAGGCGGTGCTTGGTTTTCGGGGCCCCGTACGCGGCTAGGCTCCCAAAAAGTCCCACATATGTGGTATCCCCGTACTCAGGAGAAGCAGCAGAATTTATTTTGGGGTGTCATTTCACATACGCCCATAGCATGTGTGAGCAATATATCATTTAGTGACAACTTTGTGTAAAAAAAAAAAAAAAATTTTTTTTTTGTCATTATTCAATCGCTTGAGGCAAAAAAATAAAATATTCAATGGGCTCAACATGCCTCTTATCAATTTCCTTAGGGGGTCTACTTTCCAAAATGGGGTCATTTGGGGGGGTTTTGTACTGCCCTGCCATTTTAGCACCTCAAGAAATGAGATAGGCAGTCGTAAACTAAAAGCTGCGTAAATTCCAGAAAACGTACCTTAGTTTGTAGATGTGACAACTTTTGCGCAAACCAATAAATATACAATTATTGACTTTTTTTTTACCAAAGACATGTGGCTGAATACATTTTGGCCTAAATGTATGACTAAAATTGAGTTTATTGGATTTTTCTAATAACAAAAAGTAGAAAATATCATTTTTTTTCAAAATTTGCGGTCTTTTTACGTTTATATCGCAAAAAATAAAAATCGCAGAGGCAATCAAATACCATCAAAAGAAAGCTCTATTTGTGGGAAGAAAAGGACGCAAATTTTGTTTGGGTACAATATTGCATGACCGCGCAATTACCAGTTAAAGCAGCACAGTGCCAAAGTGTAAAAAGACCTCTGGTCATTTACCAGCAAAATGGTCCGGTCTGAAAGTGGTTAAGTTATATCTTATTATTCAAACCATTCCAAACAAATAACAATTATGAGTTCACAAAGTCCAGCTGTCCTACAATACAAATAATTTTGGGGTACTTTTCAGAAAAGGATGCAGTTTTGTGATTTTAGCTGATTCTCTTTTACAGCCTTTCTCAACTTTTTTTTCCTTAAGGAAGCCTTGAAATTAATTTCAGGTCTTAGGGAACCCCTGCTGAAACAAATTATATCCACTGCTTAATGTACATTTGTGTGATTAGTAAGTTGAAGAAAGTTCTAAAATAGACAATAAAGAACATGGGGTACCTTGAGTTTTTGGACATGCAGGGCATTTTTTTTTCTACCTACTGTGTACAACAACATAATTTTCAGTAATAATCTTGATATACAATGAATAATGTGAGAAAAAAAAAATAATTTGAATTAATTTAATTCACCAAATATTTTTTTTTTTCTCACATACATTTTTACAATGAGCTGCTCTCACCAATATTGTTTCTTCATATTTATCACCATTTGCGCAGGTTTAGGGTTCTAACCCTCTCCTCCTCTATACAATGAATAATGTTATGAGGAAAATAAATTGCAGACAGTGGAAGTTGCAGCATCCCCTGACATTAGGGGCCATTGTAGAAATTACCCCTTACATTGGCAGTCAGTGAAAAAATACCCCACTTGGTATTGGTGACCAGTGTAGGTGAGAGATCCATTCACCAATGTACAGGGAACACTTAGCAACCTCAGCAGATACCCTAAGATTTCATTGAACCTCTGAAAATTTTTGTCACCGGCGCAAATATTAATCCAAAATGATAATATTAAACTTAAATCTAAATTGTGACCTGCTTTGCTTAAAAAAAAATCCTATATTGTAATAGGGGAATGTTATGTATATAAAAGTGTAACTGCGCTGATCCAAAAAGTGCTAGTGCAATGCAACTACTAAAACGGTGTCTATACTTTGTATACAGCTTATGAAATAAAAATCTATAAACTGCAAAGTGCATTGTGCCAATAAATCATCATGGGCAATGTCTCATGAGTGAAATATTGCAACCCTAGAACATCTTTTTCAATAATCCCCAGAGTCCGTTTCCGTTTCTCATATATAATCAATGTGCATACTATTCTCCAATCCACATCCGTGCTCTAAGAAATTCTTTTCCACCACTTCATGTGCCACCACCACCTTCTGAAATGGTAACTCACCAGAACCTAGAAAAAGTTTTGCCTTTGGTTCATATTGGGATAACCACTCCATTATCTTGGTGTTCCTCCACCTGGGTTACCACATATGTGTGACTTTTACACAGCCTGACCACATACAGAGGCCCAACATGCAGGGAGCACCGTCAGGCATTCTAGGAGCATAAATTATACCTCTAATTTCCTAACAACCTATCACATTTTTGAAGGCCCTGGAGCACCAGGACAATGGAATTGCTCACAAAATGACCCTATTTTGGAAAACAAACTCCCCAAAGTATATTCTATGAAGCATTATGAGTCTTTTGAACAGTTAATTTTTCAAAGTCTTCAGAAAACGTGGAAGGAAAATTAAAATCTTTATTTTTTTACACAATGTTGTCAATTTATAAGATATTTCTAACACATAGCATGTATATAGCAAAAATGACACCCCAAAACACATTCTGCTACTCCTCCTGAGTATGGGGATACCACATGTGTGAAACTTTTACAAAGCCTGGCAATATATATATGCCCAACACTGAAGTAGTACCTTCAGGCGTTCTAGAAGCATAAATTACACATCTCATTTCATTCCTACCTATCACAATTTTGAAGATCGTGGAGCACCAGGACAGTGGAATTACTCAAAAAAGGACTCCATTTTGGAAAGCAAATAGGTACTTGGGTACTCTGATGGGCTGGAGACAGGTACTCTGGTACTCCGATGGGCTGGTGACAGGTACTCTGGTACTCTGATGGGCTAGTGACAGGTACTCGGTTACTCCAATGGGCTGGTGACAGGTACTTGGGTACTGTGATGGGCTGGGGACAGGTATTTGGCTACTCTGATGGCCTGGTTACAGGTACTCGGGTACTCTGATGGACTGTGACAGCTAATCGGGTACTCAGCTGAACTGTGACAGGTACTCGGGTACTCAGATGGGCTGTGACAGGTACTCGGGTACTTGGGTACACAGATGGACTGTGACAGGTACTCAGATTGGTGTACACAATTTCATTGGCTCTTAACGCGATTGGGGTTGGGCTGTGTCAGGGTGACAAGCCTCATCCCCGATCGCCGCTCTGCACGTGCCCTAGGGGCGTGCACGTGTGCCGTGCATGTAGACAGTACATGTAACCGGCTGTGATTGGACACAGCCGGTCACGTGGATCGGGGATACGGATCACACAGATCGGGGATGGGCTGTGTCCGAGGGACACATCTCATCCATGATCAGGCCCTCTGGGGCCCGCATGAGTGACGAGATACCGAGGACATTATATGACGCCCACTCAGGATGGGAGATCCCATCTGTGAACGTCATTTGACTATGGCCCAGTATTGAAGTGGATAAAGACATGTATGAGTGAGTTTGGGAGTGCAGAACTTGACTGGCCTGCACAGTCCTGACTTCAACTCAATGGAACATCTTTGGAATGAATTAGAGCAGAGATTGCGAGCCAGGCCTTCTCGTCCAGATCAGTGTCTGACCTCACAAATGCGCTTCTGGAAAAATTATTCCCATAGACATACTCCTAAACTTGGTGGACAGCCTTCCCAGAAGAGTTGAAACTGTTAAAGCTGCAAAGGGATGCCATTAAAGTGTATGTGCATGTAAAGGCAGGCATCCAATACTTTTGGAAATATAGCATTATATATATATATATATATATATATATATATACAGTGGTGTGAAAAAGTGTTTGCCCCCTTACTCATTTCCTGTTCCTTTGCATGTTTGTCACACTTAAGTGTTTCGGAACATCAAACCAATTTAAACAATAGTCAAGGACAACACAAGTAAACACAAAATGCAATTTGTAAATGAAGGTGTTTATTATTAAAGGTGAAAAAAAATCCAAACCATCAGGGCCCTGTGTGAAAAAGTGATTGCCCCCCCCTTGTTAAAACATACTATAACTGTGGTTGTCCACACCTGAGTTCAATTTCTCTAGCCACACCCAGGCCTGATTATTGCCACACCTGTTCACAATCAAGGCATCACTTAAATAGGAGCTGCTTGACACAGTAAGGTCCACCAGAAGATGCTTAAAAGCTACACATCATGCCGAGACCCAAAGAAATTCAGGAACAATTGAGAAAGAAAGTAATTGAGATCTATCAGTCTGGAAAGGGTTATAAAGCCATTTCCAAAGCTTTGGGAATCCAGCGAACCACAGTGAGAGCCATTATCCACAAATGGCGAAGACATGGAACAGTGGTGAACCTTCCCAGGAGTGTCCGGCCGCCCAAAATTACCCCAAGAGCGCAGCGACGACTCATTCAAGAGGTCACAAAAGACCCCACAACAACGTCCAAGGAACTGCAGGCCTCACTTGCCTCAGTTAAGGTCAGCGTTCATGCCTCCACCATCAGGAAAAGACTGGGCAAAAATGGCCTGCATGGCAGAGTTCCAAGGAGAAAAGCACTGCTGAGCAAAAAGAACATCAAAGCTCGTCTCAATTTCTCCACAACACATCTTGATGA
This sequence comes from Lithobates pipiens, assembly GCF_037356315.1. Classification (NCBI taxonomy): domain Eukaryota; kingdom Metazoa; phylum Chordata; class Amphibia; order Anura; family Ranidae; genus Lithobates; species Lithobates pipiens. Next base: position 407,897,911 of record NW_027507718.1, read on the forward strand.
TCCCCAAGACTTTTGGGACAACATTCTGTGGACCGATGAGACAAAAGTGGAACTCTTTGGAAGGTGTGTGTCCAAGTATATCTGGCGTAGAAGGAACACTGCATTTCATAAAAAGAACATTATACCAACAGTAAAATATGGTGGTGGTAGTGTGATGGTCTGGGGCTGTTTTGCTGCTTCAGGACCTGGAAGACTTGCCGTGATAAAAGGAACTATGAATTCTGCTGTCTACCAAGAGATCCTGAAGGAGAATGTCCGACCATCTGTTCGTGTACTCAAGCTGAAACGAACTTGGGTTCTGCAGCAGGACAATGATCTTAAACACACCAGCAAGTCCACCACCGAATGGCTGAAGAAAAACAAAATGACGACTTTGGAGTGGCCTAGCCAAAGTCCTGACCTGAATCCTATTGAGATGTTGTGGTATGACCTTAAAAAGGCCGTTCATGCTCGAAAACCCTCTAATGTAACTGAATTAGGACAATTCTGCAAAGATGAGTGGGCCAAAATTCCTCCAGGACGCTGTAAAAGCCTCATTGCACGTTATCGCAAACGCTTGGTTGCAGTTGTTGCTGCTAAGGGTGGCCCAGCCAGTTATTAGGTTTAGGGGGCAATCACTTTTTCACACAGGGCCATGATGGTTTGGATTTTTTTTCACCTTTAATAATAAACACCTTCATTTACAAATTGCATTTTGTGTTTACTTGTGTTGTCCTTGACTATTGTTTAAATTGGTTTGATGTTCCGAAACACTTAAGTGTGACAAACATGCAAAGGAACAGGAAATGAGGAAGGGGGCAAACACTTTTTCACACCACTGTATATATATATATATATATATATATATATATATATAGCAACAGCTACTCAAAACCCCTAACCAGAGGCAGGATTATAAGTGCATCCTCAAATATACCTTTCCGATGAACTTCAATTGCTTTCACATCCAAACAAAATGCATATAACCTAAAAAAAAATTAAAAAGTGTAATATTGCTTTAATTTTTTTTTTTTAATTGTGCAAAGTGCCAATCTACTCACATGGTATCACATGCTCAAGTACCCAAAAAGTGAAATGTGTGAGTGTTAAATCTTGTAGACTCACTCATGCATGAAAATAAAACAAGGCCCATAGTGCAGCAGTAAACGCAAAGAATCCAAAGCTTAATATTCACAATCTACTTACAAAAAATTACTGTAAAAAATGCATAAAAAACACAATTAAAATGGGCACCTTCTAGTTATGTATCATGATCAGGGATCAGGCCCAGGGGTCAGTCACATGGGTTGATGTCACATGGCGACAGTCCCAGCATCCTCCGGGACTATGACATCGTAAGGGGGCGGGGTCACCATGTGACACCAACCCATGTGACATCAACCCATGTGACACCGCCCCTTGTCCCTATATAAGTATAAGTATAACTATATAAGACCCCCGAAGTCGGAAGAAGAGGCCGCGGCGACGGAGAAGAATGCCGGGCTCCTCCGCTAGTAAAAGAGCTACAAGAAGATAGCGGAGGAGTCCGGCAAGAAGACCTCCGAAGACGGAAGACCCCCGGAGCTGTGCAATAAATTATTTTATCTTGTGTGTTGCGTTTTTTTTTGTACTTTATTTTACAGGTGAATGGGTAGGGGTACATTGTACCCCATACTCATTCACATAGGGTGGGGGACCGGTATCCGGGGGCCTCCTTATTACAGGGGGCTCCCGGATTCTGATAAGCCCCCCGCCCGCAGACCCCGACAACCAACGGCCAGGGTTGTCGGGAAGAGGCCCTTGTCCTCATCAACATGGGGACAAGGTGCTTTGGGGTGGGGGGGGGGCGCGCGGCCCCCCTTCCCCAAGGCACCCCCCATGTTCAGGGCACGCGGCCTGGTACGGCTCAGGAGGGGGGGCGCTCGCTCGCCCCTCCTTTCCTGGCCGGCCGGGTAGCGTGCTCGGACAAGGGTCTGTTGTGGACTTTGGGGGGACCCCCACGCCGATTTTTTTCGGCGTTGGGGTTCCCCTTTAAGTCCATACCAGGCGACGTATCCAGAAGCGCATTTGTGAGGTCAGACACTGATCTGGACGAGAAGGCCTGGCTCGCAATTTAAGTCCATACCAGGCGGCGGGGCCAGCGACGTATCCTTCGCGGACCCCGCCTACCTGAAGACCCGCTCGAAATGAGCGGACTTTTCTCCGGGCGGGAAAAGTCCGTTCATTTCAAAAGTACTGGCACACACACGGCCGGATTGTCCGCCGAAATGCGAGTCCGGCGGGAAGATTGGAGTGTAATGCCGCGTACACACGATCAAACAAGCGGGTGGAAAAGTCCAGCAAATCTCAAGTCCGCCAAACAATCCCCCCGGTGTGGCCTCCGGCATACTTTTTTGACCCGAAAGTACGGCGGACTTAGAATGAAGTTTTACACTCCAATCTTCCCGCCGGACTCGCATTTCGGCGGAACAATCCGGCCGTGTGTGTGCCAGTCCGCCGTACGGCGGACTTAGTATGCCGTATTAGTCTGCTGAAAAAGTGCCGTGTGTGGGCAAGTAGCCCGTTCAGAAAGTCCGACGGACAGTCTAGCGGTAAGTACGCCAGACTAAGTACGTCGGACAGATGGCTACGTGTGTTTACGCGGCTTAAAACTGCATTCTAAGTCCGCCGTACTTTCGGGTCAAAAAAGTATGCCGGAGGCTACACACGGGGGGATTGTTTGGCGGACTTGAGTTTGCCGGACTTTTCCACCCGCTTGTTTGATCGTGTGTATGCGGCATTATGGGCACTCACATCAGTACTTTCCAAGCTCCAGTGGTTCTACACTCAAATAGCATCCACCAGTAACAGACCCAGTGGTAAACCCCTATATTTCAGCTGAGCCCCCATTTACCAAAACTGATTACTTCAAGGGCCCAGTTCCCACAAAGCTGTTGTGACACTTCTCCCCCTGTCCATCAATTTGTAATCTACATTCAGACTGAGGATTCTGGGGCTATCCACCAATGTGTTTCCTTGCTGTAACTAAGCTAATCTTAAACCACCAATGAACTTGGTTTTTACATGTACAGGCATACCCCCACTTTTTAAGTACACAATGGGCTTTATTTACTAAAGCTGGAAAGTGCAAAATCAGGGTCACTTCTGCATAGAAATCAATGAGTTTCCAGGTTTTATTACCAAAGCTTAATTGAACAAGCTGAGGTTAGAAGCTCATTGGTTTCTATGCAGAAGTGAGCCTGATTTTGCACTTTCCAACTTTAGTAAATAAACCCCATTGTGTATGTAGCGCTGGATCCTGACGAGTAGGCGCTATGTTTTTTTTCTAAAGTTAATTTGCCTGAAACCACAGTTGGGTTTCAGAACTATTCTCAAAATTACTGCTTTCAGTACCAGCCCAGCTGGGTTGCACTGGGTTCTCCTTGGCCGCAGGTGTCGCTGTCACCGCTGGCAAGAGTAGGAACACAGTTCAGCTGGGTGTATTGAATGCCACTGTTCTCTCGGAACCAGCCCAGTGGGAGTGTTCTCCTGTTGTGTATTCTGGGGGGTTGTATTTAAGGTAGCGACACCACGAGGGTCTGGGTCCCATCTTTGATTTTCTGTCTGTCCGGTTCTGGTGCTCCTCCTGACCCAGCCCATGGCCCTCCTGGCCTGGGACGCGGAACCATGCATTCCGAGTCTCGGGGATGGCTGGCCCCAGGCAACGCAACTGCAGGTACAGGCCCAAGTGGATTTCGGGCCTATTGATCCAATGCAACTGAAGAACCCCAGGGGAGGACTCTTCAGGAGAAGGCCATGCGCAAGGCTGGCTTCTCTGAAGGAGCCTGGAGGCTTAGTTAAAGGACACAACCTGGATCTACACTCATACGGTATCTCCGGATCGGCTGAGAGAACCTGGTACCGTATGATAGCTCTTTAAATTTATCTACGTCCCCCAGTAACGCTCAAGTATACATCACAAGTCTGTGGCAGAGACTTTGCCGAGCATCCTACTGGCTGATAGGCCTAGTGAGAGGAGGTCTATCCGGGGTTTGTAAAATCCACTTGTGAAACGGTCTTTATTCTCTGGATTTTCTATAAGGACTTCCTTTAATATTTGCAATCCAAAGTACCTGAAGTTACTCTAACCCTTTACCCTCTACTGAAAGGCTCTGTTTCGGTTTCATATAAATAACCCAAAAGAAGATTCAGTTTCAGTTTCTACATTCCTCGCACACGGAGAAAAGTCAGTTCATTTTGAACGCGGCTCCAGGTAGATGGGACTAGCGCAGGATGTCAATGTTGCCGCCTTTGGCGGCGAGATTGACACGTCGCTGGCCCTGTCACCTGGTATGGACTTAAAGGGGAAGCCCTACACCGAAAAAACAGTGTGGGGGTCCCCCCCAAGGTCCATATAAGACTCTTATCCGAGCACGCAGCCCGGCCGGTCAGAAAAGGGGGTGGGGACGAGCGAGTGGGCCCCCCCCTGAGCCATACCAGGCCGTGTGCCCTCACCATGGGGGGTGCTTTGGGGAAGGGGGGCCATGCGGCCCCCCACCCCAAAGCACCTTGTCTCCATGTTGATGAGGACAAGGGCCTCTTCCCGACAACCCTGGCTGTTGGTTGTCGGGGTCTGCGGGCGGGGGGCTTATCGGAATCCAGGAGCCGCCTTTAATAATGGGGCCCCAGATACCAGCCCCCACCCTATGTGAATGACCCCCCCTTCCCCAAAGCACCCCCCCATGTTGAGGGCACGCGGTCTGGTACGGCTCAGGAGGGGGGAGCCCGCTCACTCGTCTCCACCCCTTTCCTGACTGGCCGGGCTGCGTGCTCGGATAAGGGTCTTATATGGACCTTGGGGGGGACCCCACACCGTTTTTTTCGGGGTAGGGCTTCCCCTTTAAGTCCATACCAGGTGACGGGGCCAGCGACGTGTCAACCTCCCGCACTAGTCCCATCTACCTGGAGCCGCGTTCAAAATGAACTGACTTTTCTCTGTGTGTGGGTAAGTCCGTTCATTTTCAAAAGTAGGGCGGACTCCCGCCATAGTCCGGTTGTGTGTGGGCAGGTCCGCTCATTCAGAAAGTCTGGCAGACCTACGCTTCAAAGTCCAGCGGTTTGTCCGCCGGGCTAAGTCCGCCGGACAGTCTGATCGTGTATACGCGGCATTACATGGCTCTCACACCATGCATACAGTTCCTCAATTTTGCTCCAAATTCTGTAGACCTCATTTTTAATCTGCGAAACAGTCGGTTAGTATTGAAAACTGGAAAAAGGAAACAATGCTGAAAAATGGCCAATGATTAAGGAAGTTTTAACAAATGCAGCTATCTGCTGGACACCCCACCCAGTGTTTACTCAACATTGCACCTGAATTTTAGGAGTCATTCATAAAGCACAGGTCATTGTGTAGGACCTGTGGTGTCCCAATTAATTTTCTCTGCATAACACTGCAGAGAGAACTCCAAGACTGACAGAAAGGCCAGCCACATGTGACCAGTCTGTCCTCCTCCTTTTTTTCTATCATTCATTAGAATGAAAGACACTCCACCGTTTTCCTTTGGAGTCCCAAGATAAGCAAACTTTAATGCACAGTTGTAAAGCACATCATTGTTTTATATATTTGTGTTTGTATTTTTTCTTTTTTTTAAACAAGCGGTATGATCACAGTAAGATTATATCATTCCGGCCCGGTCTACAGTGGTTGGATGGTGCTGTCATCTGGATGATGGCATCATTGCCGCCGAAGCGATGGCACCACGGCTCCGTCGATAGGTAACGGAAAGGGCGCCATTATAAAAGAAAATATTCCTGCGCCTAATCAGAGAGTAATCTAATTGTTGCACCGCTGCACACACTGAGATGGGGTACTCGAACCCCAATTAGAGAAGACAAAGGGTAAAAGAGTAGTGGTGCGCGGTACTATGATGAAGAATCTAGTTAAAACAGGTTTAATATATTCAATAGGTACTCAAAAGATTAGATGATAAATGTAATGTCGTCTCCACTACAGGTAATAAATGGAACGTAGAAAAAGAAAAGACAATATATGTATATAAAAAATATATATATATATATATATATATATATATATATATATAGTGAGGGACCCTCACTCCTATGCGTAGTAGTATTTTGAGTGGTAAACAAGTGGATATGTGAATAGGACCTCGAGGGATAAGGACCACCAGGAACCCCGAGGACACATATATCACATGCTGTTACCTTACAGCTGTAAGGTAAGGGGACACCCATATTCTGATCACACAGGACCACGTGGGAGATATCCACCATCACCATTATCACCGTTTAAATCTCTACCTTATAGTGCACATATATTTTAAGCACCAGCACTGCAGGCGATTGTCTTGTTACATGCGATTTTGGGCTATCGCCACCTGTTGTTGCACAAGCTGAATGGACAATTTTAACTAGGACTATTGTTCAATTGTTGTTCTTTTATAGTTTCAAATACTGTGCACCTTTTTTCTTTTGTTTTGGACTATTCCCAGAGGGTTGTTTCCCTCCCACCAACACTTGGATTGTTTATGCGTTTTTTGCTTTGATTCAACAATTTGATTTAATTTTTTTTGGTTCTGTGATTCAATTTAGTGCACTGCACCGATATTTAAGTCTATGGCATAAGACAACCGCACAGAGTCACTCTGCTTAACCCTCCCTTGGCTTTAACACCATATGCGATTTCTTTAGTCACAAGGCAAGCATTATTTACATCTTTTGCCTTATCCAGCTAATGATTGTTTTTGTACACTGTTACACATATACTTTGGTTTAGCAGATATTTTTTTCAGATCTATTCATTGTTCAGCACTAGCACTTTGTATGCGTTTTTTGTCATTTTTAACAAATCGCATGGTGATTCACTTTTTATATTTTTTATTTCGTCCACTACTTTATGTATAGTATTTTAGTCACTTTAAAATGCAGTAGTAGTTATCTTCACGGACCTTCTTTATATTCAACACTGCCACTTTATGCAACTTTGCTACCTTTTTATAAAAAAAAAAAATCGCATTGGGATCACCAGTCTTATTTTTTTAATTGTTTTTCTTATCCACTTGTTTACCACTCAATACTACTACGCATAGGAGTGAGGAAAGGGCGCCATTGTCCGGGTGGCAGCGTTGCAGGCCAACACCTGATAGCCTACTGCGCAGATGCTCCGTATTTGCTCCTCCCACTGCTGTCTGTGGGTCACAGCTGATTTGGCTGTGATTGGGGCAGATTTTGGCACCGTTTCTCCTCAGTGGGGCTATTTAGGCAAAAGCCAGGATCCCAGGAGATGTTAGTTCCATACCAGTCTTCTAGGTCTAGGAGATTACTTGTGGGATTTAAAGGGAATCTGCCGCCTGCATGGGACCAGGATTGCCAGTAGTGTGGAGGATTCAGCGTTTTACACTAACCTTAACGTTTTGTAAGTATTTTTCGGTGACACAACCCTTTATATGGTCATACATATCTATGCACATATTGAGCTGCACTCTTTTATATGGCCTATATTGAATTGGGGTAATTGACAGCTGATTCTTAATTATTATTTTTATAGGTCCCCTACACCATTTTTCATGTATATCGGGGGTTGGAGACATATTTAGTGGAGTAATTTTACACATCGGTTGTAGAGTCTTTTGACTCTTGGGCTCTTTTTGCGGTGTTTTCAATTTTGGACCCTTACAAGTTGTCTGGCCGGGGTGAGGAATACCTATGTCATGGACCAGCGGGTTGATATGTGAGTAGTTCAATATGGGTATTTTGTATATATACATATACGTTTCATTGTATAAAAACTGTTTTCAATATATTTATTGGATATTTTGTGTTTTCAGAGAGTGGCTTCCCTGAGGAGGAAATTGTATGCATTACTCGAAACACGTTGGAAAAGCCGCTCTTTGTCACTTTACATGTGCATCAACCGCATACTTTATTGTATAAACTGTTTGTACAATCCTATAACTGTATATTTTTTAGTCTTTTTTGTATTAATAAATTCATTTTTTTTAAATATATACATTAAATTTTTGTTGATATTGCCTTAAAAATCCCACCTTTAGAGGTACTAAATCACGAGGAGAGGCAACCATTACCCTTTTTTTTTTAAATGCATATTTTACAACAGTGCACACTTTTGCAGCAGGTGCTTGATGGAGTGGTCCTGCACTTACTCAAATGTTGCTTTCCTCTGTGATTGGGTAATAAAAGTCTGAGATTTACATATTTTACACAAGCTATACTGATTCCAATAAAAAGGGTTCAGGGATAGCAGGGAAGAGGTTGGGTAAAATGCCACAAGGTAAATGCATGCAATTTCTTCCGACATTTCCCTTTTCCAAAGAGTGTTGCTTCACCACAGCAACCAGGAGCCCACATAAAGTTAAGGTGTATGTACCACTACCCAATAAGGGCTGCTGATTTATCCCAGGTTTATCTCTTTGTATAGTGCTGCAGCAGTCAGGCACACACCAGCATTCACTTCTCTGGCTCAATGAATACTCTAGGCTAGGGGTTGCCTTTTTTGAGGTTTATTGCTGAGTAACTGGGGTAGGTTAGGCAGATATTCCAGAAGGTTGAAAGGCAACAACAGAAAATCTTCCTCTCTGCGACAGTCCCCTACATAAATTCTCAGGGACAGCACTGAGGCATCATGGACAATGCCCCAGTCCAGTAAAGCCTTAGCAAAATTGCACCAAGAGGTTAACAGCAGCACAGTCACACAGTCACCCTGGAATATCCACTCAAAGAAATCTCTGAGGCTAAAGAAAGCAGGGGGGATTTCACCCAAGGATCAGTCTGAAGGGCCCACTTTGCAAATGCCTGCCCAATGCAGGATTAATGCAATAGCCCTCCAGGCTGGGTGCTTCTCCTCCTGGAACAGGAACCTCGACTGCTTAAGCCCTATACTATTTTGCTGGGACCTCATAAATATTCAGACTGCTCTCTCAGCCTGCTTCACTCCTATGTTCTAGAGCAGGGATATTACATTAGCGGACCTCCAACTGCTGCAACACTACCAGTCCCATCATTCTCTGCCTCTGGGTGTCATGCTTGTGGCTGTCAGAGTCTTGCTCTGCCTCATGGGACTTGTAGTTCTGCAACAACTGGAGGTCCTCTAATTGCATACCCCTGTTCTAAAGCCTACCAGAAAGCAAGGAGAAACAATCTTGTGTGCAGGCTGTGGGACCCAGATCAGGAAAAAAACAATCAGCCACTGCTCCACCGATTACAGAAAAGCACAAAAAGAACTACATTTACCTGACACCCTAGCACCTAACTAGGAGGATGCTACATTCATATATGACAGGGTTGATTTACTTAATTCAAAAAGGGTGTTCAGTTTGCAAGGAATTTGCCCCAGAGCTTAGCGAATGTGGTAAAGTTTCTTGCACATGATTGAAGTTAGCGGGACTTCATCTCATTCACTGAGCTCTGGGGCAAATAGCCTATTTGCCTTCAATAAATCAACCTCAAAGTGCCATATATTAGAAGCGAACCCAATTGCGTCATACATATGCACCTTTGAGTTCTAATTTCACAGAGAGATAAAGCAGAGGCCTTAAAAAAAATACAAGAAATTAACATTAAAAGCTTGATTTTACTTTTAAAATACTTCTGCAAATTCAAATTCTATAAATATTCTATAAATATTAATAGCAAGTTTCAGTTGTTTTCTGGGTATCTTGTTTTCATGTCCTGAAAAGTTCTTTTTGCTAACATCATATATGCTAATATATTCTACCCTTATGAGAACTGATTAGAACTATACTAGTCCTCTTCATCCTTTTGAGAATACAACTTCCCACAGCGTATACAAAGAGCCTCACAAGTTGCCTGTGTGCCTGAAACATTGCTTAGATGAATGACTTATTTAGAGTGTCAATCTAGTCATTCCGTCAAAACATGGACTAATTAATAAATGTGTAGAGGTCTCTGTGATTTTAAAATAAATGTGAGGAAGGAGCTGGGACTGGCCAGGTGCAAGGTTTAAAGTGTGATCTCCAAGCTCAATTCTCTCTTCTTTGGAAAACAAGTTGACTTTGAAAGAGAATACACAGAGGGCCTTCTTCATGACTGTGTAACCTTTTCAAACATTTCCTCCCTTCAACAGAGGAGCCTGTGTGGATAATACACAAGTCTTTATGTGCATCAAAATATATTTCCTGTTGATGTCTTAATCGGCATACTAGATCAAGATGTTGCATATTCAGTGCTGGATCTTTGGGGGATTCTGACATGGAGTAGCATCTTAAGTATAGTCCTAATTAGCACAAAGGCTTATATGTTACATAAACAAGATAACAAGAGGGCACATTCATATGTTGTATACAGATCACAGAAATAATATTACAGAAGGGAATGAGATAACAAATTTTCCAAAATTTCAGACTTTTGAAAATTTATTTGTAATCTGAAATTTTTATTTCAGACATAATCAAATCTGCACAGGTTCGAATCACTAATGGTTCAGAAAATTCTGTTGAAATTCATCAAACTCAAAGCACTGAATTCCTCTTAATAAATTCTGGCCATTTTTAGGACTAATAGGCAAACTAATGTATGAAAAAAGGAATGGGAAGCTAGGCACTGTCACAGGGGACATTTATCGATGCAAAAAGTGTTGTTTTTTTTAAAATACAATGGGGAATAATAGGATTTTTATATACAGCTTACCTGTAAAATCCTTTTCTTGAGTACATCACGGGACACAGGGGCTCATTGCATAGTGGTTTATATAGGCACCTCTGGTGATTGGACACTGGTTAACCCCAATTAAGGAGAATTCCTCCCCTATATAACCCCTCCCATATGGGAGCCACCTCAGTTTTGTAGCAAAGCAATAGGAAACCACGTAAAACCCAAGAGGGGCGGGAGCCCTGTGTCCCGTGATGTACTCTCAAGAAAAGGATTTTACAGGTAAGCTGTATATAAAAATCCTATTTTCTTGATCATACATCATGGGACACAGGAGCTCATTACATAGTGGGATGTCCCAAAGCAATGCTCAGATTGAGGGAAGGGAGACACAGATCATAATTATAGACCGCCATGGACCGGAGGACCTAAACTGCAGCCTGCAGTACACTGCGCCCAAAGGCGATATCCTCTTGCCCTCTGACATCCACCTGATAGAATCTGGTGATTGTGTGGACTGATGACCAAGTTGCAGCCTTACAGATCTGAGCCAGGGAGGCCTGGTGATGCACTGCCCAAGAAGCACTTACAGCCCTAGTAGAGTGCGCTTTCACTTGAAAAGGAGGGATTTTCCCTTTAACACTATAGGCCTGAGAAATAATCTGTCTAATCCACCTTGAGAGAGTGGATTTTGATGCCGCCTGGCCCTTCCTAGGGCCTTCCGGCAAAATAAATAAGCAATCAGTTTTCCTTATCTGAGCAGTCGCTTGAAGATAGATATTGATTGCCCTAACCACATCCAAAGTGTGCAAAGATTCTTCTTCTGCGGACTGTGGGTCCGGAAAAAAGGATGGTAGGATTACATATTGACTCAAATGGAATCCTGAAACCACCTTAGGCAGAAAGGACCTGTTGGGACACATGACCACCCGGTCCTTATGAATAATTAGATACGGCTCTTTGCTGGAGAGAGCTGCTAGTTCTGACACTCTTCTAGCCGTGGATATGGCTACCAAGAAAACCAATTTTTTAGTCAAAAGAACTAACGAAGCCAGATGCAAAGGTTCAAAAGGTTGCCCCTGCAAAGTCGAGAGAACCAAATTCAGATCCCATGGGCATACTGGAGGCTTGACTGGCGGCCTTATCCGCATAGCCCCCTGGATGAAAGTCCGCACCAGGGAATGCGATGCAAGTGGCTTCTGAAAAAACACTGCCAAGGCCGAAATCTGCACCTTGATAGTGCTTACGGCCAAATTAATTTCTAGGCCTCACTGGAGGAAGGCCAAGATCCTACTAATGGCATACTTTCTAGGATGCCATTCCCTGAGTTCACACCAGGAAACATATGCCCTCCAGATTTTGTAGTAAATAAGCCTGGAGGCCGGGTTTCTGGCATTGACCAAAGTAGAAAGTACTGGCCCGAAAGCCCACGGTCTCTCAGAATGTGGGTCTCAGCAGCCAAACCGTCAAATTTAGACTGTGTAAAGCAGGATGGTAAATTGGACCCTGTGAGAGCAGATCTGGCCGGAGAGGGAGGATCCACTGCCTGCCTACTGCCAACTTCATGATCTCTGCGTACCACGGTCGCCTGGGCCAAGCCGGGGCTACCAAAAGAACCGACTTTGTCTCCCTCTTGACTCTTCCCAGGAACCACGACAGAAGCGGGCATGGGGGGAAGGCATAGATCAGATTGTACTGATCCCAGGGAACTGTCAGAGCATCTGACCCCTGAGCAAGTGCATGTCTTGCTCTTGACACCAATTTGTCCAGTTTTCTGTTGAACCTGGACGCAAACAGATCTACGTCTGGAGTACCCCACCTGCGACATATGTTCCAAAACACGTCGGGGTGGAGAGCCCATTCTCCTGGGCACAACTGCTGGCGGCTCAGAAAATCCGCCTGCCAATTTTCCACTCCTGGAATGAAGACTGCAGAAAGGCATGGAACATGCTTTTCTGCCCAGACAAGTATGCGATTCACCTCTTTTTGCGCAACCAGACTCCTGGTACCGCCCTGGTGATTGATATAGGCCACTGCTGTGGCATTATCGGACTGAACCCAAACAGGGAGACCCTATAGTCTGAAAGACCAGTTTATGAGAGCCATATAAACTTTCCGGATCTCCAAGACATTTATGGGCAATAGCTTCTCAATTTCAGACCATTTCCCCTGCGAGCACGTCTCCTCCAACACTGCTCCCCAGCCTGTCAGGCTGGCATCTGTCGTAATAATCTTCCATGGAAGAGGAAGAAAAGTTTTGCCTTTCAGCAAATTCTTGGTTTGTAACCACCAGGCGAGACTCTTGCATGTCCCTGGGGATAGACGCATAGGAAGATCCAAGGACTGGGGCTTCCTGTTCCAAGCCGCAAGGATGCATCTTTGCAGAGGCCTTGAGTGGAACTGGGCGAATGGAACGGCCTCGAAGGAGGCGACCATTTTCCCTAACAGTCTCATGCACAACCGAATAGGGGAAGATCTCCTGCCCAGAATTAGGCGCACCAGATCCCCAATGGCCAAGGCTTTTGGCCTTGGAAGAAACACCTTGCCCTGAGCAGTGTCGATAAGCATACCCAGGTATTCCAACCTGGTAGCAGGCTGTAGGGACGACTTTTCTAGGTTTATAATACAACCTAGGCGTTCCAGGTGTTCTAGCGTTCTGGTAACACTGTGGTTCAGGAGCGCTACTGTTTTCTCCATGAGAAGCAAATCGTCTAGATAAGCCATGACGGCTATACACTGAGCTCTTAGGTTTGCCAAGAGAGGGTCCAGAATCTTTGTGAAGACTTGAGGGGCCGTAGCGAGCCCGAACGGCAAGGCCACAAATTGAAAATGGCGCCGCTCTACAGCGAACCTTAAAATACTTTTGGTGTGCGGGAAAAATTGGCACATAGAGATATGCATCCTTGATGTCTATTGATGCCATAAACTCTCCCCCTTGCAGGGAGGAGACCACAGTGCGAATTGACTGCATTCGGAAGGACCGGATGCGTAAAAAATGGTTCAGATCCTTCAGATCCAGGATAGGTCTGACACTTCCATTTGGCTTCGGAACGGTGAAGAGATTCAAGTAAAAACCTGAACCCTGTTCTTTTGGGTCCACTTCTACTATCACCCCCTGGGATAGTAAGTGATCTAAGGCCAGAAATAGTGGTTTTTGCTTTACTGGATCCCTGGGGATCCTTGACCTTAGAAAGCGAGAAGGTGGAATCTCCTGAAACTCTAGCTTGTAGCCCAGAGATACCGAAGAGATCACCCACTTGTCCTGGATCTCTTCCCGCCAGGCTTCTGCAAACTGCAGGAGCCTTCCCCCCACTCGGCCGAGTGGGGGCGCCCCTTCACAAGGAAGCTTTTGGGCTCTGCTTGGCAGGCTTTCGCCCCCAGGATTTCTTCTGCCCCTGGGCCCGGCCTTGAGCCTTTCCTGTAGAGGAGGGTTGAGAAGGCCATCACCACTGCTTAGAGCTTGATGCTCCGGGAGAGAGAGAATGCCTAAATGATGGACGTTTGCTCCTTTTGACTGGAAGGAGAGTAGATTTACCCCCTGAAATTTTTTGGATGAATTTGTCTAAATCTTCTCCAAACAAACATTCCCCTTTAAACGGGAACCCAATCAAATGTTTCTTTCATGATAGCTCAGCTGCCCAATTCTTTAGCCATAGGGCCCTTTGCATGTGTACCAACAGGAGAGACAAACGAAATGCTTGTTGGACAGAATCCAAAATCGCATCAATCATGAAACACAGAATTTGAGGTATTTCTGCATAATTCTCCACTTTCTCACTGGGAAGGAGGCCAAGCATCTGCTTAACCTGTTCCTTGAGGAACTGACAAAACCCCACGGCTGCGACTGTAGGTTGCACTACAGCGCCAGTCATGGAAAAGGAGGCTTTTAATAATGTTTCCAGCTTTTTATCAGTTGGATCTTTAAATACCTGAGCATTATCCAAAGGACAGGTCAGGTTTTTATTCACACAAGAAACAGCCGCATCGACAGATGGGACCCCCCATTTCTTGGTGAAACTTTCCTCCAGAGGATAATGCATAGAAAACCTTTTAGGAGGAGCAAACAGTTTATCGGGATGTCCCCAATCCTCATACAACAATTTATCCATTAAGGGATGAATTGGAAAGGAAAAAGCAGTCTGTGGGACTTTCCTGACTCCAAGGGAGGAAACAGAGGATGTAGCGACATCAGCAGCAGGCATTCTGAATGTGGTACGCACCAACTCAGTATAATACTGCACCTGTTTTCTGAGCACCTGGGAGGAGGGGACTCTCTCCTCTTCATCTGATTCATCCGACTGCTCAAGATCCCTGTCCCAAGATAGGGAGCTCTCCTCATTGTCAGAAGTGTCATCTGAAAGAGGAATCTCAGCAGAGGGAGGGGATCTACCCCTTTTCCTGCTATCTTTCAGGGAAGCTGAAATAAAATTCATGATTCTCCCTTCAAAACCCTCCAATGTAGCCCTAAGGGGGGTCCTCAGTGACGTATACCGGGGCTGAGACATTAGGAGAGGCTGCAAAACCTGACAGGGGCACTGACTCATCCTGTGAGGCTGGCTCCAGTCTTGCAGGGGGGGATGGTAACTTACAGGCATTTTTAGAACCCGTGGACCTAGGCGGTGATTTACCAGTGCCCTTGTTACCTCCCCCTGAGACCCTCTTACGAGGAGACATAGTCCTAAGCTACAAGCAGAGGTACTAGTACAAAGTGCAATCACTGTTGTGCTTAAAGTTTTACAATAAATATATATGCTTAAACTGCACAACCTGATGCTGAGTAGGTGTCTAAGGTTTGCCTGGATCCAATCCCCTGGGATGCTTACTGCCCACAGCTCCTGTGTCTCCACTTACAGCCCCCTGACGCTCTGGGCTTTTTAAAACTGCCGCTTGGCGCCTGCGCAGTACAACGCTGTGCACACCGACGTGCACGGCTTGCAACCACACTCCCCCCTCCTCCATTAGCCTGGGAGCGCACTCGATGCGTGTGCACGAGGACTGCCGGTATCCAGGGGGGAAAGGAATCGTCATTGGAGCTGCGTGGGACCCCCAGACTACGTGGGACCCCTGTTTTACCTTTATTGTGGCAGGGATTGCAGTGGAGACGTGAGACATCTGGAGAACCAGGCTTCACTGAGCGTGTGTACTGAAAGACATGTAAGTATGCATCAGGCTGCTCTTACTCCCTTTAGTGGTCGAAACCAGGTAAGACATACTACTACTCAATGAAGAAATCCATAATATAATTTATATAGGATTAACTTCCCTTACCTGTCCTCGCCGCAGGAATTGCTGAAAACAGAAAGATTCCAGCCTTCACCCATCACGGCGGGCAGAGTTGTGCCAACCTTCAGGTTTTTTTGGGGTTCTTTCTCAGAAGAACCTCCTACCTGGACCTTGTAAAAGACTCTGCCAGAAACTTTCGTGCCACTATGTAAATAGTACACCATTCTGGCTTTCCCAGAGCCCAGTCTTCCAATAGTAGAGGACTTACAGGCCAAACCTCGTTTCTTCGGATGATGAGGCCCGGGTACCATATCATCTTGGGAGTCAAAATATCGGCCCGAGATATGGATCCGGTTAGTTGTAGCCCTTAGGCCCCCGCAGGGACCTGCACAGATCTTTCTTCATAGCACATGATTTACGTGACCAACCACCATAGACACTGGCGAAAAAACTGAGGTGCCTCCCATATGGGAGGGGTTATATATGGGAGGAATTCTCCTTAATTGGGGTTAACCAGTGTCCAATCACCAGAGGTGCCTATATAACCCACTATGTAATGAGCTCCTGTGTCCCGTGATGTATGATCAAGAAAAGTTTTTTTCCATCTTGTTTTAAGGATGGCATTATAAATACACAAATCCTTTAAATAACATGTTTGGGGGATGTCTTAAAGTTACACTAAAGTTTTTTTTTTGTTAAAAATACCAAAATAAATATATGTTTTGCAATTTAACATTACCCTCAAAACCGTAGTTTGGTTTGGGTCTAATTGTTCTAAATTTTTGACCTCAGCATCAGTCTGACTGGACTGCAGGGTGGTCTGCCTGGCCATGAGGGGCGCTGTCAATTTTGGCAGGCATGAAACACAGTCTAGTTGCATTAAGGTTACTTTCTTTCGGAACCAGCCCAGTTGGAGTGTCGCTCGTGCTGTGCTTTCTGGGAGGGTGTACTTAAAGTGCAGATGTCACGTATTAGGGGGTTTCGGTCCAGAAGTATGGTCTGACTGCATGGTCCTGGTCCACCTGACTCACCCCCAGGACATCCATGGCCTGGGGTGCGGATCTACCCGACTTTACGTCTCGGGGCTGGCTAGCCCGAGGCAAGGAAACTGAAAGGAGGATTCAGAGGTGGTCCGGTGCCATCTCAGTTAGTGGAGAGGCCCAGCGACTGTGAAGTTATTCAGGGGAGGACTCTTGGGGGCGGCCACACAAGGGTTGGCTTCTCAACAAGAACCTGGACAAACTGAAGGACCTAAGTGAATCCAATCTTGTGCGGTATTGCCGGACTGGCTGCAAGATACTGGTACCACACGAGTGTTCTACAAGCTTTCAAGTTTCCCTCACATTTTCTATAGCAAAGTCTGTGGCAGAGACTTATTCCTGACTCAAGCACCCTGTTGGATGCTAGGCCTGGTGAGAGAAGGACTATCCAATTAGGGTGAGGATTCAGTTGTGAATGGCTATTCTCTGGATTTATTTAAAGTGAGAGACTGTTTTGTACTGAATTTATCAATAAGAGTACCTGGACTTTTCACCTAAACCCTCCAATCCTATGTTGAGAGACTATGTTGTTAACTGTTTTTCGCAAATAAAAATCCCTTTAAGTGGCTCTGTCATCAGTCTCTGCAGTTTTTGGACCATCTACCTCGAGAAACCCCTAGACGCATATGAGGTGAAGAAGGTAACGGTAAGCCCAATAAAATCAGCCTCTCCTTCGGGAGTCAGTGCTACACTTACCTGCTCTGTGTAGTGGTTTTGCATAGAGCAGACCAGATACTCCTCTTCTCGTGCTCCTGGCCTCTCCCTCCTGTTGAGTGCCCCCCACAACAAGCAGCTTGCTATAGGGGCACCCAAGCTGAGCTGCAGCTCCCTGTTTCCATTCAGATATGAAGCCAATGAGGGGAGTCCCGGACAGCCGAGTCTCTCGTGCGACCTTGCTAGATCTAGATGGACCTCAGGTAAATATGAGGAGGGCTGCTGCACACAGAAGGCTTTTTATCCTAATGCATAGAATGCATTAAGATAAAAAATCTTCTGCCTTTACAACCACTTTAAGTCTATACATGATATTACAATTTTCATTCAAAGTCTCAGCAACAACATTGGGAGACTGACTATTTTCTTTCACAGCTAGGTTTACATACAGCAGCAGCACCCTGATCTGATATATTTCAGGTAGTTTCAACAGCAACATTGCTTTTTCATCAAGTGGTAATAGGACCGCTTTGGCTAGCAGGTATAAAATGACCAGAAGTTCGTCGAGGCTATACTTGTTGTTTCTGATGTAAAATTGTCCCGCTACTGGGCAGGTTCTATTAAACTTCCATTAAGAACTAAGACTCTGCAGATAAAAAAGTAATGTAAAATTATCTGGCAACAAAGCTTATTTTTTTTTTTTTAAATCTGTTTATTGATTTTCAGAACACAAAATAAAAACATAACAACAATACAACATACATTGATCATAAAAGGGCATCAGGGTGACCTCAGCAGGAAACACGTAATTTGGTACTTAGACATACAAAACATAACAGGAGAAATGGGTCACCTAAGTGAGTACAATAGGTTGGCTTCTGGGCTTATAAGCTAGTGGAGAACCCAGGTATACTGATCTGAGCAGGACATGAAAAATTATATAGCATCACACAGCTATCATCCAGCAAGGAGTATCGTGAAGAGCTAGTTGTTTAGGGAGTTTCAGTGGCTGTAGAAGGGTCTGCTAGCCATTTGGACCAGACCTTGTAGTATTTTTGGGGCAGCCTCTATTAGCATAGGTGTCTTTGTAGAGTGCCAAGCTGTTGTTGAACAATTGTTTCCACATGGCCAGGGGAGGAGGAGTAGGCTTGCACCAGCATAGGGCTATGGCTGTGTGAGCATAAAATAGGAGCAGCCCAACCAGAGTGTGGCCTGCTACTGTAGGGATTAATTGTTCTATCAAGCCTAGCATGCAGATTGCCATAGAAGGTTGTAATGGTATGGTGGTGACTTGGGTTATGAACGTCAGTATCTCTGTCCAATAACCATCCAGAAGATGGGGATAAAGTCCCCAGGGGTTCCCCCACAACACCAACACTCCGGGGGAATCTGGATTCATATTGTGTAGACCTGTAGGAGGCGCAAGAGGTGGGGTCTTTAGGAGCTTTGTGGATTTAAAAAAATGAGCATGACTCATGGAGGCCGGGAGGGCACCATCAGCCAAACACTGGGAGTAAAGCTGGGCTAGCTTGAGGGCAAGCAGGTCACCATACATTTGTAGAACTCAATGGGGAGACCGTCGGGGGCAGGAGATTTCCCAGAGGGGAAGGGCCCTATTGCCACCAGTACCTCCTCAGTGGTAATCGGTCCCACCAAGGACTCCCTCTCCCCATCTGAAAGCCAGCAAAGTGCCAGCGGGTCCAGCCAGGGTGCAAGGTTCCTGGGCTGGAAATCAGGGGGTAGCACAGAGGTATAGTTGGAACTTTAATAAAGGCGAAGGGCCTCCAAAATGTCCGGTAGGGAAGAGCCCGGTTCACCCGAAGGGGACGCTATACTAGGGATCACTGTCAGTGGTCTGTCATGCTCTGCTAGCATCGCCAATAGGCGACCGTTGCGGTCACCCTGTTTGAAAAATATTTGTTCTGGTAGAGGTCTAGCCTGGTGACCTTGTGAGGTTTAGGTGTGGATCGCGTTTAGTAGCATTAAGAGAGTTAAAGTGTGTGTCAGTGGGGTCGGCAGCATAATTGTCTGACTGGGATTGTACCATGGCTTGGAGGGCAGTTGTGGTTGTGGTTTGTTCTCTCCGGATCCCAGCAATAGTGGAGATGTACTGCCCTCTAGTAAAGGCTTTGAAGGCATCCCAGATCACCCCTGGGGAGGAGGACCCCTCATTAATGTCTCAGTACTCTGTAAGGTGAGGTGGGATGGTACTTGCCATGTCAAGGGCCGAAGTGTGGCCGAAGTGTGGGAGGAGGGGAAATGTATGCTAAGGAGTAGGGGGCTGTGGTCTGAGAGCCCGCTGGGCAAGTATGAGGCATCTACAACATCTGTCATTGGGTTGGCAAAGGCTAAGTTGATACGGGAGGAAGTTTTATATGTGGTGGAGAAACAGGAGTAGGCTCTGGTTGTGGTATGCTTCCATCTCCAGACCTTGGTTACTCCCATTGCCTCAATCTAGGAGAGCAGTTCTGTGGAAAAATTGCTTGGGAGGGACAGGCCTGTCCAGGTCTGGGGCCAGGATGGCGTTAAAGTCGCCCATAAGTAGCAGCCTAGCAGGGCAGTATGGGGTGACCTTCTCCAAAATAGTTTATAGGGTGGCTGGGGCAAAGGGAGGGGGAATATATATGTTAACTACTATATACCGAGTTCCCCAGACAGTGAACACCAATATCACATATTTGCCATGGGGGCCAATGTGAATCAGTTCCATCACATGGAAAGATTCGCTGATCAGGATTGTGACCCCCCTGGCATATGTCGAATAGGAGGCATGGAAGGCTCTCTGGACCCACGGCTTTTTTAGCGCCAGGAGTTTGCTGCCCATGAGATGTATTTCCTGTAGCAGAGTCATATGGGGAGAATGTAGTTTAATGTATTTGAAGACCACTCTTTTAAATTTGGAGTTGAGCCCCTGAACATTCCAGGACATTATGTTGAAGCTAGGGGTATTACGTGTAGTCATCACGTTTTTCTATAGGGAAGAGAGGAGGAAGGGGAATAACCCGCCCAATCGTATATCTCAGGAGCAGCAAGAACCCAGGAAGCCTGTACCTAGTAATGTTATGACCAGTGAAAAATCGAACTTACAAAAAAAGAAGTACAGTAACACATTAAATAACTAATACCCTTGTTGACAACAGAGTGTAATTCCTGCCCTCATCTGATGGCATCCCTAAAAAGGGAGTGATCAGATCTTGCCTATACCCAATAACAGAATCTTTAAACCTTGGAGCTTAAACTAGGAATAGTAAGTCCCAACACTTGAAGAGGTCCCGTGGCATTGCAAGCAGGCATAGGACAACAGGGGCCCTACAATTTGTAGTCAGGTTCTCTGAAGGCAGGGAAGGGGCTGCCTGCCAGCCATAGCTGACACTTATTAGGTCCGGGGGGGGGGGGGGTGGTCAGGTAGGAGCACCAGGGGGTGTAGAGGGAGATGCTGGAGCTAAGGAGCCAGGAAGTTAAGTCAGGAGATAAGGAAGTGGGAAGTTGTAAATGGTTTCAGCAGATTTTTGGAAAGTCCGCTCCAACGGCCTGAGGTATGAGGCATAATGGAGAGGAGGACAGTTCAATTGCCAGCAGGGTTAGATCAGAGAAAGAAACAGGTAAATTATTTTAATACCAGGAGGCAAGATGGGGGAACCATCAGGTTGCGTGATGTTCAAGTGGGTCTCAGCAGGTGTCCAACCAAGCCGATGCGGCCTCTGTGTTGTGGAAAAAGCACGTACGGTCTCCATCAGTGATTCCCATCCTACTGGGATAAAGGAGACTGAAACGGATGCCTTTTTCTCTCAACCTTTTGCATACCTCTGTGAAGGATTTGTGTCTTTACTGTATTTCCTGGGAAGAACAGCAGCTTGGTGTCTTTGTATTTAATATCAGGCTTGGTCCAGGCTGCAGGCAGGATGCGGTCTCGGTCCCGATAATGGAGGAACCATAGCAGAAAAGGGCACGTGGGGCCCCAGGCCTGGGTGGGATCGGTGGAACCCTGCGGGCACATTCCATGACAAAGGTAGGCGGCAAGTTAGTTAGGCCAAACAAATCACTGAGAAGCTTCTCAGTAAATTCAGTAGGCCTGGAGCCCTCTGCCTGCTCAGGTAAGCCCGGGATGCAAACCCTTCTCAGTGTCTATAGCCCATTCTTGCAAGGCACGTACCTGCAATTGTAGAGCCCTGAGGTCCCTGGAATCGGTGCGGCCCATATCCTCCAAGCTATATACCTGGTCCTCCATCTCTGTGACCCGGGCCCGGAATTTGTCCAGGTCCTGGCGGATGAAACTGACATCCATCGCTACATAGTCAATTTTGGCTTTCAAGGCTGCTTTGCATTCTGCGATTACCGCCAGGATGGGTGCCCTGGAGGGTTGAGCCAGATCCCCAGTCTCCTCCAGGGGTTGTGTGCTCGATGACATGTTGCAGGATGGCGCACGTGGGGCAAAGATGGCCACCAGCTGAGAAGAGTGAAGTGCTCTGGAGTCTGGCTATGTTGAGCGGGTTCTGGGTGGTCCCATCCGGCTGAACTAGAATGATGCTTCTGTTCCTGGGATGGTCGGGGAGCAGATGGTCATCAACGGGATGAGGAATGAGGGCTGGAACAGCTGAAAAAAGCTGGTATATGAGTAGCAGGATCAGAGCTCCATGTCTCTGCTCGGTCTCACATGCTGGCCACGCCCCAGCAACAACGCATTTTTAATAATGTAGAAACTTCCCTAATGTACTAGAGAAAAGAAGTACATGCATGATTTTTACAAAATAATTAAAGCGGAGGTCCACCCTAAAGTGGACCTTCCGCTCATCGGAACCCTCCCCCCCTCCGGTGCCACAATCGGCACCTTTCAGGGGGGAGAGGGGTGCAGTTACCTGGATAATCCAGGTAACTGCACCCACTTCCTGGGATAGCTCTCTGCGGAAAGGGGCGTAACTTACGCCCCTTTCCGCAAGTGCCCGCCCCTTCCCGCAAGTGCCCCGCTGCCTGCTGGGAAACACACAGATCCCAGAGGCAGCGGGGAGCGTCCTTATTGCGCAGCGCGATTCGCGCATGCGCAGTAGGGAACCGGGAAATGAAGCCGAAAGGCTCCATTTCCTGATTCCCATACCCAAGATGGCGGCGGCAGGACCCGACAGGCGACCTAGAGATCAGCTTCGGGTGCCGACATCGCGGGCGCGCTGGACAGGTAAGTGTCACTATTTTAAAAGTCAGCAGCTGCAGTATTTGTAGCTGCTGGCTTTTAAAAAAAAACGCGGAGTCCCGGTGGACTCCCGCTTTAAGTACTTCTTGCCTCGTCTCAATGTCATCATCAGCGCTCCTTCCCTAGACCCACCATGTCACCTGAGGAGTCCCCCGAACTGTTTGAGCACAGTGTTGGGTACATGCTCCAGGAGGATGCTCAGTGTTTTGTAGGATCTGATGATGATACTCAGCTAGAGGAAGGCAGTAGCGTGAGCGCAGAGAGAGGGGATGCTCAAGAAGGACAGCAATCTGGCAGTCATGTTCCACAAGCTGCAGCATACTGCCAGGTTTGCTCCAGTAATGAAGAGGGAGGAGATGATGAAGTCACTGACTCCACGTGGGTGCCTGGTAGGAGAGAGGAGGAGGAGGAGGCACATCTCCAAGGCAGGATGCTCTCCGGGGGCCAGCTTAGGGGCAGCACACTGATTGAATCACACCGCAGAGCTCCGTCTGTGCAGGGCGTTGCCTCTGCGCGTTATTCTAAAAGTTCTTTGGTGTTGGCCTTTTTTGAGACAAGTTCATCAGTTTGCACTGCTGCTATTTGCAACATATGTCTCAAGCGTATCTCGCGTGGTCAAAACATCAGCCGCTTGGGCACCACATGCTTGACCAGACATATGTTGACCTGCCATGCAGCTCGTTGGCAAGCTTACCTCAAAGACCCACACCAAAGAACAAAGCGGACCTCTCATTGCTCCTCATCAGCTGGGATCTCCAACCCCACTAGACCTTCAGTCCTCTCTGAAACCTGCTCTGAGAGGAATGAAGGTGTAGAATTAGGTGTGTCACAGCCAAGTGCTTGTGAGCACTCTGCTAGCAGTACACCCAATTCCGATTGTAGTAGGCAAATTTCCCTGCCCCAGCTGCTGGACCATAGAAAGAAGTTCACTCCCAGCCATCCACATGCCCAGCTGTTGAATGCTAGCTTGGCTAAATTGCTAGCACTTCAACTGCTGCCTTTTCAGTTGGTAGACTGCCCCCTTATGTGAGTCTGTGCAATGTGCGGTTCCTCAGTGGCAGGTCCCCAAACGCCACTTTTTCTCACGGAAGGCGATTCCAGCTCTCTACCGGCATTTGGAAGGCAATGTCCTTGCCTCGCTGGACAGGGCGGTCAGCGGTAAGGTGCATATTACCGCTGACTCATGGTCCAGCAGGCATGGACAGGGACGTTACCTGTCTTTCACGGCCCATTGGGTCACTCTTCTGGCAGCTGGGAAGGATGCAGGACAAGGTGCAGTAGTGTTGAAGTTTGTTTTTCCGCCATCACGCCTCCAAAATGCTACTACTGGTTGTAACACACCTCTCTTCTCCACCCCCTCCTCTTCTTCTTCCTCCATGGCCTCTTCCAGTGCTCTGTCCTCGGAACCAGCGGTGCTCCGTAGGCGTTCAAGGGGCTATGCAAGTACACAGGCAAAAAGATGCCATGCCGTGCTTGCGCTGGTTTGTTTGGGGGATAGGAGCCACACTGGGGCAGATATTTTGTCAGCTCTGCAGGGGCAGGCCAAGAGGTGGTTGACGCCACACCAGCTTAAGCCAGGAATGGTGGTTTGCGACAATGGCACCAACCTCCTCTCCGCCCTCTGACAGGGACAACTGACCGATGTGCCCTGTTTGGCTCACATCCTTAATCTGGTGGTGCAGCTGTTCTTGGGCAGGTACCCGGGCTTACAGGATGTCTTGAAGCAGGCCAGGAAAGTCTGTGTACATTTCCGCCAATCATTTAATGCCAGTGCTCGGCTGGCTGAGCTCCAAAAGGAGTTGAACCTGCCCAAGAACCGCCTTATATGTGACATACCCACCAGGTGGAACTCAATGTTAGCCATTCTGCAGTGACTGCACACACAGCAGAGGGCCATCAATGAGTACCTGTGCAACTACGGCACCAGGACAGGGTAAGGGGAGCTCGGTTTTTTCTCACCACACCAGTGGGGCATGATCAGGGATGCATGCACTGTCCTGTCACCGTTTGAGGAGGCCACAAGGATGGTGAGCAGTGACAGTGCATGCATCAGTGACACTGTACCTCTTGTCCACCTGTTGGAGCATACGCTGCATGGAATAATGGAGAGGGCACTTGAGACAGAACAGAGGTAGGAAGAGGAGGACTTCCTTGCCTCTCAAGGCCCCCTTTATCCAGACAGTGTTCCTGCTGTCCCACCCATCACACAGGAAGAGGACGAGGAGGAGGAGGATGATTGTGTCAGCATGGAGGTGGAGGCTGGCACACAGCATCAGCAGCAGCAGTCTTGTAGGAATGATTTACAGTCCCAAGAAACCCGTGGACTTCTACGTGGCTGGGAGGAGGTGGCTGTGGATCATGTTGTCCTTAGTGACCCAGAGGACTCCGGACCGAATGCCTCAGGTAACCTACGCTGCATGGCCTCCCCGATCCTGCAAAGCCTGCGGAAGGATCCTCGAATTCTTCGGATCAAGGAGAGAGACCATTACTGGCTTGCCACTCTCCTTGATCCACGGTACAAGGGTAAGGTTGCCGACCTTATCTTGCCGTCGCAGAGGGAGCAGAGGATGAGACATCTCCGGGAGGCCTTGCAGAAAGGTCTGTGCAACGCGTTCCCAGAGACTAGGAGGTTACAAACTCCTGGTCCTGGACAACGTGTTGCTGAGGCTTCGTCAGAAGGAGCGGTGGAGAAGGTGGCCGTCTGACCGATGCATTCAGACAATTTTTTAGTCCACAGCCCCAAGGTATGATCGGTTCCAGCAACCATTGCCAGCGTCTGATTTACATGGTGCAGGAATATCTATGGTCAAGTTAAGACTTGGACACCTTTCCCACCGAAAATCCTCTGGCTTATTGGGTCTTGAGGATGGATCACTGGCCAGAGCTTGCACAGTATGCAATTGAGCTACTGGCCTGTTCTGCATCCAGAGTTCTTTTGGAACGCACCTTCAGTGCTGCCGGTGGCTTTGTAACCGATCACAAGGTGCGCCTGTCCACCGACTCGGTTGATCGACTGACCTTCATAAAGATTAATCAGTCTTGGATCACCACCAGCTACCAAGCACCTGAAGCTGATGTAACCGAATATTTTTTTTTAAATATCACATCCCTTCAAGACTGCCTATGCTGATGCTGAGTGACTGTCCTGTTATGTTGACTGTCTATCCTCTTCCTCCTCCGTTGATATCTTGGAAGAAAATTTTTGGTTCTGGGTGATGCCACCAGCCCAATTTTTCAGCCCCTGTTTCAACAGAGGCATGTAATTAAAAATTTTTGGTGCAATTCTTTGCAGCAGGGCTCATTCCTGCACTACAAATAGAGTATATGGGAGAGGTTGCAGTGTCATGGCACCAGTGCCTAAGGCACAATTTTTCAGCCCTTGTTTAACGGGGGTGTGCAATTACAATTTTTGATGCAATGCTTTGCAGCAGGGCTCATTCCTGCACTACAAATAGAGTATATGGGAAAGGTTGCAGTGTCGTAGCACCAGTGCCTAAGGCCCAATTTTTCAGCCCCTGTTTAACAGGGGTGTGTAATTACAATTTTTGGCGCAATGCTTTGCAGCAAGGCTCATTCCTGCACTACAAATAGAGTATATGGGAGAGGTTGCAGTGTCGTGGCACCAGTACCAGTGCCTAAGGCCCAATTTTCCAGCCCCTGTTTAACAGGGGCATGTAATATAATTTTTGATGCAATGCTTTGCAGCAGGGCTCATTCCTGCACTCCAACTAGAGTATCTGGGAGAAGTTGCAGTGCTGTGGCACCAGCAAGCAGTGCCTAAGGCCCAATTTTTCAGCCCCTGTTTAATAGGGGTATGTAATTACAATTCTTGATATAATATTTCACAGCAGGGCCCGTTCCTGTGCCCACCGAGAGTAACTGTGAGGACTTTTAGGTTTGTGGCACCAACACCACCTCCACAACCACCAAAGGCCCAATTTTTCTACCACTGTTCAACAATGGCATGTAATTACAATTCTTGATATAATTGTTCACAGCAGGGCGCTCCAGTGCCCACCAAGAGTCATTTTGAGGGCTTACAGTGTTGTGGCAACACCAACACCTTGTTCTGCCATTTCTGCAGAGCATATAGGGCAGGCCCCTACTTTCAAACATCCAACTTACAAACATCTCCTACTTGCAAATGGAAGGAGACAACAGGAAGTGAGATGAAAAAAGACGGACAGCAAAACAAATTATACAGGGGTGATAACCCTTCCCTATGTTTTCCAAAAAGCTTAAAAATAGATTTTTTTGACTGGAGCTGCACTTTAAAAATGTACCAGTTCAAAATTACAAACAGATTTTACTTAACACAACAAACCTGCACAGTCTTGTTTGCACTGCCTGTATACTCCTGTTCTGAGTATATAGGGCCTGGGGGCCCCACACCTTTCCTTTTTTAATATGGGTACGGGGTTCCCCTTAATATCCGTACAAGACCCAAAGGGGCTGGTAATGGGCAGGGGGGGCTACCTATGCCATTTTTCTCAATTATTTTCATCCATATTGCCGGAACCAGATATTACATTAAAACCGCAAGCAGTTTTAAATTACTTTTTTTCCATTAAATGTCATTTTGTGCAGGGACTGTTCTAAACACGGCAAACACATGGAACTTCACAGGCATACTATAGACACCCCCCAGGAACGATATTTAAAGGAATATTTCACTTTTTTTTTCACTTTAATCGTCATTAAAATCAGTGCTCCCGAAAAAACTGCAGTTTTTAAAAACATTTTAGGCATTGACCCATGTCCCCTGGGGCAGGAGCCAGGTCCCCAAACCCTTTTTTAGGACAATATCTTGCATATTAGCCATTAAAATTAGCACTTTTTATTTCGAACATTCGAGTCCCATAGACTTCAATGGGGTTCTAAAGTTCACAGGAATTTTTGGTCCGTTCGAAATTTCTGGTGCGAACCGAACCAGGGGGTGTTCGGCTCATCCCTATTGCTATTGACTTGGGAGCAGAGGAGGAAACTGAAGGTGAGGCGGCACAGCCCTAAGGAGGCTGACATTAAGAAAGAGTAGAGAGCAGCCATCCTACTCCATCACATTCTGCAGCTGTTATCTCCCAGCCCACTCCCCAAAGCTCAGCTGTCTGGGCCTTTTTCAGCACATCTGCAGCAGATCGCACTGTTGCTATCTGCAAACTGTATCTCAGTCACATCAACCGTGGCATAAACACCAACCATTTGGGTACCACATGCTTAACAAGGCATTTAACATCCAACCCCTCAGCCCGTTGGCACTAGCACCTAAAAGTCACAAAAAAGGGTCACAAATCTGCCACTCCTCCTCCTCCTTACCCACTTCAGTCTGCCCCTGCTATACATAGTCATTACCTCTCAACAGCCTCCACTGCCAAGGATGATGGTATAGCACATCTGCCAGCAGCACACCACCAGCTGTAGACTGTAGCCAGCAAATTTCTCTGCCCCGTCTGCTGCAGCAGAAAAAAAAATACTGTCCCTGACACCCACATGCCCAGCGTCTAAATGCAAGCTTGTCAAAGCTATTGGCTCTACAACTTCTGCCTTTCAGCCTGTTGGATTCTGCCCCCTTCCGTGAATTTGAACATGTGCTGTACCACAATGGCAGGTTCCAAGTCGCTACTACTTTTCACGTAAAGGTCGTTCCATCCCTCTACCATCACGTGGAAGGGAATGTTCTGGCATCATTGGGCAAGGCAGTCAGTTGTAAAATCCACCTTACTGCTGACACGTTGTCCAGTCTGCATAGACAGGGACAATATATTTTGTTCACAGCTGCTCTCAACGCTGCTTTCAACTCAAAAGGATGCAGTACAGGACTCAGTGCAGCAGCTTGTTGTGCCCCCACGTCTCCATACAGCTGGGGGTGATAATGCCAGACCTGTGAGCTCTACCCCCTCCTCCCCCTCCTCCGCCACCTCCATGCCCTCCTCTGCAAAATTGTCCTATGAACATCGGGTACCCCCTAAGCGTTCAAAGGGCTATTCCCAGAGTCAGGCTAAAAGGCGCAATGCACTGCTTCAGCTGGGGTGTTTAGGGGACAGGAACCACACTGGAGCAGAGATTCTTGCAGCTGGGACAGGCCCAGAGGTGGTTCACACTATGCCAGCTGGAGCCAGGAATGGTGGTTGTCGATAATGACTCAAATCTCCTGTCCGTCCTTAGACAGGGAAAGTTGACAAATGTGCCATGCCTGGCACATGTCCTCAATTTGGTGGTGCAGAATTTCCTAAATACATACTCATGGTTGGAAGATGTGCTAAATTTGGCCAGAAGAGTCTGTAGCCATTTCAGGCAGTCATACACATCCAGTGTTTGGTTGGCTGAAATTCAGCGGGAAATCCACCTGACCGTAAACTGCCTTATTTGTGACATGCCCACCAGGTGGAACTCGACTTTGTCAATGCTGCAGCGGCTATACATGCAGCAGAGGGCCGTCAAAGAGTACCTATGTAAATACAGCACGACGGCAGACTCCGTGGACCATTTGACTTATAAAAATGAGTTAGTCCTAGATTACCAGCTATGAAGCCCCTGATGCTGATGTCACTGATTAAGTCTTTTTGAGATATGGAATCTCTGCAGAACTTCAAGGCTGCCTAGCTTTGAGGGTGTTCAATCATTTCCTCTGGAAGAATGTTTTTGGTATAGGTTTCATGGGCACTAGTAACACCCAAAGACCAATTTTTCAGCACCAGTTTGACAGGTGCATATCATTGCAATATTTTTTGCCTTCATCAAGAGCACCTCTATAGGCTTTCGTTGAGAAGGCGCCACCCAGGACAAATTTTTCTGCACCTGTTTGACAGGTGTATATCATTGCAATTTATGACAGCAAGGCCAATTGCTTTCATCAAGATTACCTCTATAGGGTTACGGTGGGAAGGCGCCACTGACATCCACACAACTCTAATCCTGTTCCCAGTGCACTACATTGTGGCCTCATGATACACACTGGCTCCCAAGCTGTTGCTGAGCAAAATAAAGGCAGCTTGCAGGGAAAATGTCTTTTTTTTTTTGGCTTTATAAATTCAATTATTGCTGCAGCAGATTCTAGATATGGTACAGATCTGCCACTTTACAGATAGACTAAGGAGGCCCTCCAGGCACTATATTTGAAGGAATTTTTCATTTTTAGGCTTTCACTTTAAAAATCAAAACATCACTGCTCATTTAAAAATTAAATTTTTCCAAACTTTTTACTAATGATATGTCCCCCAGGGCAGGACCCGGACCCCTATACCCATTGCATGCCCAATAACTTGCATATAAGCCTTCAAAATGGGCACTTTTTGACGTTCGAGTCCCATTGACTTTAATGGGGTTCATTATTCGGGTCCAAACTTTCTCGGTGTTTGGAAGTTCTGGTGCGAATTGAACAGGGGTTCATTTGGCTCATCCCTAATGGTGAGGGCAGCACTGCCAACTGCCTTGGTTACCAGAATGTTGCTGTGCTGGGATGAGACCTGTTTGTACTACTTTAGGCAGAGGGCTGATTTACAGGGCATATTTGATGATCGTTATAATCAAAACCAATTTTATAATTCTAATTCCTATTGTGCCAGGAATGTCCTGGAACCTATTAAAGATGAGTCATGTGGCACAACTGATGCAAAATTATACTTTCAAAGTTACAACAGTTACCTGTTTTCTAATGCTGTACTGTTCTTCTACATCTGTAATGAGAAATGAGCCAGTTCTCACTGAATCCATTGATAGCTTTGATGTCCTCTCTTGTTCCATCACTTGTTTTACCTCATGTGAACTTGGAAAGACCAGTGAAATCTTAATGTAGGATGTGAGTTGGAACGCCAATATATCCAGGTTCTCAATCCCCTGTTTGTTATCTTTCTACTTCTGACTGTGTTATTACATTTAACCAAAGGGATGCCTTTCAAAGAGAGATTCCAGCAGCCTGATAGAGATATAGAGGAGTGATTGTTTTTTAATATAGTTGTAGCTTTTTGTTATATGTTGTATCCAAGAACTTCATTGATAATCATCATATGCAGACATAACAGTGCAGAAGGACCTTTTACAGAAGCAGACATCTTTTAAAGATACAAACATAGAAACTACAAATAATTTTCAAACCAAAGGAGAACCTCTCCAACATTTGTTGGTTATTACTGTCCCTACGCATAACACATGAAGTAATAAAGTGCTCCTTATAGGGCTGTACCTATAATATTTTTAATCACAACATCTCTCTTTAGCGAACTATTACATAACCAGCCTCTGTACATAGGGTATTTAACACCTGGGGTGGAGTATTTTCTAGTACCCCCTTCACAAAATTATTTTTCAGTATTATTTCAGCCAGAAAAAAAAAAAACGGTGAAAATGTAGTTATTCTGAACATTTATATAAGCCAGAAAGAAAATCAAAAGTTAGTGATGTACATTTGAAGGCAGGTAAAGTTTAATTACTAATACTTTGTTGCTGTGGTGCACTTCTTGTGAGTGTGACTTCCTGTCGATTGTTCTGGGAGCTATAAATACTAGAGGAAGATGGTTGTGGCTTGGTTGCCTGGTGGAAAGATTCAGACAGGAATATGCATTGGGTGAAAGAACTTCATTATCCCCTTGGTGGTTGTACCCTTCAAAGGGAATATGAGTTGGACTGTTCGCTATCACACCTGTAGTGGGGTGTCTTCCTCCAGGAAAGGTACATGCACTATAGCTACTCTGATAAAGTTGTTGCAATGTTATTGTACCATTTTACTGATATGTGGAATCATTTTACTTTTCTGAACTTCTACTGGTGATAAATTGGGTTGAGGGGTAACTTGAAGCCGTGGGAAGGAAAAGCAGTCAGCTTGGGATGGGAATGGTAGTGGCCAGTGGATGGGAGGGTCCTGATGGTGGCAAGGTCCAGAAGGTAGGATGCACCCCTTAGGGACCCAGCCTGCAACCACATAGTAGCAAGGCCTTGCATCTTTTGGGTGGAATGTAGGTGAAAGAAGTTGAGTAACAGTAGAGCTGGTGGGAAAGCTCTGACATGACAAAACAAAGCCCTGCCTCTTTTAAGATGGCAACCCCCACACAGTGCAAAATAACTCAGCACAGGGGAAAATATTAACTTCCTAGAGAAACAGGCAATACTGGTGACTCATCATTTGCCCTTTAGTTGCCTTTTTGGGCTCAGTTTCTACAGTTCTTGAGGTCTTATTTAAATTTTGACCTAGGTTCTGAAGCT
Organism: Lithobates pipiens; assembly: GCF_037356315.1. Taxonomy (NCBI): domain Eukaryota; kingdom Metazoa; phylum Chordata; class Amphibia; order Anura; family Ranidae; genus Lithobates; species Lithobates pipiens. The sequence continues at coordinate 407,929,813 of NW_027507718.1, forward strand.
GGCTGTCTGTTAGTATGTAATACGTCTATCTCCTGAACCAGAGCGCTTAAATAATTTGTAGTATGTGTCCAGTCCCCTGTAAAACATTATTAGGAGCCTGTGGGAGGTATTTTGAGGCACATCTAAGACATGCTTTGGAGGAAAAGTCACCAAACACAGCTGTCAATGTTTTGAATTCTTCTAGATGTATTATTATTATTATTTTACAGGATTTATATAGCGCCAACAGTTTGCGCATCGCTTTACAACGTTAGACGTATATGATAGTTGAGTGTTTAGAGACATAATAAACAGTAATTTTTTCACAAAAATTAGATGCGTTTTTTTTAAATTTTAGTTTATGTCACTAGTTCAGATGAAAATATTTCTTGTGGCATATTTCAACTTTGTATAGGCTAACCAATGAATTATCACAACTAGCTGCTATGTGCAATATGCTACTATTTAAACCACATTGTAGGTTTACAAGTGTTATATATATGTAACACTCTTCAATATATTTATTACAGTGTTTGGGTGTGCATCTTTTATTTACTCTGCTTTTATATAATGGGATGAATAGGATATTGTTTTTTTGTTTCAATAAGTAAGCGTTTTCATTAACAGAATAATATTCCCAAAAGAGAGCATAATGAAAGGGATTTTTTTTTCTACTTTTTTTATTAACAGGAACACATTGTTAATTGAATACACATCTAATTCAAGCAGATGGGAAATGAGACTATCTACATTTGCTCTTTATTTTTAATTTAGGCTTATGTTGTGCATGTTGAATTAAAGTAAACCTGTCCTTAGAATCTAAGCTGGTGAACAAAATGCAAACACTCTGAGGTGCCTATATATACCTGAGATCCTTCCCTGAGACCTTATTTATATAAGTACCAACCTGTGCTGAAATTTTGCACTTTGACAGAGGGGGGCTGAACCAAGGTGACACATTTCCCAGCACAAGATATTGTATAAGGGCTCATGTTTATAACCATTCCATCCCCACTTCCTGCTGGATTCCCCCCACCCAATGCTCAGTAGTTGTGGGGTATGTAGGTGAAGAGAGTCTTATTGGAATCTTTACAAATAAGGGGACACCCATGTGAATGAGTAAGGAGTAGTAGTACCCCTCCCGTCCCCACAAAAATGTAAACAATAAACAAATATAATATTTCTATAGGTGATTCTCTGAGCAACCTAACCTAAGATTAGTCTAACCAAATTCTCAAAAAATTATACAATAAATACAATAAAGAAATAATAAGGGGCATGGCCAAGAGCAGCATGTTAACGGACATGTCTTACAGAGCTCCTAGACTCGATCCTGATCAGATCCTGCTTCTAGCCCTAATACCGAACTGAATCACCACTCGATCCTGCTACACACACCTCCAACCCTCCTGGCATCCCTGGCTACCAGATCGGATGGCATGGTTACCTGCAAGCAGAAGGAGGATGGCAGGCAGCCTAACCCACAACATAGCACCGTGGCGGCCCTCCCTCAGCAGCCTTGTGGCGGGGAGAAGCAGAAGGATGTGAGTAAACCTCCTAAAACGCCTAAAACAGATGGAAAAGAGCCCCCACAAGATATGATGTACTATGCCCAAAAGCTAATCAGGGGACAGAGCGGGCTTTGGAGACGGACTTAGAGGCAACTCCAGCCATCTTTCACACTGAGGAAGAGGGTGAGTCATCCACACAGGGCCCCTCTGCAGCCATTACTCCCTAGACCACTGATGCAGAGGAGGATGTGGAGCAAGGTGAAGCCGAGCATCCTACTCTGCCTGACATTTTTAAGGCCGTTCACAAATGCACGGCCTCCCATAGATACACTGAAATAGAACTTTAGGGGGGTTAAAGGAGAAATTGGGCCTAATCTGCCATGATTTGCAAAAGATCAGGGAGAGCACTACAGCAGTGCAAGGCATTAGTGACTTTGAGGATAAAATGGCCCCTCTCCTGAGAGATGCACAATCTACTACACAGCTCGCAAAGACTTATGAGCTCAAAATTGAGGACATTGAAAATCTCTTAAAGGAGAAACAAGGTCTGGATTGTGGGGCTCCCGGAGAAGGTGGAAGGCAGGGACTTCACAGAATTTACTAAGCAGTGGCTGGTGGAGGTTTTTGGAAAAGAGGCTTTTACCCTGTTATACTCAATTGAGAGGGCACATACGGTGCCTACTAGGCCTCTACCACCTGGGCACCCACCATGTACAGCACGGAACATATTCCAGAGGGTAGTTTAGGGGGCATTAGTGGTAGGTTGACTAAAGCACATAAACCCAAGGTAAGTATAGTAACAAGTCCTAGTTGCAATCTCTGAACAACCAATAAGAGGATAGTATGCGACTGGTCTAAACTATGTGCCATGTTCACCAATGCCAGAAGCCTGGCGGACAAGATGGGTGAACTAGAGATACTGTTGTACGAGGAGGATTTGGATTTTGTGGGAATTTCAGAGACCTGGTTGAACGGCTCTCATAATTGGCTGGCAACCATTCAAGGGTATACCCTTTATCACAGGGATAGAGAGGGTAAACAGGGGGAGGGGTATGCCTATATATTAAGAATAATGTAAAAGTCAATGTGAGAGATGACATCACTAAGGGAGGAGGTGGAATCCTTATGGGTAGAGCTCCAAAGGGATAAAGCTAAGGGGAAAATAATACTGGGAGTATGCTATGGGCCCCCTAACCAGAGGGAGGAGGGGGAGACGGGTCTCCTATCACAATTTGGATGGGAAGTGTTATTATAATGGGGGATTTTAATTATCCAGACATAGACTGGGCGGAGGGAACAACGCATTCATCTAAGGCTTGCCAGTTCCTAAATGTCAGGACAATTTCATGGTTCAGATGGCAGACACACCAACTAGAAATAAAGCGTTACTGGATCTACTGATTACCAACAATACAGACCTGATCACGGATGTGGAAATACGGGGCAATTTAGGAAACAGCTATCACAGGTCAATTGGCTTCAGTATAAATCACACAAATATGAAACATAAGAGGAATACAAAGACACTGAATTTCAAAAGAGCCAACTTCCCTAAACTACAAACCTTGGTAGAAGGCAGGAATTGTGATAAAATCTTAGGAACAAAGAACACGGAGGAGAGATGGGTTTGCTTTAAGAACATATTAAATAAGGGCATTAACCAATGCATACCATTGGATAATAAATTTAAAAGAGCCAACAAAAGTCCTAGATGGCTTAAATCCAATGTAAAAATGCATATAAAAGCAAAGGAGAACGCCTTTAAAAATACTGTGTTGAGGGATCATTATCAGCATTCAGACTTTCATGAAGAATCGTTCTTGCCAAACCAATCTATTCATTTTCTATGAAGAGGTGAGGTGCCATCTAGATAAAGGAAAGCCTTTAGATGTGGTGTATCTGGATTTTGCAAAAGCATTTGATACAGTTCCCCATAAGCATTTACTGTACAAAATAAGATCTGTTGGGTGAATACCTGGATTGAAAATTGGCTATAAGGGTGAGATCAGAGGGTGGTGATGAATGGGGAGTATTCAGAATGGTCATGGGTGGGTAGTGGGGTCCCCTAGGGTTCTGTGCTGAGACCAATCCCATTTAAAGTGTAAGTAAACCCCCCTATCGTTTTCAGCCAAGGAAGCTGCCATCCTTGCCTCTGTTTAATATAAAACTACCATGATGCTGCACATGTGATCAGTCATGACACCAGCCATTGCATGGTTTAACAGTTTGATTGAGAGCACAATCAATGGGAGTGTTACATTTCCGGCATGCCCCGGAAATGAAACTGTTTTATGGATGGGTTTACTTCTGCTTTAATTTGTTCATAAACGACCTGGAGGATGGGGTAAACAGTTCAATCTCTGTATTTGCAGACTATATTAAGCTAAGCAGGGCAATAACTCCTCTGCAGAATGTTGCAAAAAGATCTGAACAAATTAATGTGGTGGGCAACTACATGGAAAATGAGGTTTAATGTAGAAACATTTAAAATAATGCATTTGGGTGGCAAAAAATAGAAATGCAATCTATACACTGGGGAGAGAACCTCTGGGTGAATCTAGGATGGAAAAGGACCTGGGGGTCCTAGGAGATGATAGGCTCTGCAAGGGCATGCAATGCCAAGCTGTTGCTAACAAAGCAAACAGAATATTGGCATACATTAAAAAGGGGATCAACTCCAGATATAAAAAAATAATTCTCGCGCTCTACAAGACTCTGGTCCGGCTGCACCTAGAGTATGCTGTCCAGTTCTGGGCATCAGTCCTCAGGAAGGATGTACTGGAAATAGAGCGAGTGCAAATAAAGGAAACAAATCTAATAAAGGGTCTAGAGGATGTTAGTTATGAGGAAAGGTTGCGAGCACTGAACTTATGCCAGTTTAACGCCATATCATTTTGTGTGCATTTACTGCCAGTTTAATGTCATATAGTTTTGTGTGCATTACTACCAGTTTAACACCATATCATTTTGTGTGCGTTACTGACAGTTTAACGCCCTATAGTTCTGTGTGCGTTACTGCCAATTTAACGTCATATGGTTTTGTGTGCGTTACTGCCAGTTTAACATCATATAGTTTTGCATATAACCAAGAGGGGAGAGTTTGGGACTTTAAATGAGGCACAATAAATGTACCTCCATCCCGGGTTCAAGTACATAAGAAGGGAATGTGGGACTTTAAATGAGGCAATTGACTTGTGGAGATAGAGTATTTAGTAAACATTTTTTATTTGTAACACTAGTAAAAAAGTATTTTCATATATATACATGCACACATGGTAAAAACATAATGGATACATATATGTCAGCTTGGCAGCACATGAGAGATAGTAAACATTTATGAATGCAATACAAGGAGTTTCATATTAGCAGGCATTGGTACACCATATGCAAAAGAGCTGCTATAAGATAGGTACACATACGTACACATACACATTAATGGTTACATAGTACTCAATACATTTTTAATGTATGAAAGATATATATGGGCCAGTAAATAAGTAATAAGCCAGATTTGACTGAATACCCCATGGAAACTCAACGCGTTTCATGGCTATATGCCATTCATCAGGAGTTGGGTACAGAAGTAAACTGTAAATATAAATAGATGTATAGTATTAGTAAATATGTTCTACCCTTTTTAAAGGGAGAAAAGACCTCATATGGAAAAAAGGAGATCTATACTCACAGGTCAGCTAGAGCACTGTGCTTGGCTAGCATCGAGGAAGATGGAAACCCAAATGGTTGTTTGTTCCGGATCTGAGGCAAGGAACCCCACCCCAGCCAAAAACCTCCACATAGCATGCCTGATTGCCACAACACATTCCTACAAGTGTGGTGTAATTGATATGTATATATTTTAATGAGTGTTGTGTATGCATAAAAACACACACATACACCATAGTAAGTGGGTATGTTGCATGAGTCAGAAGAAAAAGGAGAGGGCTGAAAAAAAGAGAAAATGTGCATAACTTACGTGTGTGTATCCAGTGAATAGGTGGTGTGTGTTACCTCCCTGGTGTCAAACACATAGTGAAATGGTAAGGCAATCAAGCTCACCTGCTTATGTAATCCAGGTATGAGGTGGGTCCCCGACCAGCGTCGTGCACACAGTCGAATGAGAATGGGAGTTGGCAGTGAAATCCAACATCGGCATAGGTGCCAAAGTGGAGCCACGCCAACCCCATCTCTGACGTGAGATGGTCCAAGGATGTCTCTGTATTGCCACAGACAGGTCATAACATGATGCCGATGCGCAGGAGTGCCCCCCGCCAATATATCAAAAGAGACTCAGGAGGGAAGCACTGCTGCACATCGCAGCTCCGGAATCAAGGCAAGAAATGTGTTACTAAATACTCTACCTCCACAAGTCAATTACCTCATTTAAAGTCCCTCATTCCCTTCTTATGTACCAAACAGTTTTGCGTGCGTTACTGCCAGTTTAACGCCATATCGTTCTACGTGCGTTACTGGCAATTTAACGCCAAATAGTTCTGTGTGTGTCACTGCCAGTTTAACGCCATATCGTTTTGTGTGCGTTACTGCCAGTTTAACGCCATGTAGTTTTGCGTGCGTTACTGCCATATAAAACATTATATTGCAGTATATTGTAGTGTAGTTCTGTGCGTCACTATATGTTTGGTACAATATATTGCAGTATATTATAGTGTATCCGTGGAGTGTGTCTGTGTAGTGTGAGTACTCAAATTAAATTTCACCAAACACCTCATTACATTAATTAAAGTGCATCTCCGTACAGATTTCAACTTCGTCTTTACATTTGCTAATAAGTACCGCCCCCTCCCTCCCAATAATGTCTGGGAGGACAACAAGGAGAGACAGACGTTCCCTTGGCACTGTAAGGGGGCCAGCAACAAATGTGTCCAAAGGCAAAGGTGGACTTGGTGGTCAGTCCTCAGTCAGGGCATCATTTCCTCTGTTTAGTGAGTTTGCCTATGTTATCCAGCCACAGCATGCAGAGGAGGTGGTGGACTGGCTTACTAAACCTTCCTCATCCTCTTCATCCTCCTCATCCTCTGTCACGCAAGCAGGGACAAGTTTGCAGTCCCCTACAGTTGCCAGAGTGGATAAACCTTCCTCCTTGTCCACATCTATTCCTGCCATAGCCCCAACATCAGCCATTGAGGAGTGAGCTGATTTATTTGACCACAGTGTCAGCCACTTGCACCTTGATGATGCCCAGCCATTACTGGATTCAGATGTTGATTCTGAGGTCGCGGAGGAACACTGGTAGACAAATTGGCATTCATGTTCCCCAAGCCGCAGCGTATTGCTAAGTTGTCTCCAGTGTTAATGATGAAGATGGAGATGATGATGATGATGATAAGGTCACTAATACGAATTAGGTGCCAGATAGAGCAGAGGAGGAAACTGAAGGTGAGGCGGCACAACCCCAAGGAGGCCGACATCAAGAAAGAGTAGAGAGTAACCACCCTATTGCATCACATTCTGCAGCTATTATCCCCCAGCCCACTCCCCAAAGCTCAGCTGTCTGGGTCTTTTTCAGCACATCTGCAGCAGATCGCACTGTTGCTATCTGCAAACTGTGTCTCAGGCACATGAAACATGGCAAAAACACCAACAATTTGGGTACTTCGTGTTTAACAAGACATTTAAAGTCCAAACACTCAGCCTGTTGGCAAGAGCACCTAAAAGCCACACAAAAGGGGTACAGATCTGTCCCTCCTCCTCCTCCTCCACCTCCTCCTTACCCACTTCAGTCTGCCCCTGCGATACCGAGTCATTACCTTTCAGCAGCCTTCACTGAAAGGGATGATGGTATAGCACAGGGTGTCCCAGGTCCTAACAGCACATCTGCCAGCAGCATACTACCAGCTGTAGACTGTTGCTGGGAAATTTCTCTGCCCCATCTGCTGCAGTGGAAAAAAAAATACAGTCCCTGCCACCAACATGCCAGCGTCTGAATGCAAGTTTTTCAAAGCTGTTGGGTCTCCAATTTCTGCCTTTCAGCCTGGTGGATTCTGCCCCCTTCTGTGAATGTGCACAATGTGCTGTACCACAATGGTAGGTTCCCAGTCGCTACTACTTTTCACGTAAGGCCGTTCCATCTCTCTACCATCACGTGGAATGGAATGTTCTGGCATTGTTGGGCAAAGCAGTCAGCTGTAAAATCCACCTTAATGCTGACATGTGGTCCAGCAAGCATGAGCAGGGATGATATATTTTGTTCACAGCACACTGGGTAACGCTGCTTGTGACTCGAAAGGATGCATGACAGGGCTTGGTGCTGCAGCTTGTGTCCCCACGTCTCCATGCAGCTGGTGGTGATGATGCTAGACCTGTGAGCCCTACCCCCTCCTCCTCCTCCTCCGCCACCTCCGTGCCCTCTTCTGCAGAATTGCCTTATGAACATCAAGTACCCCCTAAGCATTCAAAAGGCTATTCCCAGAGTCAGGCTAAAAGGTGCCATGCAGTGCTTCAGCTGTTGTGTTTAGGGGCCAGGAACCGCACCGGAGCTGAGATTCTTGCAGCTCTACAGGGACAGGCCCAGAGGTGGTTCACACCATGCCAGCTGGAGCCAGGAATGGTGGTGTGCGATAATGGCTCAAACCTTCTGTTCACCCTTAGACAGGGAAAGTTGACACATGTGCCATGCCTGGCACATGTCCTCAATTTGGTGGTGCAGCATTTCCTAAATACGTACCCAGGGTTGCAAGATGTGCTAAAGCTGACAAGAAGAGTCTGTAGCCATTTCAGGCGGTCATACATAGCCAGTGCTCAGTTGGCTGAAATTCAGCGGGAATTCCAACTGCCTGTAAACCGCCGGATTTGTGACATGCCCACCAGGTGGAACTCGACTTTGGGAATGCTGCAGTGGCTATACATGCATCAGAGGTCAGTGAAAGAGTACCTGTGCCAGTATGGCACAACGTCAGGCTCAGGTCACCTACGCTTTTTTTCCCCATGCCAATGGCTGATCATTAAGGATGCATGCACTGTATTGTCACCATCTGAGGAGGCCACAAGGATGGTGAGCAGTGACAGTGTATGCATCAGTGACACAAACCCTGTTGTATTCCTGCTGGAGCAGACTCTACATGGCATTATGGACAAGGCACTGGAGGCAGAGCAGCAGGAGGAAGAGAAGGACTTCCTTTCGTCTCAAGGCCCACTTTATCCAGACACCATTATTCCTATGTCACAGAACACACAGGAGGAGAAAGGGGAGGAGGATGAGGAGGATGATGAGGAGGGGGATTCTGGCACTTTCATAGGCTTCGAAGAAGAGGAAGACATGTGTCAATCTGTAAGCAATGGCTTTCCAACCCCAGCACTCTTGGGAGTAGTACGTGGCTGGGAGGAGGAAGTTCCAGAGACTGTCATCCTGAGTGACCCAGAGGAGTCTGCTTCTCATGCCTCGGCAAATTTGAGGCACATGGACAACCTCATGCTTCAAAGCCTGCGAAAGGACCCAAGAATATGTGGCATAAAGGAGAAGGATGATTACTGGTTGGCAACCCTCCTTGACCACCGTTAAAAGGGGAAGGTTTCAGAACTCATCCCATCCCCAAAGAGAGTGCAGAAGATTAAATCTCTTGAGGATTTTATTGAATGTAATGTTATTGCTGACTCCAGCAGGTTGCAATGTCGATGGAAAACGTCGTTTTGAGTCTTGGTCAAGAAAGAAGCGTTGGAGAATGTGTCCGCCTGAGTGAGGCATTCCGGAATTTTTTTAGTCCTCAACGCCCAGGGCTGACGGCTTTCACATCCCATCGGCAGCGTCTGCATCACATGGTGGACGATTACCTCGGGGTCAAAACAGAGGTGGAGAGCTTTGCAGCTGACTCTGACCACTGGCCAGAACTTGCCCAGTATGCTATTGATTTGTTGGACTTCCAGCGTGCTTTCAGAATGTGCATTCAGTGCTAAAGGGGGTTTTGTTACTGATCATAGAACGTGTCTGTCCACAGACTCCGTGGACCATTTGACTTTAAAAGAAATGAATTAGTCCTGGATTAACAGCTATCAAGCCCCTGATGCCGATGTCACTGATTAAGTCTTTTTGGTATGTGAAATCTCTGCAGGACTTCGAGGCTGCCTAGCTTTGAGGGTGTTCAATCATTTCATCTGGAAGAATGTTTTTGGTATAGGTTTCATGGGCACAATTAACACCCAAAGACCAATTTTTCAGCACCTGTTTGACTGGTGCATATCATTTCACTTTTTTTTACAGCAAGGCCAATTCTTGCTTTCATCAAGAGAACCTCTATAGGGTTACAGTGGGATGGAGCCTCCGACACTTAAAGACTAGGGATGAGCTAGTTCGCCCGTTCGGTGAAGCCAGAACTCTGTGGGCCGTTCACGCCAAATTCGTGTGGCACTCACGGCCCACAATGCACTGCGCCAACGCAGTGCATTTCTGGCTCATGATTGGCCAAGCATGCACTGTGACCCCGCATGCTTGGCCAATCACAGCTCCGGCAGCAAGGAGAGCCATGATTGGCCACAGGCAGGATGCCTGTGGCCAATCATAACTCAGGCTGTGTAGTACACGAGTTAGTGGGTGTTCTCTGTGTACCTTCAACGCAGTATACACCGTCCGTTATCCACCATTTTAGCGTTCTTACTCTTCTGTAATTGAGCTTTCAGCCAGCTGCAGGAGTTTGTGGGTGTTGTCTGTGTGCCCTGACCACAGTGTACACCATTATCCACCTATATAGCTATATTGCTCTTCTGTAATTGAGCTTTCAGCCAGCTGCAGGAGTTTGTGAGTGTTGTCTGTATGACCTGAGTGCAGTATACACCATTATCCACCTATATAGCTATATTGCTCTTCTGTAATTGAGCTTTCAGCCAGCTGCAGGAGTTTGTAGGTGTTGTCTGTGTGACCTGAATGCAGTATACACCATTATCCACCTATATAGCTATACTGCTCTTCTGTAATTGAGCTATCAGCCATCTGCAGGAGTTTGTAGGTGTTGTCTGTGTGACCTGAGTGCAGTATACACCATTATCCACCTATTTTGCTCTTCTCTAATTGAGCCATCTGCCATCTGCAGGAGCTAGTTGGTGTTGAGTGCCTCCAACACAGCACAGTATACACCGGTATCTACCCTTTAATTCCTGTCTATAATAAAGGCATCTGCAGGAGTTAGTGGGTGTTGACTGCCTCCAGCACAATATACACCAACCAATTGCTGGTTTTCCAATCTCCCTTCAGGCCATTACCATGTCTGGAAGGCCAACAAGGAGAGGCAGACAGGCACGAGCCGATAAAAGAGGCCAAGTAGGCTCTGTGTCTAGAGACAACAGTGCTGGTCGTGGACGCGGTGCATCGTCATCAGCACGTGGCCATGGGACACGCTTGTCCTTATTTTCGGCAGCTGGACGTGTTGAGCCGCATCATGCCGAAGACTTGGTAGAGTGGATGACCAAGCCCTCTTCATCCTCCTCATCCTCTCTCACCCAGGCTCAGGGTACTAGCAAAGCAGCTGCCAACGCATCGTCTTCCCTCGTCTCAATGTCACCATCAGTGACTCCTTCCATAGACCCACCACGTCCTCCTGAGGAGTCCCCTGAACTCTTTGAGCACAGTGTTGGGTACATGCTCCAGGAGGATGCCCAGTGTTTTGTAGGCTCTGATTATGATCCTCAGCTAGAGGAAGGCAGTAGCGTGAGCGCAGAGAGAGGGGATGCTCAAGAAGGATAGCAATCTGGCAGTCATGTTCCACAAGCTGCAGCATACTGCCAGGTTTGCTCCAGCGATGAAGAGGGAGGGGATGATGAGGGCACTCACTCCACGTGGGTGCCTGGTAGGAGGGAGGAGGAGGAGGCACATCTCCAAGGCAGGATGCTCTCCGGGGGCCAGCTTAGGGGCAGCACACTGACTGAATCACACCGCAGAGCTCCACCTGTGCAGGGCGCTGCCTCTGCGCGTTATTCTAAAAGTTCTTTGGTGTGGGCCTTTTTTGAGACAAGAGCATCAGATCGCACCGCTGCTATTTGCAACATATGTCTCAAGCGTATCTCGCGTGGCCAAAACATCAGCCGCTTGGGCACCACATGCTTGACCAGACATATGTTGACCTGCCATGTAGCTTGTTGGCAAGCGTACCTCAAAGACCCACACCAAAGAACAAAGCGGACCTCTCCTTGCCCCTCATCAGCTGGGATCTCCAACCCCACTAGACCTTCAGTCCTCTCTGAAACCTGCTCTGAGAGGAATGAAGGTGTAGATTTAAGTGTGTCACAGCCAAGTGCTTGCGGTAAGGTGCATATTACCGCAGACTCATGGTCCAGCAGGCAGGGACAGGGACGTTACCTGTCTTTCACGGCCCATTGGGTCACTCTTCTGGCAGCTGGGAAGGATGCAGGACAAGGTGCAGTAGTGTTGGAGGTTGTTCCGCCACCACATCTCCTCCAGCGGTGCTCCGTAGGTGTTCAAGGGGCTACGCAAGTACGCAGGCAAAACGATACCATGCCGTGCTTGCGCTGGTTTGTTTGGGGGACAGGAGCCACACTGGGGAAGATATTTTGTCAGCTCTGCAGGGGCAGGCCGAGAGGTGGTTGATGCCACGCCAGCTTAAGCCAGGATTGGTGGTTTGCGACAATGGCACCAACCTCCTCTCTGCCCTCCCGCAGGGACGACTGACCCATGTGCCCTGTGTGGCTCACGTCCTTAACCTGGTGGTGCAGCAGTTCTTGGGCAGGTACCTGGGCTTACGGGATATCCTGAAGCAGGCCAGGAAAGTCTGTGTGCATTTCTGCCGATCATTTAATGCCTGTGCTCGGCTGGCTGAGCTCCAAAGGGAGTTGAACCCGCCCAAGAACCACCTTATATGTGACATGCCCACCAGGTGGAACTCAAAGTTGGCCATGCTGCAGCAGCTGCACATGCAGCAGAGGGCCATCAATGAGTACCTGTGGGACTATGGTACCAGAACAGGGTCAGGGGAGCTTGGTTTTTTCTCACCACGCCAGTGGGGCATGATCAGGGATGCATGCACTGTCCTTTCACCGTTTGAGGAGGCCACAAGGATGGTGAGCAGTGGGGCATGATCAGGGATGCATGCACTGTCCTGTCACCGTTTGAGGAGGCCACAAGGATGGTGAGCAGTGACAGTGCATGCATCAGTGACACTATACCTCTTGTCCACCTGTTGGAGCATACGCTGCATGGAATAATGGACAGGGCACTTGAGGCAGAACAGAGGCAGGAAGAGGAGGACTTCCTTGCCTCTCAAGGCCCCCTTTATCCAGACAGTGTTCCTGCTGTCCCACCCATCACACAGGAAGAGGACGAGGAGGAGGAGGATGATTGTGTCAGCATGGAGGTGGAGGCTGGCACTCAGCATCAGCAGCAGCAGTCTTGTAGGGATGATTTACAGTCCTAAGAAACCCGTGGACTTGTACGTGGCTGGGAGGAGGTAGCTGCGGATCATGTTGTCCTTAGTGACCCAGAGGACTCTGGACTGAATGCCTCAGCTAACCTACGCTGCATGGCCTCCCCGATCCTGCAAAGCCTGCGGAAGGATCCTCGTATTCTTCTGATCAAGGAGAGGGACCATTACTGGCTGGCCACTCTCCTTGATCCATGGTACAAGGGTAAGGTTTCCGACCTTATCTTGCCATCGCAGAGGGAGCAGAGGATGAGACATCTCCGGGAGGCCTTGCAGAAAGGTCTGTGTAACGCATTCCCAGAGACTAGGAGGTTACAAACTCCTGGTCCTGAACAACGTGTTGCTAAGGCATCGGTCAGAAGGAGCGGTGGAGAAGCTGGCCGTCTGACCGATGCGTTCAGACAATTTTTTAGTCTGCAGAACCAAGGTATGATCGGTTCCAGCAACCATCGCCAGCGTCTGATTTACATGGTGCAGGAATACCTAGGGGCAAGGTCAGACTTGGACACCTTTCCCACCGAAAATCCTCTGGCTTACTGGGTCTTGAGGATGGATCACTGGCCAGAGCTTGCACAGTATGCAATTGAGCTACTGGCCTGTCCTGCATCCAGCGTTCTTTCGGAACGCACCTTCAGTGCTGCTGGTGGCTTTGTTACCGATCACAGGGTGCGCCTGTCCACCGACTCGGTTAATCGACTGACCTTCATAAAGATGAATCAGTCTTGGATCACCCACAGCTACCAAGCACCTGAAGCTGATGTAACCGAATAATTTTTTTGGAAATATCACATCCCTTCAAGACTGCCTATGCTGATGCTGAGTGACTGTCCTGTTATGTTGATTGTCTATCCTCTTCCTACTCCGCTGATATATTGGAAGAACATTTTTGGTTCTGGGTGATGCCACCAGCCCAATTTTTCAGCCCCTGTTTAACAGGGGCATTTAATTAAAATTTTTGAAGCAATGCTTTGCAGCAGGGCTCATTCCTGCACTACAACTAGAATATATGGGAGAGGTTGCAGTGTCGTGGCACCAGAACCAGTGCCTAAGGCCCTATTTTTCAGCACCTGTTTAACAGGGGTGTTTAATTACAATTTTTGAAGCAATGCTTTGCAGCAGGGCTCATTCCTGCACTACAACTAGAGTATATGGGAGAGGTTGCAGTGTCGTGGCACCAGCACCAGTGCCTTAGGCCCAATTTTTCAGTCCCTGTTTAACAGGGGCATGTAATTACAATTCTTGATATAATATTTCACAGCAGGGCCCATTCCTGTGTCCACAGAGATTAACTGTGAGGATTTATATTGTTGTGGCACCAGCACCAGCACCACAACCACCAAAGGCCCAATTTTTCTACCACTGTTCAACAATGGCATGTAATTACAATTCTTGGTATAATCATTCACAGCAGGGCGTTCCAGCGCCCACCAAGAGTCACTTTGAGGGCTTACAATGTTGTGGCAACACCAACACCTTATTCCGTTGTTGTTGGAGGTTGTTCCACCACCACGCCTCCAAAATGCTACTACTGGTTGTGACACACCTCTCTCCTCCACCCCCTCCTCTTCTTCTTCCTCCATTGGCTCTTCCAGTGCTCTGTCCTCTGAACCAGCGGTGCTCCATAGGTGTTCAAGGGGCTACGCAAGTACGCAGGCAAAACTATGCCATGCCGTGCTTGCGCTGGTTTGTTTGGGGGACAGGAGCCTCACTGGGGCAGATATTTTGTCAGCTCTGCAGGGGCAGGCCGAGAGGTGGTTGACGCCATGCCAGCTTAAGCCAGGATTGGTGGTTTACGACAATGGCACCAACCTCCTCTCCGCCCTCCGGCAGGGAGGACTGACCCATGTGCCCTGTGTGGCTCACGTCCTTAACCTGGTGGTGCAGCAGTTCTTGGGCAGGTACCCGGGCTTGCAGGATGTCCTGAAGCAGGCCAGGAAAGTCTGTGTGCATTTCCGCCAATCATTTAATGCCTGTGCTGAGCTCCAAAAGTAGTTGAACCTGCCCAAGAACCGCCTTATATGTGACATGCCCACCAGGTGGAACTCAATGTTGGCCATGCTGCAGCGGCTGCACACGCAGCAGAGGGCCATCAATGAGTACCTGTGCGACTACGGTACCAGGAATGGGTCAGGGGAGCTCGGTTTTTTCTCACCGCGCCAGTGGGGCATGATCAGGGATGCATGCACGGTCCTGTCACCGTTTGAGGAGGCCACAAGTATGGTGAGCAGTGACAGTGCATGCGTCAGTGACACTGTACCTCTTGTCCACCTGTTGGAGCATACGCTGCATGGAGTAATGGACAAGGCACTTGAGGCAGAACAGAGGCAGGAAGAGGAGAACAATTACAAACGTGTGAACGTGGTGATGTACAACACATATGACGAGCCGATAAAAAGGAAGTTCAATAGCCAGTGGGCTCCTTCTAATAATTTTGTGTTTATCTCATGTTTGTAAAAGTTTGGTGAGAGACGATTAGCGCTTTTCAGCCACATACTTTTCAGTTCGTTTCTGCTTTTCAGTTTGTGCTGGTCGGTTCGTATCTGTTCTTCAGTGCATGTTGTCAGTTCGTTCCTGTCTTTCATTGAGTTATATTTATAGTTTGCTTCTGATTTTCAGTGCGTTCTAGTCCGCTCGTTTCTGATTTTCAGCTTGTCCGTTTTAGGTCTTTTCTGATTTCCAGTTCGTTCTGCAGTTGGTTCTGAGCAGCCGTTCGTTTTCTAGCCATGTTGTGGTTACGTACTCATCGTAGAGTTTGTGCTGTTGTTGGGCTTGGGGTTGGAGTTATTGCTTTGACCCAAGTCCAGTCCATGTACATGTGGAGGAGGAGTTCTTGGACCAAGAATTGGTTGCTTAATTGTGACCAATTCTGTCATATGTCTTTGTTGCAGGAGATCCAGGAAAATAATCCTGATGATTTCAGAAATTATCTCTGGATGACAGACCCTGTCTTTCACCATCTGTTGGCTTTGCTGTCCCCTTACATTTACGAAGCAGGACACCTGCATGCAGCAAGCCATCACTACCGAACAAAGGCTCATCACCACCTTGCGGTACTTGGCAAAGGAGAGAAGCCTCCAGGACATCAAGTTCACAACTGGGATCCCCCCCAGGCTTTGGGAATCATTATTCCAGAGACCTGTTCTCTCATAATTCAGGTCCTGCTGAAGGACTATATTAAGATAAGTTTTATCCTTTAACATCACATTCTATGTATTTAATGTTTGCTAATGTATTTTATTTATTTCATCATTTCATAATTACCATGATTGTAATATCTTGTGAATGTCCTCTTTGTCCTCATGCATGCTGTAAGCTTTTAATTGTCCTTTATGCATATTTTCCTTCACTAACCTCCCCAGCATGCTATCTTGGGACCATACACACCTAGCCTAGTCACTTAACAATGTATTTTGTCAGCTCCATTGTAGTGCTTACCCTAAATACCCCCTAAAATGTGTCCAAATGTTATTGTTGTCCTTAAATTCAGGCATAGTGCAAGAGGCTTTTTTTTGGGGGGGGGGGGGGGACAAAACTCATTTGGAGCCCTCCCTCCCCCCAACCTCTGAGTCAACCGATACCAATACTCTATCTGCTGACTTTGCCAAACCCATACACACTACACCTACCTTTTTTGTGGTAAGATTTATGGATAAATTCACCAAAGCATGTAGTACAAGTACCTGCCTGAATACTTTAAAATTGTACTGTTTAAAGTTTTGTTCTCCTATTACCTTGGTAGGTAATTGCAGAATGTAAAAATGTGCTTCAATTTTGACAGTGTGTATTAATATTTTTGGATTATGACATTTCTTACCTGTCCAACGGGCTGCCAATATTGTAAGTAAGGAAAGGCTGGCCAAAGTAACACACATTATTTATGCATTCAGCTCTCAATGAAGTGGAGAGGGTTACCTGTCCAAAACATCTCCCCCACCCTAACATTATTTCAATGGGCCATCAGAGGGGGTGAGGAATCTGATAAGTGGACCTTATACTTTTGTCTTTAAATACTCATTTCAATAAATGTTATACTTATGTTGGCCTGTTGGCCAAGAATGTTTGTGTCTAAGCTGCTTTCAATGTTATGTGCAAAAGTAAAAATGTTTTTTGTTTTGTTTGACTCCACAGATTCCTTCCAACCCACAGGAATGGCAGACTGTGGCCTACCATTTCCAACAGCAGTGGGACTTTTCCAACTGCGGTGGTGTGATAGATAGGAAGCACGTCCGGATCCTCCCACCCCCAACTCTGGGTTATACTACTTCAATTACGAGGGGTACAGTAGTATTGTGATGTTGGCGGTGGTGTCGACGACTTATGAGTTCCTATATCTGGACATAGGGAAGAATGGTCATATGTCAGATGGAGGAATGATCACACAGACAGAATTTTACAGGCGTCTCCAGAATGGCAGCTTGGGGTTGCCACCTCCAGTGGATAACGTGGTAGGCCTCCAGTTTGTTTTTGTGGCAGGTGAGGCCTTTGTGCTGGGGAACCATCTGATGAGGCCATTCCCCATGAGGACCCTGACCCTGGAGCAGAGGGTATTTAATTACCAGCTGGCCAGAGCCAGAAGAGTGGTCGAGAATGCCTTTGGCATAATGGCCAGCCGGTTCCGTCTTTTCCAAACAGCCATAGACATGGCCAAATACAAACTCAACCACACAATTTTAAGCTGCTACATTCTTCGTAATTTCCTGCGGAAGAATGCAGCCAACTATCTGGCCTCAGTTGCGACTGAGGCCCACTTTTCACCAGCAGGAACAATGAAACTGGCTGTCCTGTCTTGCCCCCCAAAGCGCCCACGAAGTATGGCAAAAGTATGTTGAGTACTTCATGGGTAGGGGGGCAATTGATTTACCGGCAAATCTGGAAGCTAATTAAAATAATTATTTTTTGCAAAACTAAACTCATATTTGATTTGATTTACTGTTTGTGATTCTTATCTGTCTCCTAGGTTCTACTGTGGCCTTTTATTTTTTGCCATTTTCTTCAATAGTGCAAATGTAACTTATTTGATACATGAGGCGACAATCTCTTCTTAAGCTAACTATTATGTTGTGATGTGGGTCTGCTACACACACACACAATGTTTTTGTTGTTAATGTATGTAATGCATTAATGCTAAAAATAATTATCCTTTTCAACTCCATGAATTAATTGCTTGTAGTCCCTAAAATGGCCTGAGATGGCCACAGTGGTGGTTATTTACTAAAGGCAAATCCACTTTGCACTACAAGTGCACTTGTAGTGCAAAGTGGATTTGCCTATAGTAAATCCCCCCCCCCATTGTCACTGTAACTACACCAACTTAAAAAAACTGGTATTGAGCATTGAAAGAAGAAGCCACACAATGTTGAGAACAAAAACATTTTACTCCAAGCACATTCACATGTGCGTTATAAAAGGGTTTTTTAACAAACCAATATCTTGATGTATAACATGCATGTTTGACAGTATATAACCTTTTTTGTGGCTAAACAGGCATGTTTAAAACCAGAAAATACACATTACCAACTCAGGAACGTACAAAGTGAAGGCCATATGAGACATTAGTATGTCAAAACTGTGTTGATTTTGCCTTCATCAGATGGGGTGGTCTTACCTCTGTAAAAGGCAAATTTTGAAGATGCACACAAACTGGGACTCAAAATTAGCATTTCCATCATGATCCCATGATCATGGCGTGTTGGTAACTTGACACACAAAATGAAAATTAAAATGATGGAAATCACTACAAAAAAAATAAAATAAAATAAAAGATTATTCTTGAGATCACGAGAAAAAAAAACAACAAAAAACAAATATTATTCAGGAGATCATGAGAAATAATACAAAATACATTTGTCAGAACTCTGTGAATATCAGCAGCAAAGCATCTTCATTATTATAGCATTTTAAAGAAGAAGAGAATGCGCTGCATTGAGAAATTTCATAATTTTCAGCATGACGAATGTGATATCACCATTACGAACACTAGTTTTACAAGACTGAGCGCTTCGTACTTGTTTCCGAGCATGCGTGAACTTTTGTGCGCGGACTCGTGCACACACGATCGGACTTTCCAACAACAAAGTTTTGAGAAAATTTGAGAAAATTTGAGAACCTGCTAGCTAACATTTGCTGGTGGAAAGTCCGACAGCAAATGTTCGATGAAGCATACACACAGTCGGACTTTCAGCCAACGAGAAAGATGGCTACTGCTCATGAAATTACTAGTTTCTGGCTAACAACTGGTTTGTAAAAAGAAAAAAGCGGTGGGGATTGGTGGCTGAAGTCATTGGCCAAATATTGTCATGCCTATATCTGATCAATGTCATTGACCAAGTATGGGCAAAACCATTGACCAGATATAGCAATGGTCATATTTCTTCAGTGATGTCAGCCATTATCTCTCTCCATCTTTTTGTTCACATTCAACTATCAGCTTGGAACCCCTAACAGCTGAATGAACTAAGTAGGGATGCATCATTGTTTGTTAGGAAGTTGGTGGCTGCTGGCTTCCTACCAACAAGCCCAAGTGTGAAACTGTTGCATTTAGAAGTGGTAATAATACTTTTGCTAATACCTTTGAAACTCGTTTTGCTAAAGGTTTGGCTCAACGCGCAGACGAACAACCCATTTAGTCAACCCATTTGCCAAATTCAACTTCAGTCCAAACCTGAAGCCCATACCTATTTGTCAGTGTCCCAACTTTCTCCTGCAGCACTCAATGGGCTCTTTGAGCAGGAGCTTCTAAGACAAATCCCTAATCCCTGCACACATTAAGTAACTTTTACCCACTGGTCTTATCATCTGTTCAAAAGGTTTTTCTTTCACCTTCTTCCTAGGGTTCATCGCACCTGACTCCTTGTGAATCTCACTTTCTTTCAGTGAAGTCTCATGAAGGCTTTTACACACCGTAATCATCCTTAAAGCCCTTTCCCTTATAGGTAGCAACCTCTCTCAGTGCCTCTGTGGAATAAACCTCTCCACCCAACAGCCAATACTCTTTCTGCTGATTAAAGATAGATTTTCTCAGATTAAAGAGCAATGACATTTGATGCACATTTGAGATGAGAGGAAAGGGGTCAAACATATCTATATAAACTGCTTACTTGGGTTTTCAGGGCTCTTGAGACTTTTAGCAAAAAACAGCAGGCACATCTAGACACCTGCATTTTGTTCATAGAATAAAATAATGACATGATGAATTTACCAATTTCCATAGCAAAACACACAAAAAAAATTTCATGTGGACACCATTTTAGGTCTACTTAGGCCGCGTACACACGCGCGGACTGTTCGCCCAACCTTGTTCGGCAAACAGTTTGTCAAACAGTCCGCTCAAAATTTGCATGAGCGGACTTGCCCACACACGAGCGGACTGTTTGACGAACAAGGTTGGGCAAACAGTTCGCTCAACTTTTGAAATGAACGGACTCGCCCACGTAAGGAGGAGGCAAATCCGCCCATTTCGAGCGCGTGTACAGGTAGGCGGGGCCCGCGAAGGAGACGTCGCGGGCTCCGCCGCCTGGAATGGGCTTAAAGGGGAACCCCAACGCCGAAAAAAATCGGCGTGGGGGTTCCCCCCAAGTCCACACCAGACCCTTGTCCGAGCACGCTACCCGGCCGGCCAGGAAAGGGGGGCGAGCGAGCGCGCCCCCCCTCCTGAGCCGTACCAGGCCGCGTGCCCTCAACATGGGGGGGTGCCTTGGGGAAGGGGGGGGCCGCGCGGCCCCCCCACCCCAAAGCACCTTGTCCCCATGTTGATGAGGACAAGGGCCTCTTGCCGACAACCCTGGCCGTTGGTTGTCGGGGTCTGCGGGCGGGGGGCTTATCGGAATCCGGGAGCCCCCTTTAAGAAGGGGGCCCCCGGATACCGGCCCCCCACCCTATGTGAATGAGTATGGGGTACAATGTACCCCTACCCATTCACCTGTGAAATAAAGTACAAATAAAAACACAACACAGGGGGAAAAAATATTTTATTGCACAGCCGGGGGTCTTCCGTCTTCGGGGGTCTTCTCGCCGGACTCCTCCGCTATGTGTGTGTAGCTCTTTTGCCAGCGGAGGAGTCCGGCTTTCTTCCTCCCCGCCGCCGGCCTCTTCTCCCGACTTCGGGGGTCTTGTCCCCCTCTTCGGTTCTTCTGCCGGGCCACCGCGCCTGGTCCGGTGGCCCGGTCTTCTGTCGCCGTCTTCCGTTCTTCTGTCGCCGCCTTCGGTTCTTCTGCCGGGCCACCGCGCCTTCTTGTAGCTCTTTTACAGGCGGTGGCCCGGTCTTCTGTCGCCGTCGCCGCCTTCCGTTCGTGTTCTTCTTCTTGTTCTTCTTGTTCTTCTCCAGGCGATGTTGACACGTCGCTCCCTCCGGCCGGAATGCCAGAGCCGCCCTGCGCTGTGACTTATATAGTGACAATGGGGCGGGGTCACATGGTATATGTCACATGGGTTGATGTCACATGGTGACCCCGCCCCCTTACGATGTCATAGTCCCCATGTGACATCAACCCATGTGACCAACCCATGTGACATATACCATGTGACCCCGCCCCATTGTCACTATATAAGTGACCGCACAGCGCGTCCCCGGCATTCCGGCCGGAGAGCTCGTCGAGTCAACATCTCCAGGAGAAGAACAAGAAGAACAAGAAGAAGAACACGAACGGAAGGCGGCGACGGCGACAGAAGACCGGGCCACCGCCTGTAAAAGAGCTACAAGAAGGCGCGGTGGCCCGGCAGAAGAACCGAAGGCGGCGACAGAAGAACGGAAGACGGCGACAGAAGACCGGGCCACCGGACCAGGCGCGGTGGCCCGGCAGAAGAACCGAAGAGGGGGACAAGACCCCCGAAGTCGGGAGAAGAGGCCGGCGGCGGGGAGGAAGAAAGCCGGACTCCTCCGCTGGCAAAAGAGCTACACACACATAGCGGAGGAGTCCGGCGAGAAGACCCCCGAAGACGGAAGACCCCCGGCTGTGCAATAAAATATTTTTTCCCCCTGTGTTGTGTTTTTATTTGTACTTTATTTCACAGGTGAATGGGTAGGGGTACATTGTACCCCATACTCATTCACATAGGGTGGGGGGCCGGTATCCGGGGGCCCCCTTCTTAAAGGGGGCTCCCGGATTCCGATAAGCCCCCCGCCCGCAGACCCCGACAACCAACGGCCAGGGTTGTCGGGAAGAGGCCCTTGTCCTCATCAACATGGGGACAAGGTGCTTTGGGGTGGGGGGGCCGCGCGGCCCCCCCCTTCCCCAAGGCACCCCCCCATGTTGAGGGCACGCGGCCTGGTACGGCTCAGGAGGGGGGGCGCGCTCGCTCGCCCCCCTTTCCTGGCCGGCCGGGTAGCGTGCTCGGACAAGGGTCTGGTGTGGACTTGGGGGGAACCCCCACGCCGATTTTTTTCGGCGTTGGGGTTCCCCTTTAAGCCCATTCCAGGCGGCGGAGCCCGCGACGTCTCCTTCGCGGGCCCCGCCTACCTGTACACGCGCTCGAAATGGGCGGACTTTCCGAGCGGGAACAGTCCGCTCATTTCGAAAGTACAGCGGACAAGCCCACACACGGGCGGACTGTTCGCTCAAACACAGTTTCAGCGGACAGTTTTTCGGAATTTCCGAAAGACTTTGTCCGTCCAACTGTCCGCTGAAACTGTCCGCTGAAAGCCCACACACGAGCGGACTGTCCGCCCAAACACTGTTCAGCGGACAAGGTTGGGCGAACAGTCCGCCCGTGTGTACGCGGCCTTACTCATGAAAGAAGTGACATCAAACTCAACTAAGTGTATTTTTGCTCCATTTAAAAAAAAAATTACAACTTAGGTGACTTGTAGGCAAAGTGGATATGGAAAACTCTTGACACTGCATCTTCATTAAAAAGTTCTCCATAAATAAGGGCTTAAGCCTCTAATTTGTTTTATTTATTTATTACAAGTACTTATATAGCACAGCATTTTAAATATACAGTATCTCACAAAAGTGAGTACACCCCTCACATTTTTGTAAATATTTTATTATATCTTTTCATGCGATAACATTGAAGAAATTATACTTTGCTACAATGTAAAGTAGTGGGTGTACAGCTTGTATAACAGTGTAAATTTGTTGTCACCTCAAAATAACTCTACACAGCCATTAATGTCTAAACTGCTGGCAACAAACATTAGTACACGCCTAAGTAAAACTGTCCAGCTTGGGTCCAATTAGACATTTTACCTCCCTGGTGTCATGTGACTCGTTAGTGTTACAAGGTCTTAGGTGTGAATGAGGAGCAGGTATGTTAAATTTGGTGTTATCACTCTCACGCTCTCATACTGGTCACTGGAAGTTCAACATGGCACCTCATGGCAAAGAACTCTCTGAGGATCTGAAAAAAAGAATTGTTGCTCTGCATAAAGATGGCCAAGGCTATTAGAAGATTGCCAAGACCCTGAAATTGAGCTGCAGCATGGTGGCCAAGACCATACAGAGGTTTAACAGGACAGGTTCCACTCAGAACAGGCCTAGCCATGGTCGACCAAAGAAGTTGAGTGCACATGCTCAGCATCATATCCAGAGGTTGTCTTTGGGAAATAAACGTATGAGTGCTGCCAGAATTGCTGCAGAGGTTGAAGGGGTGGGGGGTCAGCCTGTCAGTGCTCATACCATACTCTGCACACTGCATCAAATTGGTCTGCATGGCTGTC
Organism: Lithobates pipiens; assembly: GCF_037356315.1. Classification (NCBI taxonomy): domain Eukaryota; kingdom Metazoa; phylum Chordata; class Amphibia; order Anura; family Ranidae; genus Lithobates; species Lithobates pipiens. Next base: position 407,953,338 of record NW_027507718.1, read on the forward strand.
GTCCCAGAAGGAAGCCTCTTCTAAAGATGATGCGCAAAAAAGCCTGCAAACAGTTTGCTGAAGGCAAGCAGACTAAGGACATGGATTACTGGAACCGGGTCATGTGGTCTGATGAGACCAAGCTAAACTGGTTTGATTCAGATGGTGTCAAGCGTGTGTGGCGGCAACCAGGAGAGGAGTACAAAGACAAGTGTGTCTTGCCTACAGTCAAGCATGGTGGTGGGCATGTCATGAGCTGGGGCTGGATGAGTGCTGTCGGCACTGGGAGCTACAGTTTATTAAGGGAACCATGAATGCCAATATGTACTGTCACATACTGAAGCAGAGCATGATCCCCTCCCTTCGGAGAATGGTCCGGAGGGCAGTATTCCAACATGATAATGACCCCAAACACGCCTTCAACATGACCACTGCCTAGCTAAAGAAGATGAGGGTAAAGGTGATGGACTGGCCAAGTATGTCTCCAGGCCTAAACCCTATTGAGCATCTGTGGGGCATCCTCAAGGGAAGGTGGAGGAGCACAGGGCTTCTAACATCCACCAGCTCCGTGATGTCTTCATGTGGGCATGGAAGAGGACTCCAGTGACAAGCTGTGAAGCTCTCGTGAACCATGCCCAAGAGGGTTAAGGCAGTGGAAAGTAATGGTGGCCACACAAAATATTGACACTTTGGGCCCAATTCGGACATTTTTCACTTAGGGGTGTACTCACATTTGCTGCTAGCGGTTTAGACATTAATGGCTGTGTGTTGAGTTATTTTGAGGGGACAGCAAATTTACACTGTTATACAAGCTGTACACTCACTACTTTACATTGTAGCAAAGTGTAATTTCTTCAATATTGTCACATGAAAAGATATAATAAAATATTTACAAAAATGTGAGATACTGTATATATAGATATATACATATATCTAAATATATACTGTGTGTATATATATATATATATATATACTGTATATATATATATATATATATATATATATATATATATATATATACACTGTGTATATATATATATATATATATACACTGTGTATATATATATATATATATATATATATATATATATATATACTGTGTATATATATATATATATATATATATATATATATATATATATATATTGTATGTTCACATCAGTCCCTGTCCTCAAGGAGCTTACAATTTAAGGGTCCCTAACTCATATTCATACATACTAGGACCAGTTTAGACAGGAGTAGGGATGAGCCGAACACCCCCCGGTTCGGTTCGCACCAGAACTTGCGAACGACCCCCCCGCGTTCGGTACGAACGTTAGAACCCCATTGAAGTCTATGGGACTCGAACGTTCGAATTGGAAAGTGCTAATTTTAACGGCTAATATGCAAGATAGTGTCCTAAAAAGGGTTTGGGGACCTGCCTCCTGCCTCAGGGGACATGGGTCACTGCAAAAAAAAGTTTTAAAAACGGCCGTTTTGGCGGGAGCACTGATTTTAATGACGATTAAAGTGAAAAAAAAAAAGTGAAATATTCCTTTAAATATGGTGCCTGGGTGGTGTCTGTAGTATGCCTGTGAAGTGCCACGTGTTTCCCGTGTTTATAACAGTCCCTGCACAAAATGACATTAAACGGAAATAACACCATTTAAAACTGCTTGCGGTTTTAATGTTATATCTGGTTCCTGCAATATGGTTGAAAATCATTGAGAAACATGGCATGGGTAGCCCTCCCTGCCCATTACCAGCCTATTTGGGTCTTGTACGCATATTAAGGGGAACCCCGTACCCATATTAAAAAAAGGAAATGCGTGTGGCCCCCAGGCCCTATATACTCAGAACAGCAGTATACAGGCGGTGCAAACAAGACAGGGACTGTGTAGGTTTGTTGTGTTAAGTTGAATCTGTTTGTCATTTTCAACCGGTACATTTTTAAAGTGTAGCTCCAGTCAAAAAAACTATCTTTAAGCTTTTTGGAAAACATAGGAAAGGGTTATCACCCCTGTATAATTTGTTTTGTCGTCCATCTTTTTTCATCTCACTTGCTGCTGTCTCCTTGCGTTTGCAAGTAGGAGATGTTTGTAAGTTGGATGTTTGAAAGTAGGGGCCTGCCCTATATTATAGCGGTATGTACTGGGTACAGAGCACGCAGACAGCACGCACTATCTCCTAACACTACTGACTGCAAGCTCTATTATTAACCACTTGTTAGCCCAATGTTTGCATAAAGTGAAAGATGAAGTTATGCTGAGTAAATAGATATCAAACATGTCACTCTTCAAAATTGCACATGCCCGTGGAATGGCGCCAAACGTCGCTACTTAAAAAATCCCCATAGGCGATGCTTTAATTTTTTTTTTACTGGTTACATGTTTTGAGTTGCAGAGGAGGTCTAGGACTAGAATTATTGCTCTCGCTCTAACATTCTCGGCGATACCTCACATGTGTGGCACATGCGAGCACATGGGGACATGGGCGCTTTAATTTTTATTTTATTTTTTTATTGTTCATTTTACTTTATTTATTTTAGTTTGACATTTTTTTCCCCAAAAATATATTTTTGATCACTTTTATTCCTATTACAAGAAATGTAAACATCCCTTGTAATAGGAATATGGGGTGACAGGTACTCTTTACAGTGAAATCTGGGGGGTCAATATGACCCCACATCTCACCTCTAGGCTGGGAAGCCTGAAATAAAAAATAAAAAAAAGATTCTGGCTTTGATCGTACTGGCGAGTTGGTAGAAGCACCGGAGGGCGGTGAGGGGTGGGGGGCGTCTATGGCTGGGTATTTCAGGGTATCACCGAGTATGGCTGGGTATCTCTGAGTATGGCTGGGTATGGCAATTTATGGCAGGGTATTACAGAGTATTGGCGGGGTACTACAGAGTAATAGCAGGGTACTGCAGAGTATTGGGGGGTACTACAGAGTAATGGCAGGGTACTGCAGAGTATTGGGGGTACTGCAGAGTAATGGCGGGTACTGCAGAGTATTGGGGGGTACTGCAGAGTAATGGGGGTACTGCAGAGTAATGGCAGGGTACTGCACTGCAGAGTAATGGCGGGGTACTGCAGAGTAATGGCAGGGTACTGCAGAGTATGCACTGGTATTGCAGAGTATTGGCAGGGAATTGAGGGGTTAAATTCGGTGAGCAGCGATGTGGGCACTGCAGATGCAGCCCACATCGCTGCTGACACCGATCTCTTTCCCCTCCGCTGTACCGATAGGTACAGAGAGGGGAGGGAGGAACAGGCGTCATAACATGACGCCGGTTTGTTTCCAAGTGATCACTCCGTCATTTGACGGAGCAATCACGTGGTAAACGGCCGCTATGAGCGGCCGTTTACCGTGATCCGTGATGTGACCCGGCGGTCACGGATGCTCTCGAGTGCGCACACCTCGGGGCACGCGAGAGCAGAATTCTGGGAGGCCGTTAATTAACGGCCTCTCAGAGTTAAACAACCCCCCTGAAGCCGTTAATCGGCAATGGGCAGTTGTTAAGTGGTTAAAGCTAGATCACTAGCTATATAGGTGAGGTGAATATAGTGGTGTATACTGCAGTCAGGGCACAGACAACAACCACTACACAGCAGCAAGATAGGAAATCAGCCAAAAACGATTGGTGTGTACTGTGTTGAAGGTACACAGAACACCCACTGCTTCAGATGCTAAGTAACACACTACACGAGGCCGCCTCAAAGGCGGCCTTATATAGTGTGGGGCGTGCACTACACAGCCTGAGCTATGATTGGCCACAGGCAGGATGCCTGTGGCCAATCATGGCTCTCCTCGCTGCCGGCGCTGCGATTGACCAAGCATGCGGGGTCACAGTGCATGCTTGGCCAATCATGGGGCAGCAATGCACTGCGCCACCGCAGTGCATTGTGGTCCGCACGCGCGTCACTCGAATTTTGATGCGAACGGCCCAAACGTTCGGAATTCGCCGAACGGCCGAACAGCCAATGTTCGAGGCGAATGTACGTTCGACTCGAACGCGAAGCTCATCCCTAGACAGGAGCCAATTAACCTACCAGCATGTCTTTGGAGCGTGGGAGGAAATTTACGCAGGCACAGGGAGAACATACAAGTTCCAAGCATATAGTGCTGTGGTTCGGATTTGAACTGACAACCCTAGAGTTGTTATCAAGCTTTCAGATGCTACTTTCTTTATCATCTTCCTTGTTTTAATATTGTAAAAGGCCAGTGTGACCCATGGGAGCACACACAGGTCTCCTAACAAGAGTCATTCTTAATAATATGTTCCTGCATATTTATCACCTTAGCATTAAAGATTTATAAATTGAGAAATCTGTTCTTGTATCCAACCTGCAAAAAAACAAATTAATTGTGAAACCAGAGCTCGGATAACACCTTGAGATTTCACTTCATGGGGTACCAAGTGGGTGCAAGATTTATAAATGTATGATAAGTGTGCAGCGCTTTAAATCCCCAAAGGACAATCCAGGAACAAAAGTTTAATAGTAGATCAATCTGCGATAGACAGGGAATAGGGAAACTTGTCACCAGCACCCAGCAATACAGCCGCTTACACCATGTGGTGGACCCTCATCACAAAGGTCACATCAGCTTATGTAAAGTAAGAAAGGGGGGTGTGGCTGGAAGAACCTCAATGAATACGGCACCTCATCCCAGTTACTGGATTTATTGTGTAAAGGGGAAGAGAAGGAGGAGGAAAGGGATTACTGTAGTGCCAAAAACTACAGGGACACTATATATGTATAAAAAAGATTTAACAATATAATTTTATGACAAAAATACAAAAACACTGAACAAATACAGACAATATGACATAAACAAAAGTTGATACAATGGGTACTAAGCAATTGATTATTCAGCTATTAAGCAACCAAAAAGAATCCTACAGGCATAGATCTTGTGTTAGGCTGTGATTTGAGATATCAGCTGCTACATGTTTTGCCAAACCATTGGCTTCCTCAGGGAAATTATATTTGCTTGTACTAAAGTAAACAAAAAAGGACAAAGTGAGAATAAATAACAGAACAATTTACTTCAAAAACATAATAGTCTGAATTCAGAATGCATGGCATGGTCACCCCCCTCCCCCCCCAGGGGCGGATCCAGAGTCTAGTCTCGGGAGGGGCACTGCCAGAAAATAAGTTTTTTTTGCGGGCAATTTATCGGGGACATGGCTGGTGTTAGCATTTCAATCATCCCGGCACCATGGTTAATATGGTGTCAGGATGTTGGAAGCGCATTATTTCTATTATTACATTGTTATATAGAATGCTATATAAAATGAAATGGTTCAACTCACCATAATGCAGAATCAGTGAGAGCCCCGAGTGTGTCACCTCCCACCAGTTGCAGATTGTCACTTGCCATGCCACACGTTGCGGACTGTCACTTGCCACGCCACCTGCCACCAGATGCGGATTGTCACCTGCCACGTCACCTGCCACACATTGCAGATTGTCACTTGCCAGGTCATCTGCCACCATATACGGATTTCCACGTCACCTGCCACACGTTGCGGACTGTCACTTGCCACGTTACCTGCCACATGTTGCAGATTGCCACTTGCCACATCACCTGCTACACGTTGCGGATTGTCACTTGCCACGTCACCTGCCACCAGATACAGATTGCCACTTGCCATGTCACCTGTCATTTGTTGCCGATTGTCACTTGCCACGTCACTTTCCTGCTGTCAGGGGCAGAGGCCTGCATTCAGTGTGAGTGATTGTGATGAGTATGGACAAGATGGAGGGAGGAGGTGATGCAGGTAGGAGGGGCCAGCACACTCAACACACTCAGGGGTGGACGCATAGAGGAAGATTTCTGGCGCTCTGCCTCTTCCACACAGTGCCGCTCCTCCAGGCAGCTCCTGTCACGTCGGCTCTGAGTCTGAGACTCCGAGTCCGACGTGAGTCACGTGACTGTCTCAATGACATCACTCGTTGCTAGACGCCAGGCGCTAGCAACGAGTGCAGGGTTGCCAAGCCAACGGCTCAGCTCCACCCACCTCCTAGCTCCTCCTGGTCCAGCGGTGCCGTGTTACACACCAGAGTCTCTCTCTCTGCGCCGCTGATCGCTGATGAGACAGAGAGAGAGACTCGGGCATAGCAGCGCTGCAGCCTGCAGTGCAAGTCAGTCAGTGTGATATTTTCGGGGGGGGGGGGGCAATTGCCCTGTTGCCCCCCTGGATCCGCCCCTGCCCCTCCATAGAAGCCACTAAATCAGAAGAAGCACCAGCACATACCCCCAAATTTCAGAGTCCACAAGCGTGGGGGACAGGAAACCCCCAAATATTGACAGGCACTCCCGACTAGGCGCGGCATCTATTGCTGCAAAGGGCGAATAAAAACGTAACAATAAAATATAGTGTTTATTAATTATTAAATATTTTTTAGGATAGAAAAATCCCAAAATTAGAAAGGGCTAACAAAGCCTCAATTACTTACAATTATGTATGAAAATTAATTTTCAAGCAGGGGCACTGAGAAACAGGTGTAAGATGAATAGAAGATCACTGAGAATAGGGATTGCAACCAATTGAATCTGGCAGAAAGGCTAAGAAAGAAAAGAAAAAGGCTAAGAAAGAAAAGAAAAAATCATACTAATGATCCTCACATATAGCAGTGTACTGTCATTAATACAGCACACTAGGGTGCAGCAAAAAACAAGACAAAAATCTCACCTATATTCGCAATGAAAGCAAACTGCCGAACATGTTTGCCCAGTAAAGGGGCTGATGTAGAATTTACGTAACTGAAGAGACAATTGAGCTAACAATCAGCTAAAAAAGAAAAGTAACCTTTTAAAGGAGAAAAAGAGCACATTAGAACCGCAAAAGAGCCCCAGAGACAGGAAAAACATACCTGGCGTCCTGTAGCTACACATGTCAGTGCCCCTGAGTCCACCAAAATGTAAATGTAAAGTAAACTCAGCTAAGAAGGACCCCATCAATCTTCATACACTTATTGGCAGCAGACTGAATAGTGGATGCAGCAAACCTGGATATGACTCTCCTTGTTCAAAAATTACCCTCCTTCTAATGACAGTCCGACCTCCTACACTATGTGTCCGACCGGCTGAAGATGACAACTCTGGGACAAACTCCTCCAGTAGCACCCAGAAGTAGAGCAGCTGTCTGAGCCTGTCTTGCTGGCGGTTCTCTGATTTATAAATACATGGTGGCCCTTAATTATTCCCATGATTGTTAAAAAGGTTTTCAGTACAGAGTCTTTTTGTATGCATGAAATAATTAATTTATCTTGCTGCCAGGGAATGAGTAATCCTGGTATGTTAAATGTCACAATTCCAAACCTCAAGACCAGAATCGCTCATATTCGCTATGTATTAGTATTTTACATTCAGATAATAGAGTTTCATTGAGGGAATCACTCTGGTTGCTTGGAGCTTTATTGGACTGAAAGGACATTTTCAATGTAAACATGCTATAATTGATTAAATATATCTCTGCACTACTACAGTGATAGCTGTGATCTTCCGGTCCGCAAAGGTTTTGGGCAAGCTGGTTCTCCTCTGCTCACTGACCATAAGTCGCCTTTTATAGAACACCTTTTTTCACTAAATACAAGGCATTTTCAGTTTGGACAAGGTGGAGACTGCTATCACCCTGTTTTCTCCATTTCTTCCAATCAGAGAAAATGTTGTAGTCATTGAAAAAAAATACAAGGCATTCTTTGAATGGAGGCAGTGCGGAAAGAGTAACCCCTGTGGTCAGTGTGCACAGAGGAAGACTTTTGCACAGATTCCAAGCTGGATATGGAAGATCTCAGCTGTCATTGTAATACTGACTAGTACAGTGATTACAAGCTTCCCCAGTGGTCCATCAGGCGTGAGCTATGCATACTTACATTGTGCCAAGCTGGACCAGTAAATGTATGCAACACAGATAATGATCATTGCCAGAGTTCAACTTTAGACTAATTCAGAAAGGCCTCCTATGAATAAATCCATCTTTTGTAAGATAGAAAGGGTCATATTATTTCTTTGGTAAATATCGTTAAAAGGAAATCTTTGGTCCCAGCATACACTTTAATTTTATAACATCAGTATTGTAGTAGAAATACATACAATAGTTATATTTGACAATTCAATATAGGCTTACTTGAACAATTTAATTTCATGTTGTCAGTGCTGCCTATCTTTTGGCAATCTCTTTTCACAACTTCCTGAATTCCCTGCATGCTTCTCCTCTGCTGTATACTTTCAATTTCTAGTGACTACATATCTCCTGGTACCTCACTGCCTACAAGTACAAGTACTGTAAAAAATGTAAATTTTATGTCCCTGTCAAACAGTTGCGGAAAAATTGGTCTTTGGGTGTTGTTGGTGCCTTCACTCTGTAACCTTCTGGAGGTACTCTTGATGAAAGCAAGAATTGGCCTTGCTGTATAACCCTCCTCCTTTGACCACCAGAAGCCTCAAAACTAGCTTTTCCATGAGACTGTCAAAAACTAAAAAAAACTCAAATGGACTTTTAAGGCACATATCAAATAAAAAAGTGTAATAGGATATAAAAAACAGTAATTTATTATTATGAAATATCATAAAAACATTGCAAGTACATTACAACCAGCCCTGAAGATGACCATTGAGGGGTCAGCAAAAGCATGCTGGTGAGAAGATATATACTGGTTGGTAATGGCTTAATAAGCATGGAATTCCACAGTATTTCCGTCAGTCTGCCATTACATCCAGTAGCAAAGTGCGCTTTGCTAAAACATCATAGAATGTCAACCTAATACAAACTTTCTCTTGTTCTAAAACACACACCTGAAGAAGGAGGTATATTTTTACTCCGAAACACGTCGGGCGCAAGAGTATCAGAATTTATTGTATGTACAGTGGTGGCTTATATGTTAATGTACTTTCCATGTTTTTATGATATTACATAATTAACAAATTACTGTTTTTTTATATCTTATTACACTTTTTTATTTGATACGTGCCTTAAAAGTCCATTTGAAGGGTTCTTTGTTTTTGAATTCTATTAACAGTTGTGGCACTAAACAATGCACAAAATTGTCATTCATGCAAATTTCTATTCCATGAGACTGTAACCCACCAGAGCCTGGAAAGGCATTACATAAACTCCTGAGTTCTGAGACTTTCCCCTTGTAACTGTGGTGAAGGAGGGTTGCCAACCAATAATGATCCTTATCATGGCTCATTGGACAATCCAGCAGAGGAGGGCATAGATCAAGAGGAGCCGGAGGGGGTGGAGCTGACAGATCTCTCATCTTCACCACCAGCTGTATGGAGACAGGGCCACAAAACAAGCTCCAGCACTAAGCCCTGTCCTGCATCCTTCCTAGTTGCAAGCAGAGTTACCCAGTGTGCTGTGAACTAAATATAGCATCCCTGACCATGCTTCCTGGACCACGAGTCAGCAGTAAGGTGGACCTTGCGGGTGACTGCCTTGCCCAACGATGACAAAATATTGTCTTCCACGTGATGTCTGCTAAACAGACGAACAAGCAAAGTTCAGGCCGAACTTTTGCTCAGTTCGAACTGTTCACCCGTCTCTTTTCATAATGGCTCTAAGATTTGACAGTCTTTATCAAGCCTCAAAATAGGCCTCCTTTTGCATCTCCTCATAATTATAATTACATCTACTGCTCCAGCCCTGAGGAAGAAGGAGGCCTTTCCTTTGAATCACACTTTACTTTTTGGTCTTAACCAATAAACATTGCAAAAAGATTTCTGAGTGATAGGAACTTTTGTACTGGGCACTCCTCAATACCCACCCCAGATTTTGTCATTTGCTGAGCGTTTTTTGTCTCTATCAAAGAGGTAGCAGCCTGGGAATGGAACAAGGTCCATCTATACTTTAACTTCATTGCATATAAGCTCCTTTAAAGGAGGACTCACTCCACTGTGTATCTATCCGAACCAAGCATTACTTCTATTGATCCAGCACTATCACACACACATTAGACCCAAAGTTAACTGGGAAGCAGATACTTCCAGGGGTGCCTGGGGGTCCAGGGGTCCTCCACAGTTCTCACTGGTTCCTCCCACTGACCTCCATGTTACTGTTTGGCACAGTAATTACATGAAGACTGAAGGGAGGAACCATTAAAGAGTATGTAAACCAAAAATGTAATAATCCTGATATGTGCCTGCAGTACCATGTACGTGTATGAATAAGTATCCTGTTACTTTGTGTGAAATTACTGGTGTTCCTGCCAGTCCCTCTGCTCTCAAATTAAAAACCACAATAAGCAGGAGAACACAGCGTGGTCAGTTCCCTAGCTATGCCTGCTCTTCTCCAATGATCAGACTTGTTCTGACACACCTCCCCTGCACAGCCGTTCACTGAGAAGCTTATTGTGCTGCTGCTTCTCCTGCCCCATGGGTTGCTTTACAAGGTGATCATTTACAATCACTTTAAGATCTGTGGGTAAACCATAATATTACCCTACTGAAATAATTGGTTTCCTAAAGGACTTTGGGGGACAAGAATTCTAACAGATCAGTGTTCAGAGGCACAGGCACTGGTAAAGGTAAACATTTTACAGATAAAATGGGTTTGACTAAATATTTTCACACATGGGTTTTTTAACAGATTTGCCTTAAAGACACATTAAAGTATAACTAAAGGACAAACTTTTGTTTTAGTTTTGGTTAGAATAGAGAGGGCTTAGAACACCTGTCAGGTTTGTATTGCTACGAATGCCCTCACTAGGAAGATTCACTATCTCAAATTTTCCTGTTTACATTATCAAAATCCAAAATTTTGGGTTGTCACCTGAACAAGAACAGATGCAAAGTCTTCCAATGGGGATGTTCTGGTGATGACCAGGAACTTCCTCTCTTTCAAGGGATTTTCTACTATGGGACAGGATATAAAGGGAAATCTCCATAACAGGACACAGAAAAAAAACTGACAGGGGTTATAACTCTCTCTTGCTATATTCAAAATAAAAAAAATGAAGTTTTGCCTTTAGTTCTGCTTTAAGGTCCCTAATTACCATGTTTCATTCCATACTGAAATGCTGTCAATTATTTTTATAGGATGTCAATGAAGCCAAAATGGAAGTGGAAAATGTTTTCTAATTGAGCTGTTTCCATTTACTTTTTATTCTGGAAAATTAAGTGCAGTTTAAAATGACACCAGACTTCCTCTAGTTTGGAAATATTTAATATGTTTCCAAACCAATCAGGCCATTCAAAAAAGTGTAAAGTGTCCTATGACATGCAATAGTACAAGTAAGTAAAATCTTATTATATATGTGGGACAGCAAATTCTTAATCTCACACATGAAAATTTAACATGGGAAGAAAACTGTAAACAAATCCGCACACTGATACATAAATGAGCAACTGAAAGAAGGCCAGATTGCACAATACATATTACAATCTGTTTATTGTTCATGCATCCTGTGTATGTGGGTGGAACACCAGTCACATTACAGCACTTACTATATCAATTCTCTGGGGTAATACTAACATACTACAAATGTTGCTTTTATCAATTAATTACAACACTGTTTTTGTTATCAGTTTTGACTGAGATTCCCATTTTATTTAACGTGCAAATTTTTTTTAATTTAACCTTACTGTAGGAGGAGGACAATTGAAAAACATCTGGATGGACTTTTTTGAAATACAGGAAACCCAGTTCACCATTTCTGTATTTTATTTGTTTTCTTCATAAAATAATAAGGTTGGGTGGCTCTAATGAGCACGCTATGTACAAATTTGTTCAGCCTGTATCTTTCTAAAGTATAAGAGAATAGGCAAATACAAAGACCCTAAATGAATCCAGTTATGTATTCATTAATAACATATTAAAGTAAATCTAAACCCAGTCAGTAAAATATCATATACAGTACTCTATAACATTTTAAAGCCATGTTTTATAGTGTACTATTAATATTTTATAACATAGTTACATGGATCCAGCTTGGACTAATGTAAGTATGCATATGCCAGTTGTCGCTACTACAGTGATTGCCGCTCTGGCTACCTTGTTGCATAGTGAACACAGAGAGGCCTGGAGCTCAGCCTTAATGTTATTTCAAAAGTTGTTTTACATATGTTTAAATCTATAAATGTTATTAATATAATATTTTCTAATACGGCCATGAATGTCCCTGTTTGGGCACTTCCTGTTATGGGGTGACAACCGTCTCTCAATTGCGCTCTACTTTTGTTATCGTGTTACATGCTCCACTGATTAACACTATAGGTGGCCATTTCAACGCACAATTGTGCAGACATGGTCCACAGCTGTCTCTATCAGGAAGCTGGTACAGAGCTATCATGTGAAGCCCTGGAGGGGACATTCACAAGAAAGCAGAAAAACATACCGTATATACTCGAGTATAAGCCGAGATTTTCAGCCTCTTTTTTGAGGCTGAAAGTGCCCCCCTCGGCTTATACTCGAGTCATCGCTGTCTGCCTGCTCGATCAGCGTGTCGAGCAGACAGACAGCGGACATTCTACCCTTCAAACGCCGCGCCTCCGCCTCCGCCTTCGCCTGTGATAGGCGGAACACTGAATTTCCCAGCAGCCTGTGTTCCGCCTATCACGGACATCGTCTCATCCTCGTACTACGGACGAGGATGAGACGATGTCCGTGATAGGCGGAACACAGGCTGCTGGGAAATTCAGTGTTCCGCCTATCACAGGCGAAGGCGGAGGCGCGGCTTTTGAATTTTAGAATGGCCGCCGAGGCGCCGACGAAGAGCGGCGATCCTGGCAAGGCACGGGACGGAGGCAAGGCAAGGCACGGCACGGGACGGGACGGAGGCAAGGCACGACACGGGACGGAGGCAAGGCACGGCACGGGACGGAGGCAAGGAGGCAAGGCACGGCACGGGACGGAGGCAAGGAGGCAAGGCACGGGACGGAGGCTCGGGACACAGGCTCGGGACACAGGTAGGCTGGACACACACACACACACACACACACACACACACACATGGACACACACACACAGGGATGGATGGATGGATGGAGACACACACACACAGGGATGGATGGATGGAGACACACACACACAGGGATGGATGGATGGATGGAGACACACACACACAGGGATGGATGGATGGATGGACACACACACACACAGGGATGGATGGATGGATGGACACACACACACACAGGGATGGATGGATGGATGGACACACACACACACAGGGATGGATGGACGGACACACAGGGATGGACGGACACACAGGGATGGACGGACACACAGGGATGGACGGACACACACAGGGATGGACAGGCATGTCTCACCCTCGGCTTATACACGAGTCAATAAGTTTGCCAGTTTTTTTGGGGGTAAATTGGGGGCCTCGGCTTATATTCGGGTCGGCCTATACTCGAGTATATACGGTAATAAAACAATTTCATGAAACATAGATTACAGGCCATTAAAGAAGATGTATGGAAATAAAAATAAAAAAAAACATCCACACTCAGCTCTCTGCTTTAGCATAAGTGTGATGCTACAGAGGTCCCCTGCAAGCTCTAATCCCCAGTAATGCAGAAAGATGGACAGGGAACATCTGATGTACAGAGCACTATCAGCCTGGAGAATAATAAGAGGCTGGAGAAACTTCAGAGGCAGCTGAACTTAGAAAAGTTTCACCAGCAGATTGTAAACTGTGACTGGCAACTAGAGCTGGAAGTTCGACCATCACTTATTCGACAAATAAATGCAGTTCGCGAGCGCTGTACAGAACTTTAAAGCTCAATGAATACCCATAAGGAGCTCCACAAGGAACCATCCCAGGAGTCGGTGGGAACATTGAGTGATGGGGAATGGGATAATAGCTCCACCATCTCCCACAGTTCAACATATTCCTCTGTATTCTCCACCCATTGATGAGTTCATGCAATTAATATGACTGAATCTTATTCCATTTTAACCACCGCTCTCGCACGTGCACACCCCCTATGGACCAGCGCAAGTTTTTCATTTTTTCAAAATTTTTCATTCATATACTGTATACTTTGAGCCTGTTTATTCAGCAATAGCTTTGTCATTAGTTAAGATAACACAGTAATACATTATCTCCGATCATTCAGAACGTGATTATCTATTTGTGATGTTGTCTTGCAAAATTATTTGAATTTTATTTATGCAATCAATAGCCAAAACCCCCAAAAAATTCACTTTTTTCTACTTTGATCAGTGTTAGTTTTAAAGAATGTTATAGTAGATAAAAGTATACCTTTTATTATATAATTTCTCCTATTTAAAATGAAACTATGATTCTTGCACAAAGCGTTGCAGAGTTGTTTACAAAATTACAAATAAAGTTTTGTTTTTCAATGTTGGCCTTGTTTGATGCAACACTAAAAAATAAACAAAATGAACAAATGAGCTCTAATCCCCAGAACTGAGTGATCACATGACTAGTGACCACTCAGTTCTCAGTCTTGCCAGAGCAGAGGACAGTGACTCATCTCTAAGCCCTTGTACACATGGTCGGACATTCCGATGGAAAATGTAAGATCGGACCGTGTTGTCGGATAATCCGACCGTGTGTGGGCTCCATCGGACTGTTTCCTTTGGAATATCCGACTGACAAAGTTTTAGAGCTGGGCTATAAAATTTTCTGACAACATGGTCCGATCGGACTTTGTCCGATTGTTAGTAGAGGATTCCGATCGGACAAAGTTCTACGCATGCTCAGATCAAATGACAAGACCAAAACTATTGACTACTAGCCTGAACGTAGTCCCGTCGTAAGGAAATAACGTCATCACGTTCTGAACGATCGAATTTTCCGACAACTTTGTCCGACCGTGTGTATGCAACACCAGTTTCGGACAAAATCTGATGGATTTTGTTGTCGGAATGTCCGACCGTGTGTACAAGGGCTTACTGGAGTGCAAAACTGGAGAGAGATCAAGAGCAGTTGGCTTCACTGAGCCAGCTGCTGATCAGGCTTCTGGGTTAGTCCTGAAAACATTGCCAGGATCCTTCTAGAGCCTGGAGTAGCTCTGTAACATCAAACAGCTGGGTTTAGCCTGATTCTGGGTCACAAGAGTGCAAAAGTAAGGGCACTCCCGTGACCCAGAAGAGAAGTATGGCCAAAAAAGCTTTGGCCATACATCTCTTTTAAGTAGTGGATGAATATGGATTATTTTTGGAGAATAATGGCATTATTTAGATTCACTTTAAGACAGTTCATGTGTATTTTACCTGTGCATTTATCTACTTGTCTATGTATAAATTGGAATAACAAAATGCCACTTTTGTTGCTGAAGTATAGGCAATATCTATGACAGAAGTCTAAGCAAAGATGAGGTTAGAAATATGCATTTTGCAGCAAGCATGAGGCATTATATAAATTTATATAATGGAAGCTTGCTACTCCCTTTTTACATCTGCATAGAATGGATTTGCCCATACAAACTGTGAATAATCCTGTAAAATACTGTTAATAAATGAACGCTAATAACATGTATGTGAAATGAATATATCGAACATTAACAATTAAATAGATATACAGTAAAACCTTGGTTTGAGAGAAACTTGGTTTGAGAGCATTTTGCAAGACAAGCAAAATTTTTAAATACAATTTGACTTGATATACAAGCGATATCTTGATATACAAGTAGTGTCACATCACAACTGAGTATAAAAGAGGAGAGATGCACCTCTAAGCCCCTGTACACAGGGTCGGAGATTTCGACAACCAAATCCGTCGGATTTTGTCCGTCGGATTTTGCCCGTCGGATCTTGTCCGAAACTGTTGCATACACACGGTCGGACTAAGTTGTCGAAAAATCCGATCATTCAGAACGTGATGACGAAATTTCGTTACGATGGGACTACGTTCAGGCTAGTAGCCAATAGCTTTGATGTAGGAATTTGATCTGAGCATGCGTGGCACTTGGTCCGATCAAAATTCTCTACACATGATCAGAGTATGTCCGATCGAACCAGTTGGTCTACCTATAGGTAAACGTCGGACATTCCGACGAAATGGGAAAGGGAAGAGGGGCAGGACAGACAAAAGGGAGAAAAGAAGGAAGAAAACAGACAGAACAAGGAAAAGGAAAAGGGGGTCTGGAGGATGCTGCATGTCAGCCAGATCCGGCAGAGCCCACCCCCCCCCCCCAGGGCCCCCAAGCAGAAATCCACTCTAAACCGTCAGCTGCCGATACCGCCCAGTGGTCGTGAAATGAACCCAACACGCCCAGGTGAAGGAGAATTTGTGTATCCTGTCTTGTGAGGTGTGTATTAGTTCTTCCATTTCTCTAATGGTGGATACCTTCCTAAGCCATTCACCAATTGTGGGAACGCGAGTTGAACGCCAAAGTATTGGGATACAGAGTCTAGCAGCGTTTACCATGTGCATGGCCAACGATTTATAGTATGCTTTTCTTGTCAAAGAAGAGTGGTGTAGAAGGAATTGTTCTGGCGTATAATCCAAATTATATGTTGTAACTTGTGCAATGATCTCACTGACCTCCTTCCAGAAGGGTTGCAACCTCTCACAGGACCACCAGATGTGTAGCATAGTGCCTCCACTCTCGCCACATCTCCAACATGTGTCAGGAACGGAGGGAGAGAATTTATGGAGACGCGCCGGCGTTCGGTACCATCTAGTGGCAATCTTGTAAGTGTTCTCCTGGACCGCTACGTTTAGGGAGCACCTGTGAGCGTAATCGTGTATCACCTCCCATTGGTCCGCCGAGAGGGGAGAGCCAAGGTCTCTATTCCAGGCTATTTGCGCGGAAGTCGGGGGTGCAGACAGACTCGAGGATAAGAGCGCATATATAATAGAAATTAGGTGTCTCTGCGTCGTTTTCAGGTGGCATAGGGACTCGAACTGTGTGAGCTGCCTGGACCAGCAGGACTGGTCGGCATGGGTCGTTAGAAAGTGGCGAATTTGTCGAAAGGACCAGAAAGGGAATGAGGATGAATTTGAGATAGCTACCAGGGCATCAAATGAGAGGGGGGCACCCCGAGAGTAGAAGTGGAGAGCCAAGACATCGTCATGGGGCCATTCCCGGATCAAGAAGGAACGCGCCTCACCCGGGGGGAAGGCCGGATTGCCCCTTAGGGGAGTCAGCGGCCCCGGGACCGAGGCAGGTAAGCCGGCTTTTAACGCCTGTCTAAAAGCAGAGAGGGAGGGAAAAATTAAAGGGTGCGAGCGGAGTTCTTGTGGCCAATGCTCGGGGGAAAGCCAGGGGAGTTGGTTCAAAGGGGTCACTGAAGCCGAAAACTCTAAGGCTATCCAGGTTTTCCCAGGATCTCGGATGCTCCAATCTACCAGTCTTGTTAGGTGGCTAGCTAAGTAGTATCGTCGGAGATCTGGGAGACCAATACCCCCAAGTCTCTTCCGCCGAGTGAGCGTAGAATATTTTATTCGAGGGGGCGAGTCCCTCCAAATGAACGCAGAGCAAACCTTGCGATAGGTGGCAAAGAAGACGGGGGGGAGGTGAATTGGGATAGTTTGCATTAAATAAAGGAGCCTTGGCAGGACGATCATTTTAACTAGTGCGGAGCGACCAAACCAAGAGACATTAAGTCCCATCCAATCCTTAAGATGGGACTGAACCCTTGCAATAGCCACCTGGAAATTGGCTGCGAACAAGTCCGTTAGTTTAGAAGTAATCTTAATTCCCAAGTATGTAATAGCCTCCTCCTCCCACCTAAAGGGGAAGACTTCCTGGCAATGGGCCACTTCCGAGGCAGGGAGGGTAACGTTCAAGGCTTGGGACTTAGTATAATTGATCTTCAGATTAGAAAGGGTATGGAAGTGTTCCAGCTCCTTCAAAAGGTTGGGCAAGGTTGTGCGAGGCGATCGTAGAGATAACAACACGTCATCTGCGAACGCGGCGACTTTGAACTCCCGGTCCCTCACTGATATACCCTCAATATCAGGATTGGATCTAATGCTATTAAGTAGGGGCTCCAGGGTCATGATGTAGATTAAGGGGGATAGGGGGCATCCCTGGCGCGTGCCATTGCTGATAGAGAAGGCATTCGACAGGTGGCCATTAACCCTCACTCGTGCCGAAGGGTTGGAGTATAGGGACATCACAAAGGCAAGCATACGGGGCGCCAGACCGACAGCTACTAGCGTCTCCCGCATGTAATCCCAGGCCACTCTGTCGAATGCCTCCTCAGCGTCCAGCGATAGAAGGAAACCCTTTGAGGAGGAGGACGTAAGCCAATGGTGTATATTAAGGGTACGGATCGTGTTATCCCTCGCCTCCCTGCCCGGGACAAATCCTACCTGGTCAGGAGAAATAATCTCAGGGATCAAAGGAAGGAGCCTGTTCGCCAGCATTTTTGCAAAAATCTTTATGTCTACATTCAGGAGTGATATGGGCCGATAATTGGAGACATGGGACGGGTCCTTCCCCTCTTTTGGGATAACGGCGATATGCGCCAAAAGCATATCGCGAGGCAGCGTCTGAGGGTCCGAAAGCGTATTAAGGGTCGCAAGGAGTTTAGGGGCTAGCGCGTCCAGGAAAAGTTTGTAGTATTGGAGCGTGAATCCGTCCGGGCCAGGGCTCTTGCCGGGTTTCATTTGTTTAATTGCCAGATCCAGCTCAGCCCTGGTGAGCGGAGTTTCCATGGCTTGAGCTTGTTGGGAAGATATTGGCGTCGGGGAATTGCGCGAGAGGAATTGCCTAATGAGCTCCAACCGAGTGTTAGACGAGGCTGAACCAGAATGGGGCCGGGATAAGTTATATAGATTGGAGTAAAAGGCTTCAAACTCGGTAGCCATATCCTCATTTTTATTCAAAAGTGATCCACGAGCGTTCCTCAAGTGGTGTATAGTAGACGAGGTTTTAGAAGCCTGGACCGAGCGGGCCAGAAGGCGGCCGCTCTTGTTACCCTGCTCGTAAAACACCTTTTGACCCAGTACGTAGCGGCGCCTAGTTCGCTTGTTCAGTTCCTCTAGAAGGAGCGCACGTGCCTGAAGTAGCTCTTGCAAGGTGGACTGGGCTCGCGATTGTTTGTGAACATTTTCCAGGGTAGCAATCTTTTTGGTCAGGTCGGAGATATACTTTTGGTGCAACTTCTTAGCCTTTCCGGCTAACGCAATAAGTTCCCCCCGAATAACGCACTTGTGCGCTTCCCACAAGGAGACTGCCGAAACATCCGGGGAGGCATTTTCATTGAAGTAAAGGGAGATACGACTCTTTAAGTACTCCAGCGTCACCGGGTCGGAGAGAACCGAAGGGTTCAATCTCCACGTTTTAGATCTGGTGGTCCTGTCAGGGAAGGTGAGTGTGATCGTGATGGGGTGGTGGTCAGACAAGAACATTGGTTCAATGGTCGTACGTTGCAGTAAGGACAGGTCTGTTTGAGAGATAAAAAAATAATCTATTCTCGAATATTTATTGTGGGGGGCCGAATAAAAGGTGTAGTCCCTCCCGGAGGGGTTTAAGGTGCGCCAGGCATCGTGCAAGGTCAGATTCTGAAGTTGCAATTTAATTTGCCTGAGGGCCCTGTACGGTAAGGCCGAAGCTCCCGATGAGGAGTCTAGAACAGGGTTCAAAGGCACGTTGAAATCCCCTCCCAGGAGGACCAGGCCAGTCTGAAAGGAAGAGAGAAGGTCACCCAGTTTCCTAAAAAAGGAAACTTGGTGTTCGTTAGGACAATATATGTTCACAAGAGTTATGGGTTTGGAAGCGTATGTACCCTTGAGGAAGACGAATCTACCCTCCGGGTCGATCAGGGAATCAGTTTGATGGAAGTTGGCGTGTCTGGATATCAATATGGAGGTACCTTTTGTTTTCGCTACTGGGTTCGTGGCGTGGATCGCCGTGCGGTATATATGATTGGATAGTTTGGGTATCGCATCTGAGCGGAAGTGTGTCTCCTGGAGGAAAATGAAGTGCGCCTTATATTTGGACAGGGAAGTCAGAATTTGCGATCTCTTTTCAGGAGCGTTGAGTCCCTTCACATTCAGAGAGACACACCTCAGCTCAACAGGCGTGGTAAAGGTAGCTCTGTGCGACATATTAGCGGCTAAACGGCTGTGAACTGGGAAACCCCCAACCACAGGAGGGTGGTGAGAGAGCTCAGGGACCCGAGGGGGGCAGGCCGGGGCCAAGGAACGGGCCTCACCCAGGCAGGCAGGAAAAAGGGGACGAGCAGAACCAGCCCCAGAGGAGGACAGAAAAGCAGGAGGAAAGAGAAAGGAAAGAGAAAATCGGGGCAAGGGGACAGAAAAAAGCAGAGGGGACAAGGACAGGGAAAAATTACCAGAGGTGGGGACAGAGACACTATTCCACCTAGACAAGAGTGGACCGGGGAGTCAGCAGGGATCCAGTACGGACCCGCTGTGTGGGAACGAGAGAAAGGACGGGAGAACCACAGGTGGCTCTGCAATCCCGGGACCGCAGGGGTAAAACCCAGCTAAAGGGAAGTGCGAATACCATTGGGGGAACCAGCATACAAAATTTAGTGCAACAAGTATATATGACACCATGAACAGACCGAAACCTGAGTATTAACAAGCATGCAAATGTAACCTTTTATAACAACTAGAGAGGCAAGGAGGGACATCAAAATCTGCAAGTCACCTCCTGACCCCTCCGTATACGCCATGGACCTCCATGACTGCCATGTCCAGCCAGTCAAACCTGTGTTACAGGCTAGTATAATAGCAGGTATCCCCCCCACCAGCTCCCCATCCAGGGGAGGAACGGGCCCAGGGGGGGGGAGAAAAGAAAAGGGGGAAGGGGGGAAAGGAGGACAGGGAAAAAGGGAAGGGCCGGGGGGGGGCTGGGAGAGGGGGAAGGAAGAGGGCGGGGGGAGGGGGAGAAAGGGAAGGAGGGGGGGAGGGAGAGAAGGGAGGGGGAAGGGGGGAACCACCCCACGATAGGGAGGGGAGGGGACCCCCGGGGGATAAACATAGAATCAAGAAACAAGAAACTCCCCCACCCAGACACTGCATCAAAACAAAAAGCAATGCGATGAACCCACCTCCACCCACCGTCCCCCACCCCCCGCCCCCCCAGACAAAACAGTCCCCCACCAAAGGAAAACTGAGGTAAGTAAGTTGAAGGCTACCCGATCCCGTCCCCCCAGAGGCACCAGCCACCAAAAGGCCAGGTCACCAGACAAGGAGGACGTGAGCGGGCCCCCCCCCCCTTGGTAGTAACAAACATCCATCAAAATAAAAAAATAAAAAATAAAAAATAAATAAATAAATAAATAAATAAATAAAAAATAGAAAGATAAGAAAAAAAAAAAAAATAATAGTCTCAAGGGCAGGGATAAGCTGAAGAGTACGTTTAAATGAGGACTAAATAAATAAAGATAAGAGAGTCAAAAACGTAGATGGGCCAGAGGAGGGTGGCCGATGCGTATCAATAACCAGGCAAGTCACTGCGTAGTTCCGGCTCCGAGGGTCAGAGCATAATCGAGGCTGTAAGAACCTAATATGGGTCCCTGCTGCAAGGGCCCGAGGTCAGTCATTCCCAGATCCAGTAAGGCACAGGGGCATTCCCTCGCGTCGGTTGTAAGGGTAGGGGAACGTATCCCTCAGCAAGGTGATACCATCGGAATATCCGGAGCATGGAGGGGGAGAGGGTGGAGGCCACTTCTCAGGGGGGACAGAGAGCAGAACGCCCCCCGACCGAGGAGCAGTAAAGCTTACCTGCCCCCGGAGCCAGTCTTCCCAGGAGAGTCCAGTCCAGGGAATATGGAGAGTTTGCGGCACCACCAAGAACGACCAGGTCGAGACAGGTATCATCCGGAGCTGTAGAGGCACGAGTCCTTCCAACCCACGGCAGGATCTGACAAAAAAAAAAAAAAGAAAGCAGGGGGCGAACCGCTCTCCTGTTTTGTAAAGTTATCTGGGAGAGGTCTTGAAACAACTTGATTTCAGCGCCATCCTGAACAATGCGACCCCTCTCCCTAGCCTTTTTAAGAATTTCCTCTTTCAGGGGGAAGTTTACGATGCAGCAGACCACGTCTCTTGGCGGTTCGTTCTCCCTGGGTTGGGGGCGCAACGCCCGATGTATCCTCTCCATGTCAATGGGGGAGTCAGCTGGGCGATCAATCAATGAATTAAAAATGTTACTCACAGTTTGCTGGAGGAGCCCCGGGTCAATGTGTTCAGGCACGCCGCGGACCCTGATGTTGTGTCTGCGTCCGCGGTTATCCAGGTCCTCGACGTGCCTGTGGAGTTCCAGGAGGTGGGAGAGCTGGGTATCATATGTCCCTTGAACCTGGCGTATAGCGGCAGCATGGGTTCTTGAGGCCTCCTCCACCTCACTGATGCGGTGCGCCACGGCCTGTATGTCCGAGCGGAGGTCAGCCACCGCTGCCATCACGGTCGATTTGATGTCCGTAGCGAACTTCTCCAGGTCGAGCAGGCTCGGCGGCTGAGAGGGATGAGGGGACCGCGCGTCTGCGGTGAGCATTGGCGCGGCCGGAGGTATCTCAGGCGAGTCCGGTGCTTGGGCCTGCGCTGCCACGTGGGAGGCCGCCTGCGCGGCCTGCGACAATTGGCGCTGCGTCCGGAACAGCTCCGGGATGTTTCGGTGCGGCTGGGTCCCGGTCTCCACCGAAGCCCGAGAGACAGAGGAGCTTCTGGTGGACCTACTCATGGTCGAGCGTGCGTCGGGCTCCCCAAATTAAGCTGTGCAGTCCCGAGATAGCAGGAGCTCCGTACTCAAGCGGCCATCTAGGTCCCCGTCCAGGCCACGCCCCCTCGAATCTCTTTCATCGCCTGGCGAACCACTGCTTGACCAATTTGGACACATTAATTTTATAAGATCGTTTTATTCATTCACACGGTTCAACATCCACGAAACCACTGAGGTGACTCTGGCATCGCCTGTATTGACATGGAATGCTGTCTGTCTCTGCTACTTGGGTGTCAGTATTAAGAAACATGGATTCTTAGTATATAGCCCTGAGAAAGCAGTGACTACAACTGTGAAACGTGGCGGCTGTATAATATGTCCTAGCATCAATTGTTCTGCTTTTATTAATTTGGGTCATTTGATGTACCATAAATGTTGTTTTTAATCTATGAAGTTTCTTTGTAATAAAATGAATGTCTTTCTAAACTATATGTTTTGATATGCTTGCCTCTTGACAGACTAACGCATCTTGTAAAGTCCCAATTAACCATTAGGGACAGGTCTTCGATCTGTCCTTTCTTTGCTCTTTTTTCTTGGTCAAACATTCCCATAGACACACTCCTAAACCTCGTGGACAGCCTTCTCAGAAGAGTTGAAGCTGTTATAGCTGCAAAGGGTGTGCCAACCTAATATTGAGAACCCTACAGACTTAGCCTGGGATGCCATTAAAGTTCATGTTAAGGCAAACGTCACAATACTTTTGGTAATATAGTGTATATACAAAGTGCTAGTGCTTAAATAAAATGCAATCCATGAATAGAGTACTGCGCTTCCATTATATAAATCAACTAGTCAATGTTCCTGCATTGAGAGAGCGCAGCTACCTTGTGTTGGATAATAGCATTGTGCATGTGTTCTAATATTAGTTATATGAGGCACTATATACAGACTTTATCATTTTTTTCCTTATAGTCTTTCGGCCAGGACATCAACCTCAATCAATGATCTGAATTGTCCCAGGTTACGCCAGGTTACACTTAACAGCAGATCATAGTTTTTGATAATTTTTTTGCTTTTTTATGTATCCCTTGTTACATCTAAACAGATTTGCTGGTACATCAGTAACTAAAGGGGCCCAAGTTTAAGGGTCTACCATCATGATGATACCAATTCATCCTTTTCTATATGTGTTTCAGCATCAGATATATGTGGCACCATAAAACTACTGAAATAGGTTGGTTGTTTAACTCTGACTTTTATGATGCAAAAAACACTTTTGGACCAAATCATGGTGTGGTGCTCCTATTTCTCCTATATGCTAGGAATCACTTGGTGTCAGAGTCTATGTACCTAGAGTCACCACTGATGTATATTCAACATATATGAATTTTTTTATTCAGAAACATTTTTATTTTTATTATTATACAAGATTTATATTTAAAGGCTCTTCAATGAATTCTGTACCAAATGAAAAACTGCCCTAGTCAAAGTAAGATCAGATGAGGAGGAGAGGGCAGCATATACTTCTTACCCCAGCTTAGTGGAAATATTTGACCTACCGAGAAAGTTTCAATGGTACGAAAATAAAGACTGTTAATTTATTTCCCCCTAAAAGATACACTGGCGCCCATAATACAGAGAAGCATAAATTAGCTATGTGTTGCCTAGCATAAATCTTCCAAAGGCCTGTGCATGTTATTTATCTTTGCTTTTGGTTAAGTAGCAAAACTGTTTCGCTCAAAACATACGTTAAAAAAAACACTTTGTAAGTGCTCTGTAGACACAGTAGTGTGTTCTGCAGAATATAAAATACCGTTATATTTTTAATGTGTAATATCAGGAAATATTTATAAGAAAAGTCTTTATTTTTCCATTGATTTATGTCCAATTGTGTTGATCGATACACCTGGGTCTTTTTGCGATGTAGGACCTGGAGTTCCTGAGATTCTATCCCATGTCCACTTTTCCATACCTAAATCTACAACTCCTATAGCTCCTATTGAGCTCAATTCACAAAGATGTATTACCAAAAACTTACAGTTATGTGACTGAAATTAGAATGCGCTAGACATTCAAATTTTAGGCACATGACTTTAATTTGCAATTTGCATTAGACTCGAAACTGAACATAGCTGTCACTTTTTTGAAAATAAGGATACTTATCCTTGTGTATTTTCTTTAGCAATTAGGGCTACTATCTCCTATACCTGAAAGCCCTGTCAAAACCTCTCTTTCTAACCCCCAAACTCTCCTAACTGTCAGTATCACTTAGTGCTCCTGCTCCTCATTACAGCATCTGGGTATTGGCTGTTGTATTCTCCCCGTCTGTGTTCACTTGCAAGGTGATTGATGGTCAGTCACCTGTTATAAGCAAACCAAACACTCTATCCCTTGCTTGTGATAGAGACAGAGTTACCTGCATTGTTCCTGATCAAGCCTACCATTTGTTTGCTCTGCTTTGCTGTTGGATTTCCCTGTGTATGACCCGGCTCAGATATTGGATTATTCCCTGAACTCAGCCTGCCTTTTACCTAGACTGTCATTGGATCGCATACTAGACTATTCCCTGAACTCAGCCTGCCTTTTACCTGGACTGTCATAGAACCACGCTATCTGTCTGCTAAACTGCAAGTAGTCTGTTGTTTGCTCTGTTTGCATCTGCTGGTGGGGTGGCCAGGCCATAGCTTTTGTATAAGTTCTGGGGGCAACCAAGTACTGGTAAGCCTGCTTGCCTTAAGGGAAAGGGGGCTGCTATGGGTGAAGCACACAGTAGCTAGATATAATGTCTGACCACCTTCATTGGAGTAGACGTGACATTCGTGACATTATCACAAGCCTTTAAGAAAATTTTCTGTCAAGATGGACACTACACAGGCCCATTTATATGTTGAGGAAATTTAGGAACTGTCTGTGCGTGTAAACGCACCTCAGCAGTAACACAGGAGCCAGAGACTAAAGTTAACCCGCCTGACCATTGTTCTGGTGACCACCATGTGTTTTGCAACATTAAAAATAGTCGTATGCACCGTATGTAGTTTGGGAAGCTTTTAAACTTCATGCTAGAATGACCTTACAGACCCAAATTAACCGGGTAAAGCGAGCTTCTGCTGCTAAGGTAGCTGAGGCGACACATACTCTACAGACGCTGGAACAGGATTTTGTACGCGACCCCTCGGCAGAAAAGGCAGATAGTATTAGACTTTGTTCCAGAACACTTGACCTATTGCTTTATGAAAAGTCCAAACAGAAATTGTTCTTTCTCAGACAGAGGTCGTTTGAGCCTGGTGAGCGAGCGGGGAAACTATTGGCTTATCTAGTTCATGGTGAAGAGAGACCTCCTGTGGTGATCTCCCTCCGCTCGCCGCAGGGTGTACTTGAGACGGATCCAATACGGGTCACGCAGATGTTTCGTGACTTCTTCACCTCTCTGTACACCTCTACTGCCTCGGCTGACCCCTCCCTGATGGAATCTTTTCTAAATGGATTGCAGTTTCCCCAATTGACCGAGGTGCAGGTCTCTGAGCTAGAGGCACCCCTGACTCGGGATGAAATAGTCTCAGCAATTGCTACATTCCCACCATCCAAGGCCCCGGGCTCAGATGGCTTGCCGATAGAATTTTACTCTACTTTCATAGACTTACTGGCCCCTAGGCTTCTAGCAATTTACGAGTCCATATTTCAGAACGCCGAACTCCCACCATCCATGACAGAAGCGACTATTGTGTTAATCCCTAAACCTGGAAAGGACCCGCACCTCCCGGAATCTTATCGCCCTATCTCCCTCTTGCAGGTTGATGTTAAGATACTTGCTAAGATTCTTGCCATCCGGCTCAATAACGTAATCCTCTCGCTGATCCATATGGATCAAGCGGGATTTATGCCCGGTAGAAACACGTTGTTTAACCTCCGTAGATTGTTTATTAATCTCCAGACTCCCCATGATGACCCTGGTTCCAGGATAATAGTCGCCTTGGACACCGCCAAGGCTTTTGATTCTGTTGAGTGGAGATACCTATGGAATTGCCTGGCTCGGTTTGGTATAGGGCCTAAGTTTATTAGGTGGATCCAACTACTTTATCAAAACCCGGTGGCCAAGGTTTTGGCGAACGGCTGGCCCTCGGAAAGGTTTTCTCTTTCTAGAGGGACTAGGCAGGGGTGTCCTCTGTCGCCCTTGCTGTATGCTTTGGCGGCGGAGCCACTCGCTATCGCAATTCGTGAACACGTAGGCATTGTGGGTTTGGGTAGGGGTGGAATAGTGGAGAAGATTAGCACTTATGCGGATGATACCCTATTGTACCTGAATGATTCGACTCAATCACTCCCCCTTGCTTTGACACTGATAGAAGACTTCGGTAAGTTTTCCGGTCTTAAAATTAACTGGGACAAGTCGCAGATTTTGCCCCTGGACAGTTTCCCGCCCCCTAGGGACAGTGCTCTGCTCCCTTTGCAGAGGGTAGACACGGTTAAATATCTTGGCGTCCTGACTTCCAGATCCCCGTCTGACTACATTAAACTTAATATAACTCCTTTGATTGACCTGATTAAACAAAAAACGCAGCTTTGGGCGCGCCTTCCCCTGGGGGTTATGGGGCGTACAAATCTGATCAAGATGATTCTCCTTCCTAAAATTTTATATGTGCTTTGGCACTCCCCCGTCTACCTGGTTCTTAAACATTTTAAGGTGATAGAGGCCCTCTTAAAACCCTTTGTGTGGGGTAACAGTAGACACAAACTAGCATGGCAAAAATTGTATCTACCCACTGACCTAGCAGGATTGGCAATGCCGGACTTTAATGTCTATTATATAGCTTCTCAGTTGTCGCAAATGTTCCATGTTGATAAAACGGATAAAGACAGGTTTTTGCGCTTTTTGTGCCCGTCCTGGATCGGGCCTACCGTAGACCCGATGGTGGCGATAGTTGGGGGGCCGGAGGGGGGAGGAGGGAGGGAGTCTGCCACATCTCTTCTTTACCATTACAGGAGGGTGTGGCGCATTGCCTCTCTTAAGCTGAGCCTCCCACCCCTGCATGAGTACACCCCCATTTGGTATAATTGGTGCCTCCCAGAATTCAGACGGATTGTGGATAGCGGATTATGGTGCGGGAAGGGCATATTTTACATGTCTCACATACTTACTAATGGCAGGCTGAAATCCTTCTCCGCTTTACAGGCGGAATATGGGCTCCCGAACCACTTTTATTACAGATATCTGCAGATTCAGCATGCCTACCGTGCCCAATTCCCTACAGGTGACCCATCTGTACCCCCCAATCCACTGATGGCGGCAATTAAAAACCCAGATCCCAAAAAATAAATTTCACAGTTTTATGCTATGTTATCACTCCCTTCCATGACTGTAGCTGCCTTCTCTCTTAAAAATAGGTGGGTGGGGGAACTGGGGCCTATTACTGATGATGAATGGAGTGATGCGCTGGATACCTGTAAATTAGCATCGCCCAGACTCTCTGACCGGTTAACTCAAATTTTTATTACGCACAAAGCGTATCTCACGCCGCTCACGGTCTCCAGGTACAGGCGCGAGTGCCCTGGCACCTGCCCTATGTGTGCACGTGCGTCTGGCACCTTTTTTCATCTTCTCTGGGAGTGTCCTAAGATTCAGGCGTACTGGTCCCAGGTGGAGAGGTTTCTACATGATACGATGGGTTCCCCAGCCGTACTTTAGCCAAAGCTGTGCCTGTTGGGTATTTTCCCGGACACGGCTTTGAACAAATACACTAAAATATTTTTACATGAAACCCTATTTTCTGCTCGAAAAATGATTGCTAGAGTCTGGATGAGACCTGACCCTCCAACGATTTCCCAATGGCTTGGTGACATCAACGGTGTCTTGCCTTTTAAGAAGCTTATATACCTGCACAGGGGATGCCCTTTCAAATATGAGAAGATCTGGGACAGGTGGTTTAAAAACCCTGCTACATGTATAACTTAATCTGCCCCCTGCGGAGCACTGTTAGCTACTGCAGATAGGATTTAGTAGGAGAGCTGGGTATGGGTGAATGGAGACGGGAAGGGGAGGGGTGGGCGGATTTCTAGGGGAGATGATCTGAATCCGGTAACCATTTTATACCTTGTACTGACTTGTAGACCTATGTGAAACGTGTACATTCATTGTATGTGACGATTGCATCTGTGAATATCATGTGATTTGATGGAGACCGTATTGGTCCTTTTTTTTTGTATGTACCATACCTTGTTTATTTTTTCAATAAAAAGAACTCATGTTTAAAGAAAAAAAATAGTCGTATGCTATACTTTAAGCTTAAGCCACTCCTCTGGTTCTGAAGCACAGTGGGTCAGCCTGATTATTACATAGTTACAGGGGGATACCCCAGTCTTGGGGGTTTAGTCTCCCTGGCTCCGCAGATAACCCAGTCAGAGGGTCAGTTGAAGCTTTCAAAGCCTTAGGTTTACTGTATGATGATCCTGACCATGCTTCTCAGCCTTAGCCGTTGGTAATTCTCCCTTGTGCGCAGTACCTATTACCCTAACCATTGGGGAATTTCCCATGGAGACAATCAGCTTCTACCTGATCTCCTCTCCTGCTTATCCCCTTATCTTGGGGTATCCCTGGCTTAAACTTCACAACCCACACATAGACTAGGCTGCAGAGGAGATTGGGTCCTGGTCCCAGACCTGCATCAAGAATTGCATTAAAACCGCTGACCAGTTGCCTATGTATAACTGTTTTGTCGCCTGTGCCAGTCACGTGCCTTTATTACAGTCCTATTCAGATCCTGGTTATGACAATGTTCCCGATGCCTTTATATGACTCTGTTATAACAAAAGATGCTGACAAGTCTATTGAATTCTCTATAAGTCACCTCTCTAGCCAATTGACACAGCCTGAACACTTTCCTCCTATAAACCAAGCTTATCCATTCTCTCATAGCCTTGAGCCCTGTTTGGAAACTTCCTCAGAAGTCAAGTCCCCTGGATTACCCCTACCTTTGCGTGTTGCTAAACTCCCTTGGATGCACAGCCAGGCTAATTTGTCCGCAAGTTCCACTGTCGCTACACCTGGTGATGTGATTCAGATAGTCGCTACACCTGGTGATTCGATTCAGACAGTCGCTATACCTGGCGATGCAGCCCAGTCAGTCACTGCATCAATTATGCCAGTCCAGCGCTTGCTCATTGAACTTCTTGCTTTTTCTTATTCTGGACTTTCTGGTGATGCGATTCAGACAGTTGTTGCGCTTGGCGATGCGGCTCGGTTGGCCACTGCATCAATTGTGTTGGTCAGGCCCATGCCCATTGAGCCTCCTGCTTTTTCTTATTCAGGGATTTCTGTAACCTGACCTCACCCTACTTCTATTACACCCATTCTGACCGGCCTAAGAGGTTCAATACACCCTTTGGATAAACTGCCTCATTCGGCCAGGTGGGGCTTTCAACCTTTTTTTCAGGGCCCTCTGTATTCCACTCGTGTTTCAGCTGTCCAGCTTGACCCATGTGACACGTCCCCTACTAACCAGCCTGACCTCATGAATCCAAGGACCTCTGCCCAGTCTGCTGGTCATGTTTTGGATGTCCAGCTTGTCTTTGAGAGTCCGGGGGCCCCTCCTCAAAGGGGGGTGTAATGTCAGGATCACTTAGTGCTCATGCTCCTCATTCCAGCTTTCGGGTGTTGGCTGTTGCATTCTCCCTGTCTGTGTTCACCTGCAAGGTGGTTGATGGTCAGTCGCCTGTTATAAGCAAACTGAACACTCTATTCCTGGCTTGTGATAGAGACAGAGTTACCTGCATTGTTCCTGATCAAGCCTCCCATTTGTCTGCCCTGCTTTGTCGTTGGATTCCTCTGTGTATGACCTGGATCGGATATTGGACTATTCCCTGAACTCAGCCTGCCTTTTACCTAGACTATCATTAGATTGGATATTGGACAATTACCTGAACTCAGCCTGCCTTTTACCTGGACTGTCATAGAACCATGCTATCTGTCTGCTAAATTGCAAGTAGTCTGTTGTTTGCTCTGTTCGCCTCTCCCCTGGTGTGATGGCCAGGGACTATATCATTATGTATAAGTCCTGGGGGCAACCAAGCACCAGTAGGCCTGCTTTCCTTAAGGGAAAGGAAGCTGCTATAGGTGAAGCACACAGTAGCTAGCTAAGGTGCCTGACCATCTACACAGGGGTAGACGTGACACTCGTGACAATACTGTTATCTTATGCAGAAGATGCAATTTAACAGCGCATTTTCCTATGGTGATAGCAATGGAGAGGGCATTTAGAATAGATTTAGCTAGCTAGACACTACTGGTGTCCCCTAGGAGAAAGATCCAACATCTTTCCTGTTTCATATTATCTGTCAATCATATTAAGGTTGTTGTTGTTTTTTTTTTTTTTTTGCAGTTTTGTATGTTTGTATAACCGTTCAGTTTTGCAAGAAAATTGTAAAGGGTAATATGAAGAATCTAAGTCAAATTTAACTATAATGCAGCATCATAACAAAATCGGGTTAAAACACAATTTAAGATGCTCTCCCATTACAGCAGTGACCTTTAACGTGTCTAAGATTTAAGACGTCTAAAACGTTACTAAGATTCAGTAGACACCATTTTGGGAAATACTGTCTGTACTAAGGGTTGTTTA
Source organism: Lithobates pipiens (assembly GCF_037356315.1). Lineage (NCBI taxonomy): Eukaryota > Metazoa > Chordata > Amphibia > Anura > Ranidae > Lithobates > Lithobates pipiens. The sequence goes on from NW_027507718.1 coordinate 407,984,471, forward strand.
ATATATTGACTGCCCAATAAGGACTGCACAAAAACGAGCACCTGCTAAATGTATTGCAAGTTCTGGAAAACCCAAACAGGAGCTCATATATTAACCCTCTAATACTTATTGAATTAAAGAGGTATGCATCATCTTTCAGGGTTATCAGATACAATTATTTCCATTATAAATTTAAAGTATATCTACAACTAACTTTTTGGTTCTTTTAGAGTAGAGTAAAGAAGGGTTAAAGAGAATTCTATTTATTTTTTGTGTTTGAGTCTCAACAGGAAATACGAGGAAATCCCTCCAAAGTGAGGGGAATTCCCACCTAAGACAGTTGTCACTGGTCCTTTAGTTCCCACTGGATGATTTTTCTTCACCTCTTGTTCTGGCTACTCTATTACAGTGATGTTAAAATAGTATTTGATCCCCTGCTGATTTTGTACGTTTGCCCACTGACAAAGAAATGGTCCGTCTATATTTTTAATGGTAGGTTTATTTTAACAGTGAGAGACAGAATAACAAAATAAATATCCAAAATAGTTATAAGTTGATTTGCATTTTAATGAGTGAAATAAGTATTTAATCCCCCATCAATCAGCAAGATTTCTGGCTTCCAGGTGTCTTCTATACAGGTAATGAGCTGAGATTAGCAGCACTCTCTTAAATGGAGTGCTCTTAATCTCAGCTTGTTACCTTATTAAATACAGCTGTCCACAGAAGCAATCAATCAGATTCCAATCTCTCCACCATGGCCAAGACCAAAGAGCTGTCCAAGTATGTCAGGGACAACATTGTAGACCTACACAAGCCTGGAATGGGCTACAAGAACATCACCAAGCAGCTTGGTGAGAGGATAAAAAATAGAAGAAACAAAATATAACTGTCAATCTCCCTCGGTCTGGGGCCCCATGCAAGATCTCACCTCGCGGAATTTCAATGATACTGAGAATGGTGAGGAATCAGCTCAGAACTACACGGGAGAATCTTGTCAATTATCTCAAGGCAGTTGGGACCATAGTCACCAAGAAAACAATTGGTAACACACTACACCATGTAGGACTGAAATTCTGTGACACCCGAAAGGTCCCCCTGCAACTCTGGTTGATTCAAATATTATAAAACATTAGCCCAAGTAAAATCTGAAATCCTGGTCAAAAAAAAGCTAAACACACATAGAAAATGCATATATGTGAGCGTTTTTACCTTCCAAAAGATTTATATTCCTGTCCATCCAGTTCTGAAATCTACATAACTCAGCCACAAAACACAGCAATGTCTGGTAGGGCAGAAGACCTTATTTTTGTTCTTCTGATGTTAAGTATCAGTTGCAGATCTTGTTCCTCCCCCAACATGTGAATGGACAGTAAAAGGAGAAGTGGCAGACTTGATAAGCTCATCTCTAAGTGACTCTGTTTTCTCCTCCTATCAACATCTTCTATGTTAGTACATGAAAACTCCTGCATAGCAGACTGGCACCTTGGGCTGTTTCTTCTTCTGCTTGTCTACGTTCTTCTGTACAAGAAATTGCAAAATGTTAAATTTAGGCACTTGCATTGCTTTTTAATATATTTACAGAACTGTTAACTAGTACAGAGAACCACTAATATATGCCTTTTATATCTGTTTGGAGTTTAGCTTTTAAAGAGAACCAATTATGGCTGCAAATAAAGAATTTTAGTAATAAATTGTTGTAATTTTTCTGGTTTCCCTTGAAACCTAGATTTGTATTTGCTCCCATATTTAACTGTGTTTATATTGCTTTGGGGGGTGGGGGGGGGGGGGGGGGTTAGGATAGGTTTCATAAATCAGCCCTAAAATATTACTCAAGCAAGTCAAGTCATCTCTTTCATCCACCCAAAGGGGCTTGGCAGACAGAAAGAGAAGATTTCATTGGCTGCTATAGGCCATAACAGGTTGCCTGAGACAAATCTACCCTCAGACATAACAATAAATGAGGCCAACCATGACAAAATAATAAAATGGTCTGGACAATAATGAAATCAGAATAAAAGTGCAGAACCTTTCATATGTGTGAAGGATTTGATCACATGACAAAAAAAATATACATAAAAAAAGAGTAAAAAATTGCAATTAGGACTGGATTCATTACATAACACGCTGTCTTTGCAATCAACTAATGAATATTCCCTGTTTCAGCAAGCTGGCATTAATCCTTCAGGCATATTAGTAGAATAATACAATAAGTTTAACTTTTGCGTACATGCATCATTCAGGTTTTCTGATTATCCTGCACTGGACCCTTTGCCAGCAATAACAGAATGAAATCCTTAAAATGTGATATGAAATCACATATTTTTTAACTACTTACATCTGACTAGAAAGAACATTAAACGTAATTGGGGAATGCCTTTTAGTCATCCATAACAACTAAAACTTTATCACTTCTGGATTTTAAATTTATGTACAAGAGATGTCCGTAATATGAAGGTAAGACCCTTGCTTGACTATTGTCTGCTGTGTTTAATGGTTATATGCTGTGTTCCTATTCAGCCAGTGACTCATAAGGCAGTAACAGTGCATGGCAGCTTCATAGTGCATCTGGAATGGAAATGGTTCTATGACAGATCTATAAAAAAAACAGCTGTGGTTTCAATGTTTGATTGTGCACATTTGTATACTAAAACATTGGCCTATTTATCAAAGTCTCCTCTGCTAGTAATTTGATGCTGTTTCCTGTACGGGGTTTGTAGCCAGAAAACGTTGATAAGTGTGTTCCAAATAATCTCAGCTATGTTTTCAAAGTGCTATAGCTAAATATTTAGCCAAATTCTAGAAAAAAACAAATAAATAAATAAATTGTAGATCGAATAACTCAAAAAATAGGCAACATATTAGGTATATGAAAATATTATAATAAAATACATATACTTATATAGATTACTAAGGAAAATATGCATGGTTGTAACTTAGATAGATAGATAGATAGATAGATAGATAGATAGATAGATAGATAGATAGAGATATGTAATGCTCACACCCGAAAAAGCTGCCGTGTCCTGGATCCCGTTTCCTGTGCCCACAACTCAACAGCAAACACATAGTAAAAAAAAACAACGTTAAAGATAATATATTGCTTATAACAAACAAGTGGAATAGAGTAACCCCTAAATCCTATACGAGGGGCAATCCTACATAAAGAGAGTTATGCCATAATAACAGTCCTACAGTCTATAATAAACCCTCTCTCCTCACTGATAAGCACGTTTTGGTTTTGGAGCACTCAGAATAAAGCTCCTCCGAACACAGGTAAAGGCACCGGCACTGTAAACCACACAAGCAACATGGCTCCTCTTTAACAAGATATAGTGGGGGGGGGGGGGGTTGGCCAAGGAACTATAGCTGCCTAGCCAATGAGTCTTGCCCATTGCAATGTGCCTATGATTTGACAATAGGTAGAAACAGCTGCTCAACATCCTTGGCTACATAAGTTATGTTCATACCTGGGAATTTTCCAGCTTTAGGTCAGAGTTGCCATTTGTATGGTTCTGCTAATCTCACAAGCTCTCCAGGTGCTGGACTCAGTTCTCTGGGTGTTTGGTGATTACAGTGTTACTCCGGTCAGACAGAGCAGGGATCAGAATAGCTGTTGGAGGGAGGATTTGCTCTCTTCTTCCTCAATGTGGGCAGATGAGAGCAGAAAGAGTGAACACCCTATGGAGGGTGAGCGACTACCCAAAGGTCTAACTTCACTCTTACTTCCTCCTCACATGGAACATGTGAGACACTGCAACTATCAGTCGACATCTATTTACACTGGCAGAAACCACAGTGAACCAGAGGATGAAAGCTAGGGGACCATACAAAAAGGCACATGACAATAAGAAAATAGGGGGTAGGTAGGGCTGTGCCTCTGTCTTTAATGCTCTGCAGAACTGTTATGTTTCTGCTCTGCCGAACTGGTATGGCTTTGTGTTTAAGGAACTTCGACTACTGTCACCAGTGGTGAGAATTCCCTTTCCCCCATGGCCTGACTTTCAACTTTTATCATTTTAGTTAAATGTATTTCACATGTATGTCCCAGGAAGCACCTATATGGCTGAGGATAAAATTAGGAATAGATTTTATAAACTTAACATTAATAAGTCAACGGGACCAGATGGCTTGCACCCGAGGGTCCTTAAGGAACTCAGTCAAGTAATTGCCAGACCATTGTTCCTTATTTTTAAGAACAGTCTACTGACTGGTATGGTACCAGAAGATTGGAGAAAAGCCAATGTAGCACCAATATTTAAAAAGGGACCAAGATATATCCCAGGGACTTGCAGACCAGTTAGCCTAACGTCAATAGTTTGCAAGCTCTTGGAGGGGATAATAAGGGACTATATACAAGATTTTTGTAATGAGAACGGTATCATTGCAGTAATCAGCATGGATTCATGAAGAATCGTTCTTGCCAAACTAATCTATTAACCTTCTATGAGGAGGTGAGCTGCCATCTAGATAAAGGAAGGCCGTATACATGGATTTTGCAAAGGCATTTGATCCAATTCCCCATAAATGTTTACTGTACAAACTAAGGTCTGTTAGCATGAATCAAAGGGTGAGTACATGGAATGAAAACTGGCTACAGGAGCGGGTTCAGAGGGTAGTGATAAATAAAGAGTAGTCCGGCGTGAAAAGTGGGGTTCCCCAGGGTTCTGCCTGGGTCCAATTCTATTTAATCTATCCATAAACAACCTGTAGGATGGAATAAGCAGCGCGATCTCAGTATTTGCGGACACTACTAAGCTAAGCAGGGAAATCATTTCTCCTCAGGATGTGGAAACCTTGCAAGAAGGTCTGAACAAATTAATGAGGTGGGTAACTACATGGAAAATGAGGTTCAATGTAGAAAAATGTAAAATAATGCATTTGGTTAGCAAAAACATGAATGCAATCTACTCACTAGGGGTTGAACCTCTGGGAGAATCTAGGATGGAAAAGGACCTGGGGGTCCTAGTAGATGACATGCTCAACAATGCCATGCAAAGCCAACAGAATTTTAGCATGCATTAAAAAGGGGATTAAATCCAGAGATAACATGATAATTCTCCCACTCTACAAGACTCTAGTCCCACTGCACCTGGAGTATGCCGTCCAGTTCTGGACACCAGTCCTTAGGAAGGATGTGCTGGAACTGGAGAGAGTCCAGAGAAGGGCAACATAGCTAATTAGTGGACTTGAGGATCTCAGCTACGGGGAAAGACTGCAAGCACTAAACGTATTCTCTCTGGAGAAGAGATGCTTGAGAGGGGATATGATTGCAATGTACAAATACCGTACTGGTAACCCCACAATAGGGATAAACTCTTCAGCGAAATAGAATTTAAAAAGACACGCGGCCATTAACTAGAATTAGTTTAACCTTAAACTGCGTAGAGGGTCCTTTATTGGAAGAGCAGTAAGGATGTGGAATTGTCTTCCACAGGCAGTGGTTTCAGCAGGGAGCATAGATAATAAAAAAAAAACTATTAGATGAGCGACCATAGCATACAGGGATATACAATGTAACACTGACATAAAAACACACACACAGGTTGGACTTGTTGGACCTGTGTCTTTTTTCAACCTCACCAACTATGTAACTATGTAACATTTCCAGCAGCACTGGCAAATATGCATTTTCAACTAAGAAGATAAGTATTGATTTGAGGGAACAACTTAGCTCCAGAGCTCCCCTTTAGCCCTGAATGTCCCAAAAAGCAACCCCATCTCCCTCAGGACCCTTCAGCCCCACCTCTTTCCTTTAGACCCATACGGGCCCCTTGGTTCAATGCACACCAAAGGATCCCCCAGATCCCTTTCCTCTCCTTCATCCCACTGATACAGATGACAAGGTGGTCTTCCTTAGACTGACACCACTGATGCAGCAGCAGCATTTTTTTATTCCTATTAACATCAATGCAATGGCATTTTTTCTCTCATTGATCCCAACACAGATGTATTTTTTGCTCCCACTCTCACAGATGAGGTGGCTTTTTTTCCTTCCAGTGACCACTGATGCAAGGGCATTTCTTCTTTCCTGTGATACCAACAATGCAGAAAATTTTTCCACACACGTTGATTTTTGGCCATTCTTCCTTCACCACTGTAGCCCTATATTTTTGGGCTGCTATTAAACTCCTAGCCTCATTGTTATCACAACCATTGATACGATTTTGGTGCTTACTGCAACCATGAAATATGTTTCATGGCAGTGCGCTATACATAACAATATTAGCCCTGGCCCCTATACCACCCTCTACTCTGTTCGTACAAAATCTGAACTGCAATTCCTATTGAAGTCTATTGGGGGAGTATTAAATCTGTATAGTAAAATTCTGCCCATTTTTATGGATAATAGGAAAGCTGTTGTTAATGCATTGAAGTGAGTTTTTATGTGTCCTTTTCATGGTGTGAAAGGACCCTAAAAGTTTGATAAAACATGAAAACAATGCACACAATAACGTAATAATTACAACCCTTCATCCCCTAAACCCCCATCCCATATCTCAAAATATGTCCAAAATACTCCAACTTTCAGACTTCAGGTATGTGTTTGGTAGAGATTAGTTAGCATCAGGGCTGTACACAAGTGCCTTTTGAAGATTCTGTGCAACGGTTTTACAGGAGTAATTGTTTTAGCAATTAAAGTGTATTTTAAAACCTATTTTACTTGCTTTAAACATCACCCTTTAAATGGTTAAAGTTCAACACTGGGCCTTAAAAAAAGAAAAAACACAAATATTTTCTACCTACTTGCACCTAGACTTTCTTTTTAGTTAAAAAAAAAAGTTGCCAGGGCTCTCATTTACTTATCTGGATCTGCTGTCACCTTATCATCCCAGCACTATGTCTATTAATAGAGACTGGTGCTCACAAGCAGCTCTTCTTGCAACTGTTTGGTGTTGTTGTCACCACTTGTCATACATAATGGAGTTTCCTATGCGGAACCATTCTTTTTGACAGCCAACAGGCAGTATTCATGCCACCTTAAGGTGATGAGGGTGCTGCAAGAAATATTCTCCCACACTACAGACAAGAGGGCAGAAACATTGGGATGCAGTCTGGCATGTGACTGCAGTTTTAAGTGAGACACTGGGATTTAAAAAAAAAAAACTGAAAAATTGATTTCCTAAGGGTGGGATTGGTTACAATAGAAAAGCTTGACCAGAGTTAAAGTGTAACGAAAGACAAAACTTTTATTTTCATTTGGGATGCAGCAAAGGACATTTATACCCCCTGTCAGTTTTTTTGTTTGGCCTGTGTGTTCCATTGGGGAGATTTCCTTTCACTTTCTGTCCCATAGCCAAACAGGAAAGGAGAGGAAATTCACCCAAGGTGAGGGACGGTCAACAAAACTAGTGTCCCCATTGGTTGGTAACCCCTCCATTCAAGTTCTGGAGACAATCCAAAATTTGGGATTTTCTTTCACTCACTCTTGGGGATAACGGAAAACAAGGCAAACAGAGAGAGTGAATCTCTGTAACGGTAGCCCAGACAGCAATAAAACCTGGTAGGTGTCCTAAAACTTCTCTACCATAGCCAAAATAAAATGAAAAAAAGTCTTGCTTTAGTTATACTGTACTTTAGACATGCTAGTAATAGTTTCCTTTTATTGCCATTTCATAAGAGTTTGAAAAAAAATGGTAATAGTGAAAGTTTTTCCTCCCTATATGGTCTTCCTGGGATAGGGTGACAACGATAAACACAGGCTCCCAGTGCTATAGTAGTGCTGTCACCCTCACATACACCCTCCGGAATTGAGAGTACATGATGCTAAGCACATGCACATGTGTCTGTGCAAGGTCCCTTTGTCAACATGTGATGTCACAGAAAGCCACAATTTATGGACTGGCCCATGCTTGAGAGAGGCTTCTGTGGGGATGCTCTCTGTGTGCATTTTTGAAAGTGGCAGAGCAGCTTAGTGTGTGTAAATATAATGTCAGCAACGTGATGAGCCCCTGTGGCCTCAAACTCTGCCCACAGATCACAGGACAGTTGTATAGCAGTACTGTATTGCTATGTACACACGATAGGATTTTTCGACAACAAAACTGTGAATTTTTTTCTGAAGGATGTTGGCTCAAACTTGTCTTGCATACACACGGTCATACAAATCTTGTTCAGAAATTCCGAACATCAAGAATGCAGTGACGTACAACTCTTACGACGAGCCGAGAAAAATTAAGTTCAATAGCCAGTGTGGCTTTTCTGCTTGATTCCAAGCATTCTGACTTTTGTGTGTCGGAATTGTGTACACACACTCGGAATTTCTGACAAGTCTTGTTGCCGTAAAATTTGAGAACCTGCTCTCAAACATTTGTTGGCAGAAATTCCCACAACAAATGTTCTATGGAGCATACACACAGCCGGACTTTCTGGCAACAAGCTCACATCCAACATTTGTCGTCAGAAAATCATATTGTGTGTACGGCCCATTAGTGTTGGATACATATATTATTTCAGGTACGGTATTTAGGAGTAATTTTAAATATTGAAAATACAATGATTTTAAAGAAGAAACTGGATTATTTTTCAAATTCAATATTTATGTTTTTTGTTAGCATTATCTAGGTAATAGCCTCTTATAAATAGTTAAAACTACTTACTTACTACTTACTTATATTTATTCCATTATTTTGTATTATTTGCTTGGAGTTCTCCTTCAAGCAAAATATGAGTTACTCCCCACAAATATTGCTCTACACTACATTAGTAATGAAGAACCTTTGACAGGGGTTTTCATGGCTGAAGAACTGCACTCCCTCTGGGCAGCAACAGACTGGGGGTTCTAGAACAGCAATATTTGACAGTTTAGCTGATAGCACTGCTTAATGTGAGGAGCTGAAAGTGCTGCTGGTGCTGTAATGTTGGAATGCTGAAATGATGACATTGCTCATCAGAGGCTTGAGCTCCTGGTACTGCTCTAATGTTGAAGGGTTGAAGAGCTGATGATATTACTTGGTTGGGGGTCTGTCACGTACCTGCCTGGTAGAGAATGAGCTGTGGAGGGAGCTTCTCTTGCACCTCTTGTCCAACACCCCTGGTAGTGATGACAGGAGGTGTGAGGACACAGAGTGGCACAAGGGCCAGTATAAGAAGCTGCGCCATCTGAGATTTGCAGGAAGCAGATGACCGTGAATCACCAGGCAGGAACCAGAAACTGGAACACGGTGAAGCCTTATCAGCAGGCAGGAGCATAGCCAGGACACAAGCCAAAAGGTCATCAACAGCTGGGCAATGAAGATATAGGAACATTAGCTGGAGGCAGAGTCAGGATACAGGCTGGGGTTCGTACACAGTTGGATATAAGCACAAGACAGGAGCAGAGTCAGAGTACAAGCCAAGGTCACAAAAGGCAGGCAGCAATCCAGAGATTGGTCAAGGGCAAGCCATGTTAAGCACAGGTAAGGAGATACATATAGCAGGTCAAGGCGCAAGTTAAAGAGGAACTAGCTGAAGACCACTTAGCAATCTGTTCATGCCATAGTCCAGCTTAAATTGGCCATTTGGTGCCATTGCGCGCACATATGCGTGTTCTCCCGTGCATGCGCATATGCACAATCCTTTTTGTGCACAGGCTAATATGTTTGCGCATGCATGCTAATGCCCATTCTGTATTGAGCCTTTGCTCATATTTATGAACATGGACCTATAATGCCCTTATGGTTCCAACTGAGCTTCTCTTACATGGGCTGAGTTGTTGGCATTACTTGATTGTAGGGTTTAGCTGATAGAACTACATGGTTTGAGTATTGTCCTGATTTGACTGCCTAGTCAGAGAGATGAGATGATGGTACTACATGGTCGAAGAGTTGAACTGATTGTACTGCGTGATTGGGCAGTTTAATTGATGGTACATTACAGCTGAAGATTTGAGGCAATAGTACTTATCTTGAGAGCTTGAGCTAAAGGGATTGCTTTGTGGCTCATGAGTTTAGCTGGTGCCACTGCCTTTTTTGCTGGAGTGTGTAAGCTGATGGTACTACTCTGTGAATGTTAGGTTGAGCTTATGGTACTGCTTAACGACTCAAGGTTTGAGTTGGTTTTACTCCTCTGTGGTTGGAAAGTTGAGTTTACATTACTGCTCTGTGGCTGGAAAGCTGAACTGATGGTGCAGCTGTATGGTTGGGAAGTTGAGCTGGTGGTGCTGCACTGTGGTTTGAAAGATAAATTTACTTTTCTGCTCTGTGGCTGAAATGTTAAGTTGATGGAACTTATTCATAGCTGAAAAACTGAGCCCATGACACTCCTTTGTTGCTGTATGCTCAGCTACAGAACAGTACCAAGAAAGTTGATGGTACTGCTTCATGGCTGAAGTATTTAATGGATTATACTACTTTGCTGTTCAGTAGAGCAGATGGTTTTGTATAGTAGCTGGAAAGTTGAACTGACGGTACTGCACCAAAGCATCAAGTAATGGCATCAACTCAGCCCCTGTAAGCCCTTGTACACACGGCCGGACATTCCGACAACAAAATTTTGTCTGACAGATTTTGTCCGAAACATGTGTTGCATACACATGGTCGGACAAAGTTGTCGGAAAATCTGATCGTACGTAACGTGATGACATTATTTCGTTATGACGGGACTACCTTCAGGCTAGTAGCCAATAGCTTTGGTCTAGGAATTTGATCTGAGAATGCGTGGCACTTTTTCCAATCGGAATTCTCTATACACAATCGGACAAAGTCCGATCAGATCATGTTGTCGGAAAGTTTTATAGCCCAGCTCTAAAACTTTGTCAGTTGGATATTAGACGGAAACAGTCCGATGGAGCCCACACACAGTCGGATTATCCGACAACACGGTCCGATCGGACATTTTCCAGCGGAATGTCCACCCATGTGTACAAGGGCTAAGAGAAGCTCAGTTGGAACCATAAGGGCATTATAGGTTCATTGTTGTGTCTTCATTATTATAAAATAGTACAAACTTCAGATCATTGTGTTTTATTCCCAAACTACAGTACAATTTTCCATATTTCTTTTCATATAGTATAGAAAGGACATTTGCAGAACCATTTAGATAATTTTCTGATCCACAGGAGTCAATAGTCTAATATGTCTACCTACTACAGACAATCTTGTGTCAGTTTTTAAAAGAGAATTTTCTACAAAATCTGGAAGAAAAACTCCTTAGACAGGGGGCTCCTAGTGGGAATTAAACCCAGGACTGTCATGATCCACACACTGGGCAAGAATGCAATCTCGCTTTGAGAGGATCAAGTAAAAATGTATTTCTACACTTGTTTCCTTCCTCAGCACAAGAGTTTACTCAAACGTAATTAGTATCAGAATTTTGGCATATGATATTGGTTGGGGAAAACTTCCAATGATTTAAAAATAAAATTCTGCAATGGCTCAGTTAGACTACCATATGTTATAGAGTAAAAATAAAACAATAATAGTTAATTGTGAAGAATTATCTACACTGAGCAATCTTTTTTTAATTAGCATTGAAAAGGTTAAAAAGCCCAGACTATCAATATTCGGAATGTGTGTTTTCATTGTGGCAAAGATATTTCTTTTTATCCTCTTTGTTCCACATAAGGTAGGTGTAAGATTGGCTAAGATTGATTAGATTCTTGTGGCTATATGTTTGGCTGAAGTGCCTGTAAAGCATGCAGTATGCAGAGTGTAGGACATTTAGTATTTTGCAGCGTTTGTGACGCACGGTCTCATGCTGTTCTCTTTTATCTGGCCAGTAACAGAGTGAGGTGAGTCATCAGTGTTATTTTTGTTGCTGGAGAAATTACACTTTCTCTGTTCATAGTTAACAATAAAATACATTGAATGAAAATCTGATGTTTTTAAAGCAATTGAATGCGATTAAAGAGGAAGCAATTGAATGTAATGAAAGCCTATTATTTCTTCCTATTATTCTTAAAGGATACATTTCAAGACAATTAGGATGATAAAACAGTTAAAGTGTAATTGTATTTAGTATGCAGGAATAAATTGGATCCTCAGATTCATTTAAAAACAGCAATCGATGTACAGTATCTCACAAAAGTGAGTACACCCACAGCTTTTTGTAAATATTTTATTATACGTTTTCATGTGACAACACTGAAGAAATGACACTTTGCTACAATGCAAAATAGTGAATATTCCAGCCTGTATAACAGTGTCAATTTGCTGTCCCCTCAAAATAACTCAACACATAGCCATAAATGTCTAAACCGCAGGCAACAAAAGTGAGTATGCCCCTAAGTTAAAATGTCCAAATTGGGTCCAAAGTGTCAATATTTTGTGTGGCCACCATTATTTTCCAGCAATGTTTTAACCCTCTTGTGCATGGAGTTCACTATAGCTTCACAGGTTACCACTGGAGTCCTCTTCCACTGCTCCATGATGACATCACGGAGCTGGTGGATGTTTGAGACCTTGCACTCTTCCACCTTCCATTTGAGGATGCCCCACAGATGCTCAATAGGGTTTAGGTCTGGAGACATGCTTTGCCAGTCCATCACCTTTACCCTTAGCTTCTTTAGCAAGGCAGTGGTCATCTTGGAGGTGTGTTTGGGGTCGGTATCATGTTGGAATACTGCCCTGCGGCCCAGTCTCTGAAGGTAGGGGATCATGCTCTGATTCAGCATGTCACAGTACATGTTGGCATTCATGGTTCCCTCAATGAACTGTAGCTATCTAGTGCTGGCAGCACTCATGCAGCCCCAGACCATGACACTCCCACCACCATGCTTGACTGTAGTCAAGACACACTTGCCTTTGTACCCCTCCCATGGTTGCCGCCACACACGCGTGACACCATCTGAACCAAATAAGTTTATCTTGGTCTCATCAGACCACAGGACATGGTTCCAGTAATCCATGTCTTTAGTCTGCTTGTCTTCAACAAACTGTTTGCAGGCTTTCTTGCGCATCATCTTTAGAAGAGGCTTCCTTCTGGGACAACCGCCATGCAGAACAATTTGATGCAGTGTGCGGCATATGGTTTGAGCACTAACAGGCTGACCCCTTCAACCTTGGCAGCAATGCTGGCAGCACTCATACATCTATTTTTCAAAGACAACCTCTGGATATGAGCACGTGCACTCAACGTCTTTGGTCGACCATGGCAAGGCCTGTTCTGAGTGGAACCTGTCCTGTTAAACCGCTGTATGCTTTAGGCCACCGTGCTGCAGCTCAGTTTCAGGATCTTGGCAATCTTCTTATAGCCTAGGCCATCTTTATGTAGAGAAACAATTCTTTTTTTCAGATCCTCTAGAGAGTTCTTTGCCATAAGGTGCCATGTTGAACTTCCAGTGACCAATATGAGAGAGTGAGAGTGATAATACCAAATTTAACACACCTGCTCTTCATTCATACCTGAGACTTTGTAACACTAACAAGTCACATGACATCGGGAATAATTGGGCCCAATTTGGACATTTTCACTTAGGGGATATACTCACTTTTGTTGCCAGTGGTTTAGACATTAATGGCTGTGTGTTGAGTAGGGTTGAGCAGATACCCCCCAGTTTGGTTCGCACCAGAACCCACGAACAGACCTAAAATTTGTGTGTACTTTAGAACCCTATTAAAGTCTCAAACGTTCGAAATCAAAAGTGCTAATTGTAAAGGCTAATATGCTAGTTATTGTCCTAAAAAGGGTTTGGGGACCCCGGCTCCTGCCCCAGGGGACATGTATCAATGCAAAAATAACTTTTAAAAACTGCAGTTTTTTCAGGAGCAGCGATTTTAATAATGCTTAAAGTGAAACAATAAAAGTGTAAAATTCCTTTAAATTTCGTACCTGGGGGTGTGTATAGTATGCCTCTAAAAGGGCGCATGTTTCTCGTGCTTAGAACTGTCCCTGCACAAAGTGTAATTTCTGCAGGAAAAAAGGTTGTTTAAAATCACTCTAATCACTATAATGAATTGTCGGCTCCCGTAATACAGAGAACACTCAAAAAAATGGCGTGGAGTTTCCCCCCAAAAATCCATACCAGCCCCCTTATCCGAGCACGCAACCTGGCAGGCCGCAGGAAAAGAGGGGGGGATGAGAGAGCGCCCCACTTCTAAACCGTACCAGGCCACATGCCCTCAACATTAGGAGGATGTTTTGGGGCTCTGAGACCCCTCAAAGCACCATGTTGATGGGGACAAGGGCCTCATCCCACAACCCTGGTGGTTGTGGAGGTCTACGGATGGGAATCAGAATCTGGAAGCCCCCCCCCCATTTGAAATGGTAACGGGTACATTGCACCCCTACCATTTCATAAAGAAAGTGTAAAAAATTGTTAAAAACACAGACACCGTTGGGATAAATCCTTTATTAATAAATTAAAAAAAGGATTCTAGCGGTGGTAATCCACTCTTGATCATCTCTTCGGGATCCAGTGATGGGTGATCTCTTCTCCGGGTTCCAGCGATGGGTGATCTCTTCCGATAATATCCAACGTGCGCATCTTGTCTCCACCGGAGACACAGCGGGAATCCCGGCAGCCTGATAGGTCTTAGCTGAGGAGGACGGGGCCACCAGTTACCTGACCCAGCCCCCCTCGGATGCAAGGGGAAACCCGGGCTTCCCCAGTGACGTGCGAGTGACCCCGCCCCCCTCTGAACCTTTTTTTTGCATTGATACATGTCCCCTGGGGCAGGACCCAGGTCCCCAAACCCCTTTTAGGACAATAACTTGCATATAAGCCTTTAAAATTAGCACTTTAGATTTCTCCCATAGACTTTTACAGGGAGTTCTCAAATTTGCCGCGAACACCCCAAATTGTCCGCTGTTCGGGCGAATGGGCGAACAGGCAATTTTCGAGTCGAAATGAGTTTGACTCGAACTCGAAGCTCATCCCCAGTGTTGAGTTATTTTGAGGGGACAGCGAATTTACTCTGTTATACAAGCTGTACACTAACTACTTTTCTTTTGTAGCAAAGTGTTGATTCTTCAGTGTTGTCATATGAAAAGATATAATAAAATATTCACAAAAATGTGAGGGGTGTACTCCCTTTTGTGAGATACTGTACATGTATACTCATTAGACTGTGAGCTTTAACGGGCAGGGCCCTCTGATTCCTCCCGTATTGAATTGTATTGTAACTGTACTGGCTGCCCTCATGTAAAGCTGTATAATAATAATAATAATTTTAAAGTCATTAGCATTGAACTCTGGGCCCAAAAACTTTAATTCGAATATATTCCAAATCCTTAATAGGTACACCAAATGTCTCTGCAATTCCATCCATTACCATATGTAGCACCCTCCTCTAGTTAGGCTGGATTTCATTTTGGCTTCACTGCAGTTAGTTAGGGTTCATACACACTGTTTTAGAAATTGCTGCTTCTATAGGAATTTTGTGTTCTGCCTGTAGAAGCAGCTCAATGTTATCCTGTGTCCACACACATTAGGACAATTACAGGCATATTTTGAGCTCAATGTATGGGAAAAAAAACCTTCTGGTTTGTGTTTCTGATTGGAACTTTCTGGCAGAAAAAACATTAAATTCTCCTAAACTCGTCTAAACTGTGTACAAAAATGCTCTATAGAAGCGTGTTTTTTTTTTCTGCCAAGGGAACTGGCGTTTTTTTCATCCCAGTGTGCACGGAGCCTGAAGCAATGATTTGTTGTTTTTGTTCAGTGTGCGTTACCTTGGCTGGGTGATTGATTTCTCCAACCTGTTCTGGAAGAAGCTTCCAGAATATAGGGCAGGAAGAGTCCATTATGCAGTTAATAATAATGTCCCCCCAAATCCCTGAAAGGGGGCATCCAAAAGAGGGTTTTGGAGGACTTTCCATAGTATTCTTCCTCTGTTAGGAGGGTTTCAGTTCTCCTGTGGCTGCTGCCCCTGGGAGGCAGCTATAGTGTTCTGGGTGCTGAGCTAAGAGCCAGCAGAAGATTGCTAAAAGTATTTTTTCTGGTGAGCCCTGTCCTGAAGTCTTGGTCTGGAGAAGGATCTCCCTCACCGAGGAACTACCTGTGGAAGCTGAGTGGCAGTCAGCTCCTGGGATATTGAAAGTAAGACCAACTGTGGGACTTTAGTGTGTGCCTTCTATCATATGGATTTTTGATAGAAGTTTGTCCTCCTATTGACTGTTTGGAGAATACTGAACACACTGAACCCCTCTCCTGCTTCAAATTGTATACATTTTTCCCTATACTGAGCCCGAGTTGTCAATGTGCATGGAATTGTGCTTGAGCCTGGTATGGTTCGGGGGGGGGGGGGGGGGGTGCTCTTTCGTCCTCTGCCCTTTTCCTGACCTGCCAGGCTGCATGCTCGGATAAGGACCTGGTATTGATTTGGGGGGGGAGACAGCATTTGTTTTTTTACATCCCTTGGGGTTCCCCTTAAAATCCTGAAGGGCCTGGTATGGACTTGGGAGGGACCCCATGCCGTTTTTTTTTTCAATAGCCAGGTGCCGGCAATTGTAACCGGGAGTCATTTTAAATGGGGTTTGTAACATGTTTTATGCATGCTGCAGATGCCCCATTTTACAGGCACATTAAGGGGACCCCCCAGGCACTATATTTAAAAGTGGAAACAGAGGGGCGCCAAACTGAGTGCAGTATGAATCATATATTTAATAAAAACAAATAGTAACTCAAAGGTTTAAATAGATGAGTTCAGTATGTGGTGAAAATCGCCAGTCCTGGAGTCTCATAAATGTCTTCCCTTTGCAGCCTGGGGCACTGGTGTGATCTTACAGGGATCCAGAGAATGCTTGGAACCAGGAGGTAGGAAACAAGAAGCAGCTGGTTGTGACTTCACAGGAACAGGAAATGTGATTATTCACAGTGGCAGGGAATGGTAATGCATTTCGAAGCTACAGCTTCTTCATCAGACCATCTTCATCAGACCATCTGTAGCTTCGAAATGCATTACCATTCCTTGCCACTGTGAATAATCACATTTCCTGTTCCTGTGAAGTCACGACCAGCTGCTTCTTGTTTCCTGCCTCCTGGTTCCCAGCATTCTCTGGATCCCTGTAAGATCACACCAGTGCCCCAGGCTGCAAAGGGAAGATATGTAT
This sequence comes from Lithobates pipiens, assembly GCF_037356315.1. Classification (NCBI taxonomy): domain Eukaryota; kingdom Metazoa; phylum Chordata; class Amphibia; order Anura; family Ranidae; genus Lithobates; species Lithobates pipiens. Next base: position 408,001,418 of record NW_027507718.1, read on the forward strand.
GAGACTCCAGGACTGGCAATTTTTACCACATACTGAACTCATCTAATTTAACCTGTGAGTTACTACTTGTTTTTATTAAATATATGATTTATACTGCACTCAGTCTGGCGCCCCTCTGTTCCCATTTCTACACAGAGCTCATTGCTTCACTCTACGGGAGCTGCCTCCAGGTGCTAATTATACAAGATCTCGGATCATTTATGAACATTATGTTTTAAACAAATGTCTTAATATTATGTGTGCTTATTCACACACATTTTATGTATACCTATATTCCAGTTGCTATATAATTTTATGTTATCACCATATCTAGCGCCGCTGTTCACCCTGTTTTTACTATATTTAAAATAATTTTTCATTTTTTATTGTTGCACTTTAAGCTTAATTAAAATCACTGCTCCTCAAAAAAAACTATTGTTTTTTAAAAAAGATTTTTTACCCCTTTTATTGCCAATTACTTACATATAAGCCTTCAAATTGGGCACTTTTGATTTTTCCTGTTCGGCTCCCATAGACTTCAATGGGCTTCGCCATTCGGGTTAGAACATTTCCCCTGTTCCGGAGTTCTGCTGCAAACCGAACAGGTGGATGTTCGGCCCATCCCTAGTCATATTCAGCGACCTCTCCGGGGGCTGTTGAGATTCCTGTGCTTGTAAAACATGAACTAGATTCCAAAGTATACTCTTTTCACTTTTACACAGACAGCAAGGTAATGTTGGGATATACAGTATACACAACAAAAGAGTTCTATATGTATGTCAGTTGCAGCACATCAGAGAGCTCCCCAATTCCAATCAATGGCACTATGTCTAAACAGACCTCAACCCTGCTGATCACTACTACTATGAAGTGAAGGATGAGGCTGTTTTGAATGCTTTTCTAAGTGGTCTTTAGGAAGCAAGACCCTACTCAAGGCCTACTAGAAGTGGCGGAACTTTCAAGCTCGCAGCAGGCGGACTTGAGACTGGGCCTTGGCGTTCTGCCATTGTGTGGGGGGCTCCAAGACCCAGCATCTTCCCCTGTACCCCTGGCTGTCAATTTAGTATGTGGTGGGGGAGGTGGGACGGGCGATCATCAGCTCTATGGTGCTTGAGAGCTGCAGGATCTCCCTGGGGCTAGTAGTTCTCTTACCGACTGTATACAGTGGAAAGGGGAGGGGCCTCTGATCCGGGCATGTATCCATGTCACTCAGTTTACAAGCGAATCGGCTCTGCTTCTACACTCTTGCTGATACCTGATCGGGTCAGAAGCCCGGTGGGGGATCTCTGGGGACCCTGATGTAAGGGGGGATCTGCACTCAGATATGTAATGATATTTTATATATATATATATATATATATATATATATATATATACACAGTAAATAAATCTTTTGCAGACCTAGCAATGCCCCTGGTGGGGGCCCTTCTTGGTTTCTTGCACCGGGGCCCTGAAGATTCTAGTTCCACCTCTGCCTGTTAAGGACTGGTGTTTCCTTTGTTAAGGGTTCTAATCTGACAGCTTGATTCAAAGGGAGGTAAGAAAGTTCATGTTGCTGTCTTCCCCTCAGAAGATGGACTCATGGGCTGTCTTCTATGAATTCTTACAGACTCCAGTAGTGACAAGTTTTACAGTTTGTTATTGTTTGTTTAATATTTGAAATCATAGATTTAGATGAGGAGTTCTACCCATCTTCTTCATGCGTTAGTCTCCATTCATCACATCCTGTATTTTGCTGGAGCTAGACACACTATGATTTTTGGACCCATCGATTTTCTGCAGAAAAAGATCTGCACAAGTTTTTGATGAAAGCTTACTACGATCTGCAGAATGCCATTTGGATTGATTCACTGTCTGCTGTGTCAGACAATGTCTCTTCTCACTGAGCCATCTGGGTTTGTGAACAGTCCCCTGGACAATTTGAATGATCCTGCCTTGAACCTTGTTTGTCCTGAACCTTGAACTCTTTGCTCGACCCATAAACTTTCTCATTTCAGCCATGCCTCTGCACTTCCTGTTTTCCAGATTATTGTGCTCTCTCCATCCTTGGCTCCTTTCTCGACCATGCTTCTGCTTGATCCCAACCTGCAACTTCTTGTTATCGACCTTTGGCTTGTTTACAGACTATGCTTCTGTTTGATCCTTACCTGCTATACCCGCTACTGGACCCCGGTCTTTTTTAGTTTATTTAGCAAAAAATAAAAATAAAACAGTGGTGATTAAATACCACCAAAAGAAAGTTCTATTTGTGTGAAAAAAATTATAAAAATGTCATATGGGTACGGTGTTGCATGACCACGCAATTTTCATTCAAAGTGCGACAGCTCTGAAAGTTGAAAGTTGGCAAGGGCAGGAAGGCGGTGAAAGTGCCCTGTATTAAAGTGGTTAAAATATAACTAAAAGCAAAACTTTTTTTTTTTTAGTTTTGGATAGCGTGCAGAGGGGTTAGAATACTTGTCAGTTTTTATTGCAGTCTGTGACCCCATTAAGGAGATTCACCTTGTCCTGTTTAACATTATATTGAAAAACCCAATTTTGTTGCGCTGGGAGCATATAATCTCTTAAATTAAAATTAGTATTAAACAGCAGCTATCACAATATGCATGGACAAAACACAAGCAAAATATATGGAAATATGGTGAAGCACTTGAAAAAAGTCCAACATCAACCCAAAATATATTGCATACAATGTTGTGTACATTGTCTGGTGCCCATGTGGGCTTCAATATATTGGTCGCATGATACAGATGCGATTAAGTGAACGTGTGGCCAATATAAAAAAAGGGTTTCTAAGCACAGTTTAAGCCAGGCATTATGATCTGTGTCATAATTGAGCTCCTAGTGGTACTGTGTTTATAGGTATCGATAGATTCACTAGTAACTGGAGAGGTAGTAATGAGGTGTCGCGTCTATAAACTAAGTGGATTTATCAGGTTAGGTGCTATGCCCCACATGGTATGAACATAGAGTGGGATATTAATTCATAATTAATAATAGCTAATCAGTTTTTGTCTTTTACCCTATTGTCTCCTCCTAGACAACATTTTTAATTTTAAGTTTTTTTTAATGTCTTCATAATATGCATGAAATTCTGTATAACTGCTGTAATGTTATTAATTGTTTATTTTGGTAATATATTTTTGTATAACAAGATGGCACTGCTTCCTGGTTTGGTTTCTGAAGCTCCACTATAAGTATTGATGCTTCCCGTCGATGGAGTGCATAAGTATTTCCTGTTTCCTGTTGTAGATCTTCTATTGCTTCCTGCTTCCGGTTGTTGGAGCGCAGGTAATGCCTGCCCACTAATAAGCCATGACCCTGATGATGTCATAGATAATGAAACGCGTAGGCGGAGTTGGTGACGTGTGGAGCGACTTGTATGCTGGGACACGGCGGTCATTTTGTGGATTGGAAATGTTGGACGATTCCTACAATGCATATATTAACCTGCTAAAATGTGAGTGCAAACCCTTTAAGCGTTTTATTTATAAACTATCAATTGAATGTCTGCACTATGAGGAGTCTTATTTTCTCTCTTAACTGGGTATTGATACTGTGAAGGAGATATCGAGTCATCCCTGTGCTGCTGTGGATCTGTCAGTGATTTATATCCATGGTTGTTAACATCTACCTATGGGTAAGAGGCAGTGTGTATGGGTGATGGTGTTTGGGTGATGGTGGTGGTCTCTTCACTTATTTGATACCTCAAGATACATCCCTGTGGCTTACTTTGAAATTTAAAAGTGTTTTTGCTAGTTGAGTCTGTGCCAGCAATATATTTTGGGTTCATGTTGGACTTTTTTCAGGCGCTTCACCACTTTTCCTTAACATCATCATTGTAAGCGAAAGTAAAAAAAAATCAAAATTTTGGGTTGTCCCCAGAAAAGTATGGGGAAATCTTCCAATAAGTACACTAGTTCTGGTGACCCGGGGGTCCCCAAGCTATTCCTTTAGTTTGCAGGGATTTCTTCTCATTTCCTGTTTAGTTATGGCCAGGAAGTGAAGGGAAATCTCTGCAATGGGTTTATACCCTTTCCCTTGCTCTATCCAAAATGGAAAATAAAAATTGCCTATACATAGTTCTACTTTAATGTTGTGGTCATTAGACAGGCTGGGTCCCAAGTCTGTAGTGTGGAGGTTCTTCTTGCAGTGTCCACATGACTCCCTAGCATTGTGGACCCTGCCTGTTGGTTGACACAAGAGTCCATCACATTACTGGATAGTGGACTTGGTCTGCAGCTTCTGATCACTGGTTACTGCTGAGGGTCATGTCAATTCAGGTAAACTTTTGTGGGTTTATTATTTGTAAAAAAAACAAAACACATATTTTCTAGTGGTGTGGAAAATGTTTTATTCATTGCCCTAGATTGGGCCTTAATGAAATCCACATGGAATGGAGCTGGAAATGTTATTTGATCCTAAATTTTAATTGCAATTTATTGAACTTTAAAACTAGTCAATGTCATGCAGGTTAGCCAGTTAGGTAGTGATTTGGGTACCACTGCTTGTCAGACAAGAGTTCCCAAACACTCCCAAAACCGAATCCTTGCTGTGTCTCAAATATAGGCTGATGTAAAAAAAAAAAAAAATGTAATCGATAAGATTTGTCACAGATCCATCAATCAGATTCCTGCCTTGGAAGTTTGAATATGATTGGTGACACGAAAAGCAGAGAGAGAGGAAGTTATACAGCAAACCTCTCAGGAAAAATCTGTACATTGAAAATATGAAGTGCTGTGTGAATCTTGACAGAAGCAGATTAAGGTAGAGTGAATTTTAATTCAAGCACAGCTGCAGTGTTTGCTTGATTGCACTTTTTATTGGTATCACTTGTTACCTGGATTTGCACTTTAAAGAAATATATATATATATATATATATATATATATATATATATATATATATATAAAAAATGCCTTATTAGTACATTAGCAAATAAAATAAAAAAATGTGAACCATCACTATAAATGAAAGAGACATGACTGAGGAGAAGCATCAACTTGCTACTAATCACCCTTCAGCTGGATGTCAGGTTTTATTACACAGAGCATTTTTCATGCTAACAGGAGTAGGAAGAGGCTCTGCATTATGCATTTTATTGAACATATAATCAGCCGTAGTAGTGAGTCCCTGGATCAGAGACCGGTCACAGTTATCTGATTGTCTGGAATGCAAAGACCTATCCACAGAACAGACAACTAATAACCTCAGATGTAAAATAAACTAATTATAGATGATTTGAATTTCCTCTGAAAAAAATAACATTTGGTTTCCAGTGGTTGTACCGATTACATTTATTTTTTTTTTAATTAAAAAAGGCAACTCTTTGAGGAAATATTCAAAATCCCAAAGCTAGTCCTTCACTTGCATTGGAAAATAACAAAGTTTCAGAAAAATAAACTAAAAAAAATTGCAATCTGATTTAACTTTCATGATTTTGTTATTCTGATATAGTAATGAGCAGTGGAAAATCATCAGATCTGCTATTAGTTGACATTTGCTCTGTAGCTGTACACTGCAGATAATTAATAAAGATGGCAGGGCCCAGAATCATATTTGTATTATGCCGGGAGTATAAGTGAATTTCAATACTAACAAGAACATTGAAATCCTTCTATTACATATGTTTGATCATTGCAAAAAATCCTGTTGATTCTGTTGGAAATCTTGTCAACTGATAGCTCCCTGTGATTTCTGCCTATACTGCACTCTTATGCCGTGCACACACGACCAGTTTTCCCATCGGAAAAACCTTCGGAGTTCCGCTGAAACTGCCGTGCGTACACACGATCACACCAAAGTCAGATCGTTAAGAACGTGGTGACATACAGCATGTGCGACGGAACTAGAAAAAGGAAGTTCAAGCGCCAGTGCGCCACCCTTCTGTTGATCTCGTATTAGTAGAAGTTTGGTTAGAGACGATTTGTGCTTTTCAGACTCCAGCTTTTTCAGATCGTTTTACTGCTGTTCAGTTTGTGCTTGTGGGTTTTTATTTGGTTTTCAGTGCATGTAATCAGTTTGTATCTGTTTTTCAGTGTGTTCTGGTCCGCTTGTTACTGATTTTCAGCTCACTCTTCACAGGCCTTGCTGTTCTTCAGTGCGTTCTGTTAAGTTTGTTCTGACCATGGTGCGGTTACGTGCTCATTGTAGAGTTCGTGCTGTGTGGGGGCTTGAACAGGGCGAGGGGACCAAGAATTGGTTACTCCAGAGTGACCAATTCTCGCACATGCCTTTGCTTCATGAGATCCAGGAGAATAATCCTGATCAGGGATGAGCTTTATGTTCGAGTCAAACTCATGTTCGACTCGAACATTGGCTGTTCGCCAGTTCGCCGAACAGCGAACAATTTTGTGTGCAAAATCGAAAGCCACGGAACACCATTTAAAAGTCTATAGGAGAAATCAAAAGTGCTCATTTTAAAGGCTTGTATGCATGGTATTGTCATAAAAAGTGTTTGGGGACCTGGGTTCTGCCCCAGGGGACATGTATGCAAAAAAAAGTTTTAAAAACGGCCGATTTTTCGGGAGCAGTGATTTTAATAATGCTTAAAGTGGTTGTAAACCCTTACAACACACTTTGATCTACAGGTAAGTCTAAATTAAGGCTTACCTGTAGGTCTAAGAAATATCTCCTAAACCTATTCCACAATAGGTGCGCCGCCTGGCTGTCATTTGACTGCCGGCGGTCAGGAAGTAGTTAAAGGTAAGTTGTCTACTTTAACATCACATTATATGTATTTAATGTTTGTTAATGTATTGTATTTATTTCGTCATTCCCTAATTACTATAATTGGAATATGCTGCGAATGTACCCTTTATTCTCATGCATGCTGGAAACTTTTAATGCTCCTTTTTTGGCCTACATGCATATTTGCCTTCACACCTATAGCCTAGTCCCTTAACAATGTATATTGTCAGCTTCATTGTACTGCTTTCCCCGAAACACCCACTAAAATGTGTCCAAATGTAATGTTAGTCCTTAAATTCATTTATAACCCCCCTCCCTCCTAAAATGTGTCCAAATGTTATGTGTGTCCTTAACCACTTCAATACCGGGCACTTAAACACCTTCCTGCCCAGACCAATTTTGAGCTTTCAGCTCTGTCGCACTTTGAATGACAATTGCGCGGTCATGCTACACTGTACCCAAATGAAATTTTTATCATTTTTTTCCCACAAATAGAGCTTTCTTTTGGTGGTATTTGATCACCTCTACGGTTTTTATTTTTTGCGCTACAAATAAAAAAATACCGAAAATTTTGAAAAAAAAAATGTTTTTTTTTTGTTTCAGTTTCAAAACTTTGTAAATAAGTACGTTTTCTCCTTCACTGATGGGCACTGATGGGGCTACACTGATGGGCACTGATAAGGCGGCACTAATGGGCACCAATGATGTGGCACCAGTGAAGTGGCACTGATGAGGTGGCATTGATGGACACTGATAGGCGGCACTGACAGGCGGCACTGATGGGCGACACGGATGGGCGACACGGATGGGCGACACGGATGGACACTGATAGGTGGCACAAATTGGCACTGATAGCTGGCACGGATTGGCATGGATAGGCGGCACAGATGGGCATGGATAGGCGGCACAGATGGGCATGGATAGGCGGCACAGGTGGGCACTGATAGGCGGCACAGGTGGGCACTGATAGGCGGCACAGGTGGGCACTGATAGGCGGCACAGGTGGGCACTGATAGGCGGCACAGGTGGGCACTGATAGGCGGCACAGGTGGGCACTGATAGGCGGCACAGGTGGGCACTGATAGGCGGCACAGGTGGGCACTGATAGGCGGCACAGGTGGGCACTGATAGGCAGCATTGGTGTTATACTGAACTAATGGATGCCAATCAGTGCCAAACAATAATGCATGCCAATCAGTGATGCCCATTGTGGGCACTGATTGGCATCCATTATGGGCACTGATTGGCATCCATTGTGCTGACTGGCATCCCTGGTGGTCTAGGGAGGATTACCTTTTGCTTAGCATCCCTGGTGGTCTGGTGACGTCCCTGGTGGTCCAGTGTGGGCATCCTCGGGGGGGCTGTGCTGATAATCGATCAGCACAGACCCCCCCTGTCAGAGGAGCAGCCGATCGGCTCTCCTCTACTCGCGTCTGACAGACGCGAGTGAGGAAAAGCCGATCACCGGCTCTTCCTATTTACACTGTGATCAGCCGTGATTGGACACGGCTGATCACGTGGTAAAGAGTCTCCGTCGGAGACTCTTTACCGAGATCGTAGTTGCCGGGTGTCAGACTGACACCCCGCAACAACGATCGCCCGGGGGCACGCAGCGGCTCATAATCCTGATCACGTCATATGATCAGGATTATGCAACCACTTTGCCACCGTCAATTTGTAATAGGGCGGGCGGCAAGTGGTTAAATTCAGGCAGAGTGCTGGAGGCTTTTTTTTTGGCTCCCAAAGTCACCTCAAACCCTTCCCCCCCCCCCCCCCCATACAATTTTATAAATGGGCCATCAGAGGGGAATCTGATAAGTGGGCCTTATATTTTTGTCTTTTTAAATACTCCTTAAAATAAATGTTATATTGATGCTGTGCAAGGATGTTTTTGTGTAATCTGCTTGCAATGTTATGTGCAAAAGTACTTATATATTTTTTTCTTGTTTGACTCCACAGTTTCTTTCAATGCCACAGGAATGGCAGACTGTGGCCTCCCATTTTGCTGACCGTTGGGACTTTCCCAACTGTGGAGGGGCTATAGATGGGAAGCATGTCCACATTGTTCCACCACCCCATTCGGGTTCTTACTATTATAACTATAAGGGGTTTAATATTGTAATGTTAATGGCGGTGGTGTCGGATGGAGGAGTTTTTGCTCAGACGGAGTTTGACAAAAAAATATTTTACATAAGGTACACTTTTTGGAAAAACATAAAAGGCATTGTTTAGGAGAAGTAAAGAGGTTTATTTATATTTTGTTAAAGGGTCACACATAACACAGTTCAACAACACCTGACAGAGGATCTAACACAGCACTTTGGTTTAACGCACTGGAAAAAAATATTTTTTATAATCTATTTTCTGTATTTTAATCTAATTTAAGGACGTTATATCCTGATAGCGGAATTTGGTCAGTACACTATTTTCTTTAATCTACTAGAGGGCAGCGCCATTTCTACTTTCTCCTCTTTTTTCACAATGAGGAGGGTGTAGCAGGAGTTGAAGCAAGAGATGACCAGGGAGTAAATTAAGAGCTTTGTTGTTTCATTGGTTAGAAAGGGGCATATTGTGGAGATGTTGGAGGTTGAGGTGGCAAGATTTGAACAGTGATTGGACGTGGGGCTTAAAGGAGAGTTCAAAGTCCATGGATATACCTTGGCATGCGGGGATGGGCTTATAGTTGTGCCATCAATTATGACAGAGAGATCAGAGGAAGAGACATGAGGAGGAGAAAAAATTATACATTCGGTTTTGGATAGATTAAGTTTGAGGAAGCGGTGTGACATCCAGACTAATACAGTATCTCACAAAAGTGAGTACACCTTTCACATTTTTGTAAATATTTTATTATATCTTTTCATGTGACACTTTGCTACAATATAAAATAGTGAGTGTACAGCTTGTATAACAGAGTAAATTTGCGATCCCCTCAAATAACTCAACACACAGCCATTAATATCTAAACCGCTGGCAACAAAAATGAGTACACCCCTAAGTGAAAATGTTCAAATTGGATCTAAGGTGTCCATATTTTGTGTGGCCATCATTATTTTCCAGTACTGTCTTAACCCTCTTGGGCATGGAGTTCACCACAGCTTCACAGGTTGCCACTGGAATCCTCTTCCACTCCTCCATGATGACATCACAGAGCTGGTGGATATTAGAGACCTCGCGCTCCTCCACCTTCCATTTGAGGATGCCCCACAGATTCTTAAAAGGGTTTAGGTCTGGAGACATGCTTGGCCAATCCATTACTTTACCCTCAGCTTCTTTAGCAAGGCAGTGGTCATCTTGGAGGTGTGTTTGGGTCGTTATCATATTGGAATACTGCCCTGCAGCCCAGTCTCCAAAGGGAGGGGATCATGCTGTGCTTCAGTATGTCACAGTACATGTTGGCATTCATGGTTCCCTCAATGAACTGTAGCTACCGAGTGCCGGGAGCACTCATGCAGCCCCAGACCGTGACACTCCCACCTCCATGTTTGACTGTAGGCAAGACACACTCATCTTTGTACTCCTCACCTTGTTGCTGCCACACATGCTTCACACCATCTGAACCAAATATGTTTATCTTGGTCTCATCAGACCACATGACATGGTTCCAGTAAGCCATGTCCTTAGTCTTCTTGTCTTCAGTAAACTGTTTGCAGGCTTTCGTGTGCATCATCTTTAGAAGAAGCTTCCTTCTGGGATGACAGCCATGCAGATCAATTTGATGCAGTGTGCGGTGTATGGTCTGAGCACCGATAAGCTGACCCCCCACCCCTTCAACCTCTGCTGTAATGCTGGCAGCACTCATACGTCTGTTTCCCAAAGACAATCTCTGGATATGATGCTGAGCACGTGCACTCTTCTTTGGTCGACCATGGCTAGTCCTTCTCTGAGTGGAACCTGTCCTTTTAAACTGCTGTATGGTCTTGGCCACTGTGCTGCAGCTCAGTTTCAGGGTCTTGGCAATCTTCTTATAGCCTAGGCCATCTTTATGTTGAGCAACAATTCATTTTTTTAGATCCTCGGAGAGTTCTTTGCCATGAGGTGCCATGTTGAACTTCCAGTGACCGGTATGAGAGAGTGAGAGCGATAACACCAAATTTAACTCACCTGCACCCCATTCACACTTGAGACCTTGTAACACTAACGTGTCACATGACACCGGGGAGGGAAAATGGCTAATTGGGTCCAATTTGGACATTTTCACTTAGGGGTGTACTCACTTTTGTTGCCACTGGTTTAGACATTAATGGCTGTGTGTTGAGTTATTTTGAGGGGACAGCAAATTTACACTGTTATACAAGCTGTACACTCACTAAATGTGAGGGGTGTACTCACTTTTGTGAGATACTGTATATCTTATAGTAAATTAGTGATATGTGAGGAGACTGAAGGAGTGAGCTGAGGGGTAGAGAACTATATTTTGGTGTCATCAGCATAGAGGTGGTATTGGAAGCCATGGGAGGCTATCAGCTGACCCAGGGAGGAGGTGTAGATTGAAAATAGGAGAGGTCCAGGGTGGCGCATGCACGGCAGCTCGTCCGAAGGACACCTGAGCCGAGAGAGCACCGCACCGCTCCAGCCATATAGCCCCTCCAGCGCTGCTCACAGAACAGGGCCCCGGCCTCAAATAGTCTCCAGGAATAGGGGACACATCATGGAGCCCCGGTATGGCAGGAGGTTCAGCCAGGAGAAACCTCTCCCGTGTTCTAGACACCGGACTGGGACCCGCGGCCTCAGCCAAGATGGCGCCGGCCCCCACCACACGAGGAGGAAGTCAAGAGATGGAGGACTCCATAGCAGACCAGGATGTCTGCTCAGCAGGGCCATCAGGTCCCACAGTGAGTAACCACACTCATGCTGCATGTCTCCTACCTCCACAGAATCCCTAATTAGCAGAACCCTGGAAGACATGCCCCTCTCCCCCATGGAAGACTTCACTGTCAGCCCAGAGGCCTGTAAAGCCTACACACAGGGCTTACCCTCTACACCCCAGGACTTTTCCTCCATGATGACTATGTTTGGCACAATGTTATCCAGGGGTCTCTCACAAACTGCCAATCAAATTACCACTGCCATCCAGGCTCCCTGAATCCTTCAAGGATGCTGATCACATAATCATTTAGTAAGGAAATTATTCCCAACATCCCAGACCATCGGCTAGAGATGGACCACGCTCACAGAGCACTACAACCTCCCCGCCAAGATGGCCTCCTGAGAGACATTATAGTTAAGCCGCACTTCTACAGGGTTAAAGGAGGAGGTTATGCAACATTCGAGCAGAAATCTTTGTAGACTTGTTCCCCTTTACTATACAGAAAAGGAGATCTCTGAAACCGCTCCTACTAGCGCTGACCCAGAAATCGATCACCTAAAGATGGTCCTTCCTCTTTTGCCTATCATTCTCCTTCAACAACAAACCATATGGCTTCTCATTGATTTGGATGGTGAAAAGCTCCTGCTCCAGCTGGGCCTCATCTCCCAGGATCATGAGTCAATGTTGTCCTCCAAGAGGCCACCACCATCCAGCCCCATTGCCCCAATGTGGCAGAAGTGCCTATCCAAAAAATCCAAGGATTCTAGGCCTTCTTAACCAAAGCCTAAGGCCCGGGTACCACCTGGACCAGCTCTGATCCAGCCGGATCCTTTGAAGAACACTTTCTCACCATTTCCCGGTGGCTACGCTAGATGTAGTACTCCTTGTCCCGACTCCATAGTGGGGAATCGCAGAATAATGCGTTTTTTCTTTTTAGGTCCAAGGAATGGTTCCCGTTCTGGTTAATATCTCAAAGTTTTCAGTTAAACTGGTTTTCACTACCCTGTTGCCCTACATATAGACACCTACTTATGTATATGACATAGTTATTTTTATGTTTATGGTGATTCTTAAAACAGCAGAACAATCTTAGGGCCAAGGAAGATAAGGGGGAGTAACAACTCCCAAAAACAATCTTGTACTTAATCTGCTGCACTGTACTTCCCGGGTGATGTGGGCTCCTCCCAGGCCCCTGAGCCATTCCAGTTTGGCCCCCCAATGTAAGGACCCTTGCATACTTGGTGGTCAGGGAGGACCTCTCCCCATGGGAACCCTATATATTTTTAGGGGCTCTGCCCTAATACACTGAAACGTTATAGTATCTGGAGGCGGCCTGAGCGGATGTCCTGCTCCTCCACCTGTCCCTGACTGGGAAGTTTTTTTTCTCTCTTTCCACATAGAGACTGTTACCTCCCCTGGACCACGGGGGTGACTCGTTCATTGTTGTTTTTGGGGAAGGGTTTTATGGTGTGCGGGAACGGGTTCTTACACACCATTGGGAATTGAGAAAATAATTTCCACTTGTTTATGGTTAACATGTTATGTCTCTCATGCTTACTCCTAGAAGGTCTAGCTCTTCCCTCTACAATCTCCACTTCTTCTCCTCTCCCTCGAAGGTCACCTAGACGTCCACTCCCTTCCAAATCAGAGGTACTCCTCTATTCCGCACAAGGTAAGTCCCACTCAGTTATGGTAGCTACCTCCTCCTCTGATTCATGCATGTAAATGACACACCACCACCGCAACTACACATAGTCTCACATAATGTGCAGGGCCTTAACTCCCCTGTCAAACTGAGAAAATTGTTCAAGTTATATCTTTTCCAAAAGTCTGATATCCTTCTGCTCCAAGATACCCCAAGTCTTACAACCCATCATTTATTTACCAACACTTCCCCAATTTTACCTCTCCAATGCAGAGAATAAAACAAAAGGAGTAGCCGTTTGTTTTTTCAAACATTTAAACTTCTCTATGTTGCACACTACCAGGGACCTCTCAGGTAGATACATTTTGGTAAAAGCCACCATAGATGGAACACTATATTCATTCATCTCATACTACACCCCAAATAAGGCTCAAGATAAATTTTTTTGCCTCGATGATGCATTCCCTTACACCTCGGTTAAAAGAATCATTATTCTAGGAGGGGACTCGAACATAGCGTTTGATCTCGCTCTCGACAAATCGGGTTCAGGCCAGCCTCGCCACAGTCAACCCCCCCAAACAAAGCATAAAAATTGCCAAACTCCTCTATGACTGGTGTGTGATTGGTTTATGATTGGTTTACATTTGGAGGGAACTCAACCCGTACCAAAGTACATACCCATTACTCTTCCCCGCACCGGACCTATGCCAGGATAGATCATGTTTTCCTTCAAGCGACACACATACTCCTTGCGGTAAAGTCGACTATCAGAGACTGCCCTATCTCAGATCACTCTATGGGGACTCTCTCCCTCAGCCACATAACACAAAACACAAAAAGGGAATTTAAATGGCGACTCAACGAAACGCTTCTAAGTAATCCGGTCCACTGTACTCTGTTAGAGAAGGAACTCAAAGATTATTTTCACATGAATGATACAGAGGCAATCTCCGCAGCTACTCTATGGGGGCGGCCCACAATAGATAGATAGATAACCTTACAAAAAAATACCAGGAATCATGTAAATGTAACAAACGAGAACACATTCAGTCATCACTACAAAAACTAGAAGCAGTCAGATGGAATCACAACCTGGCCCTCACTACCGAGGCTGAAAAACACCTTTGTTGGTCGGGGGCAAGGTTTTATTCTCAAAAGGATAAAATTGGGTCCAAACTAGCCACCAAACTATCTCCAAAACCACATCTGTTGGCATTCCCAAAAATCCGTTTGCCGTCAGGCTCAATCACACAGAACCCACAACGTATCATGGGATGCTTCCATGACTTCTATGCTTCCCTTTATAAAGACAACAAATCTTGCACGCCCCCTCCCCCCCGCCTCACCTCAAGGAGTTTCTCTACTCCATTTCGCTTTCCAAACTTTCCACGGATTATACTGATCTTCTAGAACAACCTATTACATCCATGGAGGTCAGAGAGACCATAATGACTCTCAAACAGGGTTCCGCCTCTGGCCCGGATGGGCTCTCGGTAGGTTACTACAAAAAATTCTCTGACACCCTGACACCTTACCTGGTTTTTTAATTCCCTACAATTAGGATCTTTGATGGATAAATCCTTGAACCTGGTATACATTTCAGTCATTCCTAAGCCAGGAAAAGACCCCACAGTAACTGGCAATTATCGCCTGATCTCCCTGATCAACAATGATCTTAAGCTGTTAACTGTTAACAAAAATACTGGCAAATAGTCTATCCTCATTCATAGCCCAGTATGTCCACAAAGACCAGGCTGGATTTATCCCGGAGAGACAGAGTAAGACCAGGTAAGAAGGGCTATAGATGTGGTGACCCTTCTGGGCTCTCAATAGGATGGGGGCCCCCCTCAGGAGGGATTTCTGCTCGCCATCAATCTTCAGAAAGCCATTGACATGGTCATTTGGCCGTATATCTTCAAGGTCCTGGAAATATGGGGACTAGGCCCCAACTTCTTGGGCATTTTACACTCGCTCTACTCTACTCCAAGTGCCCAAGTGAGAATGCAGGACATGTACTCAGTCCTGTTTAATACAGAGAAAGGCACCAGACAGGGTTGCCCATTATCGCCCCTGATTTTTGCCATATAATCCTTAGCAATCGCCATACGTAGCCACCCAGACATTAAAGGAGTCACCTGCGGCCCTCAAGAACATAAATGCGCCCTATTCATGGATGACTTACTCCTCTTTGTTACATCGCCCCTCATCTCCATCCCTAACATTATTAAGCTCCTTGAGCAGTTTGGGGTAGCCTAAGGTCTCCGTGTCAATGTCTCCAAATCCGCAGCTCTGAACAGCTCAATCTCACTGGACCGACTTAAATGTCTACAGGCACCCTTCCCTTTCGCATGGAGCTCAACTTCTATTCCCTATTTAGGTATCAACTTAACCCCCAAATTTAAAAAACATATTATTCGCTAACAAATACCCCCATCTGTTCAAAAAACTTGAAGCCGACATCTCCGCATGGTCCAAGCATGATCTATTCCGGCTGGGTAGGGTGAACTCCATTAAAATGACCCTCCTTCCTTGTCTCCTCTACTTCTTCCGATCCCTTCCAATCCCGATTATGAAAGCACAACTCCTTCAGTTCCAATTCACCATCCTGAAATTCATCTGGGGATCCAAGGGCAGACAATGCTCCAAAGACACACTTTTTAGACTCAAAACCCAGGGAGGTCTAGCCCTCCCAAATATCTGGTGGTATTACCAATCGGCGCCAATAGCTCAGATCTCCATAGCCTATTCAGGGGGCCCTAAACCAGACTGGCTACTGATGGAGAGACAAGCAACACCGCGTTACATGATAGACTACCTATTTTGGGCTCTTTCTCGCCTCAGACCAGAGATATTAGCCCCAACCCTCTCCCACCCAATGTCCTTGTGGGATAGACTTCAAAAACACTCCTCCCTAACTTCCCCCATACACCCACTTGCTCACTTATTCCACAACCCAGAATTTCCCCAGGCCAAAACATGCTTGCATTCAAATGGTGGCTAGACAAAGGCCTATATAGGATTGGACACTTCCTCAACTCCATGGGTCCCCTTACTGTCAGGTACTGTGTGAGTAAATTAGAAATGCCTGACTCGGAAAGCTATAGACTGATGCAAAGTACTAATTTCCTGCGATCCAAATAGTGTGACAAACAAGATCCCCTACACTGACTGCATACAAGACATGGTGCTCCAACATAAAAGATCAGGGGGGGGGGGGGGGGGGTTGGTGGGTATCTCCATTATCTATAACTCAGTAGCCAGAAGCTTAAACAAACCTCTTTACACCCGACTTTTGCATCAAGACCTGGCAGATGAGTGGAGCTTGGACAAATGGTATTGATGCTTTCACAAATCATACAAAGGCATCATGAACATCTCTCTAATGGAAGCTAGCATTAAAATCATCACACATTGGTACCGAATCCCTGCCACCAGATTCATCCCCTCTGTGTTTCAGGGAATGTGGCCATATTGGCTCTCTACTCCATATATGGTGGACTTGCCCTCGACTCCTGAAATTTTGGAACAGCTTTTTCCACATATTGCGGAAGATCACAGGAGTCGCAGTTCCACAGGTTCAGGACATAGCACGCCTCAACGTCCAGGTAGAGAAAATTCCCAAACAAACACACACACAATCATTGATCTTTTATATGCTCTTAGGAGCCAAAAGCCAGGAACTGGAAAAAGCACTCGGTACCGTTAGCTGGAGTGAAACGTAAAATCTCCTGGATCATGGCCCAGGAGAAGATTTTCAGCAAGCTGCTAGACAAAACCCACAAATTTGAATTAATATGGGGACCCTGAGCGAACTACATAGGTATACCATTACTTCCAGGCTCGTAGACGACCCCGATTTCTTCCCTACTCTCTAGGTGACCTTCCTTCATGCTGACACTTTACTCTCTAATGTCACTTGATTTTCTTTTCCCCCTTCTGTTTCTTTCTTTCACATGGAGAAGAAGCATCTCCTTTGGCTGACACTCTTACAGGTGGATTTTGGCCGATGACACTCAATCAGCTTCTTAAACTACAATGATTCAGGCCATAACGTAAGGTACCCAGAGTCAGATAAACAATACCATAAAGACCTGAATGTTTGTTTCTATGACCATATTACGCAACATATCCCTCACAATATAACATTATTGGCAGACCAGGGTAGACATGTTTCTCCCTTTTGACCGGCCATGTTAACTGTCAGGAGTGGTTGTCCTGGACTGTCTTCTCCACAGTGAGTTCCCCTTGGGGTGGAGAGACGGCCCATTATGAGCAATCAATCTCCTAGTTTTTCACTTGTTACACTTTTGGTCGGTTGAACAGGGTCAACTTCTCACAGCACTCGGACAATATGATTGAGTGAACATGTCTCTCTGATCTCGTATTAACCCTAGGTCCTACCCTCCCCTGGGCTGGGTGGACGTAAACCTGCTTTCCTAGTGGTCAGCTATAAATGATTATAGCTGTTGTATACCTGTTATGGTACTGTACTCTCACCTAAAATTGTAAGTAACATGTATTCTTGTATATTGTAAAACCATTAAAAATATTGAAAAGGGAAAAAAAATAGAAGTCCAAGAACAGAACCTTGGGGAACCCCAACAGAGAAAGGAAGAGGAGAGGAGGAAGTAGAATTTAAAGTAATTCTAAAAGGTAGGGTTGGATAATTAGGAAGAGAACCAGCGAAGAGTACAGTCATGGAGACCAAAGGCGTGGAGTTTTTTGAGGAGGAGGGGGTGGTCAACTGTATCAAAGGCAGCAGAGAGGTCCAAGAGTAGAAGTACAGAATAGTGTCCATTGGTTTTGGCCCTTAGTAGATAATTTGTTAGTTTTAAGAGAGCAGTTTCTGTGGAGTGTTGAGGATGAAATTCAGACTGAAGGGGGTCAAGAAGGTTATTATCAGCAAGGTGGTTGCTAATTCGGTTGTAGACCAGACGTTCGAGGAGTTTGTATAAAAAGGGGAGCAAGGAGATGGGGCATAGGTTGTTAAGATTGGATGGGTCCAGTGAGGGCTTTTTTTTTATTATTCTTTTTATTTGTTTTAAAAGAGAAAAAGTACAGAACATAGCCTTGGGGCATTCCCCAGCTCGAACAATACAACACCTATTGTAAGGCAGAACACCTAAAAACTATCAGCCTAACCCAAAGAACATACAACAACCAAACCCCATAGCTTGCTGCTAAAATTCACAGGAGTAATGTAATTCCCAGTAATTAACATTAAGCTTAGTGATGCACTACAGGCAGTCTACCTACAAAGGTCTACAAGTGGGCGTCAACCGGATACTCAGGCATCACAAACGCTACCCTAGAGAAAGCTTACCAGAGGAGTTGTCTACTGGATAGATTAGGTTGATAACCCAACAGGGCTGTCCTGCTCCCCAACCGTTGTCTCAGACTCCAACCAGATATTCCAAACCTTCTGAAACTTCTGAGGGCATCCCCGGATGAAATATGCTTCTTTGTACAGTGGTACTGCAAGGTTAACTAATGATTTCCATGCACTCAGGGTGAGGGCCGCCGTGGGGGCCCTCCACCGGAGCACAACAAGTTTCCTCGCATAGAAGAGCAGCAGCCCCAGCAATGTGCGGACTGCCCGCGAGGGAACCAAAGCGTCCACCAACCCAAGCAGACACATCTCCACCGTCTGAGGTATAGGGATCGTTGTCAGCTCAGTAATAAAAGAGAGTATTCGTGACCAGTAACGTTGTACCACGGGGCAAGCCCAAATCATATGAATGTACCCCGCCAAATCCGCTCCACAGCGCCAGCACTGTGACGAAGAGTCGGGGTAAATCCTATGAAGTCTACATGGGGTGTAATAAAATTTATGTAATATTTTAAATTGAATTAGCCGATCTCTTGAGGAAATCAAATGTCTAAAGGGGGAGTCCCAAATGTCCTCCCAGT
Organism: Lithobates pipiens; assembly: GCF_037356315.1. NCBI lineage: Eukaryota > Metazoa > Chordata > Amphibia > Anura > Ranidae > Lithobates > Lithobates pipiens. Next base: position 408,020,448 of record NW_027507718.1, read on the forward strand.
CCTCTCCATCCAGTCCCGGCAGCTCCGCCACCCAAAATTCCCTAAGTTTTTCCAATCCACTATGAACCGAGGGCTGCAAAGCCTTGTATATCGTGGACAATGGCTTAAGCAGCGACTCCTGACGCAGAAGCGACTCCATACTAGACTGGTATAAGGTTAGGGGCGAACTACCAAACTGAGTCCCAAACGCATGGCGAAGCTGCAGGAACCGGAAGAAGTACACATTGGGCAAGTCAAACCTAGATTTAAGCTGGTCAAATGTCAGCAATGCACCATTCTCACAAACGTGGTGTAGACACCGAACGCCCCTTGACGCCCACACAATCGGATCCGGAATAGAGTAGAATTCAGGTAGGGAGGGATTGAGCCACAATGGAGTATTAGGAGAGAGCACTAGGGGGCCCAGCCGGCCGGTGGCCACACACCCCAGACCACGCCCTCAGCACCGTCCTCATCGAGGCGGTGAGAGGATGTGGAGCTCGAGGGCCCCTAAATAAAACGTTCCGCGGTGCTTCGAATGAGCCCACAATGGAGGCCTCCAAGGCAACAGCTGCGTTGGTGGCATCCGAGGTAAGCCAGCCGTGGGCGTGCGTGAGCATCGCCGCTATGAAATAGAGAAAAAAATTAGGGCATGCCAGGCCCCCCTGCGTCCAAGGTCTCTGTAGTATGGATAAGCGGAATCGGGGAGGCGTGGTGCCCCACAAGAAACTGGAAATGTGAGAGTCTAGTTGCCGAAAAAGAATTTTGGGTATCCACGTTGGAGAATGGAGCATTACGTATAGGAGAGGGGGAAGCAATTTCATTTTAATTAAATTAATTCGACCTTATACCAGTCTAGCGACTCCATACTAGACTGATATAAGGTTAGGGGCGAACTACCAAACTGAGTCCCAAACGCATGGCGAAGCTGCAGGAACCGGAAGAAGTACACATTGGGCAAGTCAAACCTAGATTTAAGCTGGTCAAATGTCAGCAATGCACCATTCTCACAAACGTGGTGTAGACACCGAACGCCCCTTGACGCCCACACAATCGGATCCGGAATAGAGTAGAATTCAGGTAGGGAGGGATTGAGCCACAATGGAGTATTAGGAGAGAGCACTATGGGGCCCAGCCGGCCGGTGGCCACACACCCCAGACCACGCCCTCAGCACCGTCCTCATCAAGGCGGTGAGAGGATGTGGAGCTCGAGGGCCCCTAAATAAAACGTTCCGCGGTGCTTCGAATGAGCCCACAATGGAGGCCTCCAAGGCAACAGCTGCGTTGGTGGCATCCGAGGTAAGCCAGCCGTGGGCGTGCGTGAGCATCGCCGCTATGAAATAGAGAAAAAAATTATGCATGCCAGGCCCCCCTGCGTCCAAGGCCTCTATAGTATGGATAAGCGGAATCGGGGAGGCGTGGTGCCCCACAAGAAACTGGAAATGTGAGAGTCTAGTTGCCGAAAAAGAATTTTGGGTATCCACGTTGGAGAATGGAGCATTACGTATAGGAGAGGGGGAAGCAATTTCATTTTAATTAAATTAATTCGACCTATTAGCGTAAGGGGGAGGTTGGCCCACACTTTAAGCCTATTCTGTGTGGTTTGTAGGATGGGAAGAAGATTAAGTTTACAAAAATCCTGTACCCTGGGAGAAATGATAATACCAAGATACTTAATTTGTTCCGCCCACTGCAGCGGAAGTGATGGGTCAGCCAGCCTCCCAGCATCCGGGTCCACTGGCAGGATTTGGGACTTGTCCCAGTTTACCCTCAGGCCCGACACATCCGCAAAGCGCGACAAAAGCTCCAACGCCGCCTGGAGGGACGGGCCGGGATCCCGGAGGAAGAGAATAATATCATCAGCGTACAGTGCAATCTTTTCCTCCAAGGATCCCACCTGCACCCCCCGAACATCGTCCGAGGATCGCAGCGCAACCGCCAAGGGTTCTACCATTAAGGAAAAGAGGGCCGGGGATAGAGGACACCCCTGTCGGGTGCCCCTCTCCACCGGAAACGGAGAGGACAGCACACCTCCCAGTTTAATTTGTGCATTTGGTTTCTGGTATAACAGTTGAATCCACTTCCTATAAATGGGGCCAAAGCCATACAATCTGAGTACCTCCTCCATGTAGTCCCAGGACACTGAGTCAAATGCCTTTTCAAGGTCTAAGGCCACGAGAACCCTGGTGTCCTGGTCCGTAGAAGGGATTTGCAAATGAGTGAAGACTCTACGGATATTGACATCCGTTGACTTCCCTGGCATGAAACCAGTCTGATCTATGTTTATCAAAAACGGGAGGATCCCCATCAGCCTGGTGGCTAACACTTTCGTTAGTATCTTCAAATCATAATTGAGAAGGGATATAGGACGGTATGCCGAATAGGAGGCATCCTTCCCCGGCTTATGTACCAGAACTATGTGGGCCTGTGTCATCGAGTCAGGCAGAGATCCGGTCTCCAAACAAAGGGCATATAACTTATGGAGTCGTGGGACTAGATCAGCCATGTACATTTTGTACCAGTCACCTGGAAGCCCATCAGGGCCCGGTGTCTTATTAGGAGGTAGGGAGCGGATTGCTGCTTCTATTTCAGTTATTGAAATTTCCACTTCCAGTAGGGCCACGTCCTCCCCCGTCAAACCCGTCAGTGATAGACCCTGAAGAAATGAGAGGTGCTCAGGGGACAACTGCTCAGTGGTGGATCCATACAATGAGGAAAAATACATTTAAAATTCATTAAGGATGTCAGCTGGGTTAGAAGTCACACCCCCTGTCGCAGTAGGTATCATGGGTACAACCGTTTGAAATTTGGGGTCAGCCACCAGACCGGCCAAAAGCCTCCCATTCTTGTCCCCCGACTCAAATATCCTGGCTCTGAGTGACCACTCCGAGGAGGTCGTTTTATTAGATAAGTGTAGAGACAGCTCCCTCCGAGCCCGTTCCAGGGAGGAATATGCCCCAGGAGAAGGATCCGACGCAAACTCCCCCTCTACCATACACACATTGGACTCCAGGTCCTTAGTCTCTGAGGCACAGTCCACCCTGGCAGCCTTTATTGCCGATATGTAATCCCCTCTTATAGTTGCCTTGAAGGCATCCCAGGTGATCTGTGGGGTGGACACATTATCATTACAGTCCCAATATTGAGCAATCTTCCCTCGCATATTCTCCTCCACCCGCTCATCACGCAGCCAGCGAGTCGCTAGTCTCCAGCCACTCCTGCCCTTCTCCCCCCCAAGCTGCAGAATGACCTCCAGAGGGGAATGATCTGAAATTCCCGCCGGCAAGTATGTTGCAGAGGCTACAAATGGAAGCATAGCCGGAGAGCAAAAGGCCTGGTCTATTCTGGAGCCCGAGCGGTGGACCGCAGACAGGTGGGAGAAGCGCTTCTCCTGTGGATTCTTCCATCTCCAGACCTCCGTGAGCTGTAGGGCCGTGGCCCATTGCTCCAAATCCGTATCCGGAAGTCTGGTTGGATTGGAAGTATCCAGAGTCCTATCCAGAATACCATTAAAATCTCCCGCTATAAGAAGTCTCGTTACCATATGAGGAGCCAGCCTATCATACACCGCGTGAAGCACAGATGTCGAAAAAGGGGGTGGAACATAGATGTTCACAACCGCAAACAACTGGGCTTCAATAGCCAGCAGCAATATGACAAACCGCCCCCCCCCCCCCCCCCCCGGGTCCGAGATAACATGTTCAACCTGGCAATTAAGGGATCTATTTAGGAGAATGGACACTCCTCTAGCATAATTAGAATATGTGGCATGAAAGGACTGTCTCACCCACCTCCTGCGTAGGGCCAAATGTCTACTGCCCATCAGATGGGTTTCTTGTAGAAAAAGAATGTGTGGCTTGTGCGTTTGTAAATACTTAAACATAAGTGCTCTCTTGAAACGGCTATTTAGGCCACGCACATTCCAGGACATCAATTTAAGCTCCATCCCGTACATACATATAGAGATAATAGAGTAGTCCAACGGATGAAGGGGGGAGAGCCAATCGCCCTGTCCCCCCACCCTCCGACCCACCACACCCATAGCAGTATGTGCCAATCAACACCCACACATAGTAAATAGTGCATGTACTCAAGTATATATATAGCATTAAAGCATGATAATTTAGCAGCAAGCAAACAACCCCTGCCAACCCGCCAGAACCAATGAGGTAGGTCAGCTTCATCCCCAAACAAAAAACTGGAACAGTCTGTTACCAAAAGCTAATCGCTGGGCGAGGAGAACTAAGTAGTTCTATGTCCTCCACTCTTAGGTGATGCGATGACAGTACTTGAGTTGGAGACAGACTCGAACAAAAGAAAAAAAGAACAAAAAGACAATCTAAAAATAAAAAAAAACAAAAAAGGAGAGGGGGAGGGGATAGCGTTTCCAAGTGTAACCGTCTTCCAATCGTTATTGCTCCGTTTATTTCAGGATGCAAAAAAAAAAAAACACCAAAAGGACGAAACAGGAGCATATGAGGTAATACTGTAGAGGAGTAAGGCCTTCGTAGGACAGAAACATGCATCAGCCTGGCACCCGGAACCACCGCAGACAAGGACGCCCTACCGCAGGGTAGAGAACCAGGAGTCCGCCTCCTCCGGGGAGTCAAAGAACTTTGCAGCGCCCGCATGCACCACTCGTAGCCGGCTCGGATATAGCATACTGTAAGGAAGGCCCTTTTTCCTGAGGCGCCGACGGATGTCCTGGAAGGTTTTCCTCTTCTTCTGTAGATCCGCCGAGAAGTCAGGATATAGATGTATTTCGGCGTTTTCATACTTGAGGTTTGGATGTTTCCTGGCTTCACTTAGGATGCGGTCCCGATCCCGATAGTTAAGGAACCGTACCAGGAACGCAGTGGCGGAATTATAGGGGTCGCAAAGATCGCCATGGTGACCGGGCCCCTTGCTGCAGGGGGCCCGAGGGCCCCCTGTACTTCTGCGATAGGAGGGAAGGCTGAGAGGAGCTCACAATCATCAGCCGAACTGAAATCGGCACTGTGCGGCAGCTCCTCACATTAGGCTTAGTGAAAGCAGTGTGTGCTCTTTGTCTCCCCCTAGAGTGCAGTACCCGCCAGGAAGAGGTAAATGTCTGCTGTTTTTTTTTAATAAGCCTATCTACTGTATCTGTGATTGTATGTGTGTGTGTGAGCATGCTTGTATGAGTGAACATGCTTGTATGTGTGTGTGTGAGCATGCTTGTATGAGTGAACATGCTTGTATGTGTGTGTGTGAGCATGCTTGTATGAGTGAACATGCTTGTATGTGTGTGTGTGTGTATGAGCATGCTTGTATGAGTGAACATGCTTGTATGTGTGTGTGTGAGCATGCTTGTATGAGTGAACTTGCTTTTATGTGTGTGTGTGTGTGTGTGAGCATGCTTGTATGAGTGAACATGCTTGTGTGTGTGTAAGCATGCTTGTATGAGTGAACATGCTTTTATGTGTGTGTGAGCATACTTGTATGGGTGAACATGCTTGTGTGTGTGTGTGTGTGTGTGTACATGCTTTTATGTATGTGTGTGTGAGCATGCTCGTATGTGCGTGTGTGTGAGCATGCTTGTATGTATGTGTGTGAGCATGCTTGTATGTGTGTGTGAGCATGCTTGTATGTGCATGTGTGTGAGCATGCTTGTGTGTGCGTGAGCATGCTTGTGTGTGAGCATGCTTGTGTGTGTGTGTGTGTGTGTGTGTGTGTGTGTGTGTGTGTGAGCATGCATGTGTGTGAGCATGCATGTATGTGTGTGTGTGTGTGAGCATGCATGTATGTGTGTGTGTGAGCATGCATGTATGTGTGTGTGTGCGAGCATGCTTGTATCTGTGTGTGTGCATGCTTATATCTGTGTGCGTGAGCATGCTTGTATGTATGTGTGTGTGTGTGAGCATGTATGTGTGTGTGTGTGGGCATTAATGTATGTGTGTGTGTGTGAGCATGCTTGTGTGTGTGCGTGTGAGCATGCTTGTATGTGTGTGAGTGTGTGTGAGCATGCTTGTATGTGTGTGTGAGAGCATGCATGTATGTGTGTGTGTGTTCATATATGTATGTGTATGTATGCATGTGTGTGTGCATGTGTTTATCAGTGGCGGTGCATCCAAAAGGGTGCACAGGTTCCACCCCCTCTATGACCAATGCATAGATTCATGCATAGCATAGCATGAATCTATCCATGGCCACCGCTGCCACCCCCATATTTAGGTGTCTGGTTCCTTTTGGGGTGCCGGGTGCCTGAATTACAGTGGCGGGGGGTGTTTTTGTAGCGCCTGATTAGAGCCATGGGCTATAATAGGCTTCAAAATAGGTGAACTGCGAGCGCCATGCTTGACGCTCACAGTCTACCCAGCCAGGTGTGTTAGAAAAGTGAATTAATATTCACTTTCCTAACACTGAACCGCCTCTCCACCAATCAGGTGTGCGGGTCTTTTACCCATCACTTGATTGGCTGAAACGATAGACACAGCTATTGGATGCCCATCAGGAGGAGAGGACGGGAGATGAGGATGGCAGTAGCTGCATGGAGGACCCCGCTCATGGCCGTTACCCGCTGCCCCACCAAGACAGGGTAAGTGGCGGGCAGACAGTGAGCGGGCAGTGGGGATTCACAGTGGCAGCATTTGATGGGCACAGTAGCAGCAGTTGATGGGCACAGTGGCGGCATTTGATGGGCACAGCGGCGGCATTTGATTGGCACAGCGGTGGCATTTGGGCACAGCGGCAGAGTTTGATGGGCACAGTAGTGACATTTGATGGTACAGTGGTGGCATTAGATGGTACAGTGGTGGTGTTTGATGGGCACAGTGGCTGTAATTGATGTTTTTTAAATCGGTTCCTTTATATGCAGCCACCCACTTGGGACTGGGCCCTGGTGTTCCACCATCGGACTCGGAGAAAAGAGCCCCGTCCGGAGGTCGGGGGGGGGGCCCGCCATGGTTTCCTGCATCGGGGCCCTGAAGGTTCTAGTTACGCCACTGCAGGAACGGTCTAGGTGGCGCCCCAGGTGGGCGACGGCCAGTCGGTACTCTATGTGCCCGTTCCACCACGTAGGTCGGCGAGACAGGAGTCAGGTCCAGGATGCCTTTAAAGAAGGCTTCAGCAAATTCCGCAGGACGATCTCCCTCGGATCCCTCCGGCAATCCAAGTACTCGCACATTGTTCCTCCTTAGGCGGTTCTCGGCATCATCGGATTTAGCCACCAGCATTTTAACCGTGCCCTCCAGCGCCTCGATGCGGTGATCATGATTAGCGGTCAGGTCCTCCGCGGCTGATATGCGTGATTCAGATTCTGTGAGGCGGCCTCTAAACTTGTCTAGGTCAGCCCGTATGCAGTTACATTCCTCTGTGAGCTTGTCAATACGGGTCAGTAGTGAGGATCTACTGTTTTCAATGGCAAGTAGGATCGCCGCCGTGTTGCCAGAGGTTGGGACCTCCGGGGCGGAAGGGCCCCCCTGCCCCGACTCCATGTTCAAATCAGCTAACAAATTGTGAAGCCGGTCAGTCAAAGCGGTGGTAGGGAGTTCGGCTTGCGCCAGTTGTTGCTTTTTGCTGGAATGCGGGGTAGCGGTTTTGTGCTTCGCCGGCATGGAGGAAGGAGAGATGGGCAATAAAGCAGTCACTGTTATACCGGAGTGTAAGGCTAAGTCCCTCCCAGGTTATGAAGTTCCAAACAGACAGAGGTAGCCGGATGGTAAGAAAGGCAGCGCCTAGCAGCAGCAATCCCTGTCCAGCAATTGCAGCAGCAGGATGGGAGACAAAGGGCTGAAAGGAACAGGGGAGGCCGGGGGTCATACAATATGGCAGCTGAGTCCAGACAGCATTAAAAGCAGGGCTGGGTATACAGGAGAAGTGAGGGCAGGCAGGAAGTCCCCCAGGCCTGAGGCTCCTCAATCGGACACTGCCCCTTCTCTGGCAGCCCTGGCCAGGTCAGTATGCGATGGGCAGGCAGGCAAGGATAGGCTCGGACCCCCAGGCGAGGAGTGGCGCGGCCGTGACGGTCCTCCGCGGCCAGCCGCCGTAGGAAAGACCGGGGATTCACAGGCCTCACTAGGCCGCACTAGGCCGGAGCGGTCCGCGGCCTCCCCGTTCACTCCCAAGGCCCAGACGCGCCACCGGAGCACACAGGGGGGAAAGCCCAACAGGAGTGGAGGGTGGATGGGGATCCCCTACCTCCCGATGCGGCCTATTTCCACCGAAATTTCGGGCCTCCGGAGCGGCAAGATAGCGGCCGCGAGCTCCCGGCGGCGATCGTCCCTCAACCGACAGGAGGGGAGAGCAGGTGAAATGATGGCACCGATCACCGCAGGGCATCCCAGGGAACAGGCAGCTACTTTTTCAGGCTCCTATCCGGTCTGGCTGGGAAGGATGGTGGTGGATTAGTTTCAGGATACACGGAGCTCTCACTAAGAACGTCCGCCGCCGCTCACATCCGGTTACGCCCCCAGTGAGGGCTTTTTAAGCATGGGGCTGACAAGTGCATGTTTTAGAGAGTTGGGGAAGATGCCAGAAGAGAGGGAGAGATTGAAGATGTGGGTTAGAGAGTATAGAATAGTAGAGATCTCCTCGCGAATTGTATCAATCTTCTATTGGAAGTGATTGGCAATCTCCTGGACAGTGAGTGAGTTGGTGGGCGGAGGCAGTGAAGGATGAAATAGAGAGTTGAAGGTAGAGAAGAGTTGACAGAGATGGGATGATAAGGTGGTAATGAAAGAGATAAAATAGGTCTGCTTGGCAGTGAGGAGGCAGGAATTGTATTTTTGGAGGGCAGATTTACACTGGTTGAAATCTTTGAGATTTTGTCTTATGCCACAGATGCTCAAGAGCATGGCTGTGTATTTTCAGACTTCTAGTGTCATCTGTTTGCCAAGGTTGAAGGGGACGGGGCCTGATTCTTTTTGTAGTGAGGAGGGCCAGTGTGTCCAGTGAGGCTAGAAGTGAAGTGTTGTAAACAGAAGTGGCTAGGTCGGTGCAGGACAGGGGTGTGACTTTGTCATAGAGGTGGTCAGTAGCAGAGTAGAGAATAGAAGGGTTGAGATGGCGCAGGTTTCTATGGGTAACTGTTAGGCAGTTGGACGGAAAGGAGGTGGAGGAGAGAGAGAGAGTGAAACTAATAAGGTAGTGATCAGAGAGAGGTTAAGGATAGTTGGAGAGGTTGCACGGAGTGCATAGATGGGAGAAAACAAGGTCAAGGGTATTGCCTTTAGAATAGAAGCATGTATCTATTACTTCAGGTCAAAGGAGGAGGTTAGACTGAGAAGTTTGGAAGTAGCAGGAGTGTTAGTATTAGTAGGGATGTTGAAGTCCCAGAGAATGATAGTGGGGATTTCAGAAGAGAGAAAGTATGGTAGCCAGGCAGAGAAGACATCAAGAAAGGTTGATACTGGTCCCGGGGGCGGTAGACTACAGCTATCCTAAGGCTCCTTTCACACTTACCAGAGAGCCCTTTAGATAGGCTTATGCCACGTACACACGACCGGACTTTACAGCAGAAAAGGTCAGACGGAATCAATCCAACCGATATAATACGATCATGTGTGGGCTCAGAAGACCTAGAAATAGAACATGTTTCAAATCTGTCCGATGGACTCAAATTTCTATTGGGAAAACCGCTCGTCTGTGTGCTAGTCCGATGGACCAAAAACAACGCATGATCTGAAGCAAGTACAAGACAGAAGCGATCGGTGTGGTAAAACTAGCGTTCGTATTGAAGCTTGCACATTCCTCGCGCTGCTAATTCACTTACTAACAACTTGCTTTCTGGGTATGATAAAATTACTCATCTGTTAATGAAACATGGAGAGAGACTCAACTTAGGCTTATTCACAGAGCCTTTGTACCTTTCATCCAGCCAAAGGTAACCCGAAAACTGCTTGCTGACCTCTGTGTGATACCTTGAAACCCACACTCACACATTTACTTTGGTCCTGTTGACTTATATTGAACTTATATTCAGGGGATAACACACTCCTGCATCCCCAAGGATCCACTGCTTTTGCTACCCCATCGAGGAGACATACCCATTTACCCTTGATCCATATATGCTTGTTGGTGGCACGAAGGGCTATTTTGAAGAAATTGACTTCTTCTTCATCTCTAACCTTATTGGATGTTAAAAGGGAGTTGAAATCTCTCCTTCATCTGAAAAAGCTGGATGTGGAGCTGTTTCACAATACTTCAAAAAAATGTTTTGAATGGCAGACTTTTATTGATCTTATTTTTTCCATGTTGAAAGTGACGTCCCTTTACAAATCCTTCTATTACAACCAAGATGTAATCCAATGTTGTACAAACTCCCCTCAACGGCTGACTTGAGCATGGTATTATCCCTTTTATGCAAGAATTGGTCTTCTCATATTATAGCAATTCTTGCTTCCATGCGCTGTAGTAACTTACTAACTTAACTGTACAGGTCTCTTTCTATTTATGTTATTTAATTTTATTTGTTGATTTATGTACTTGATGTGATTGGACCTACATACCCCGAAAGCTTGTCCTGAAAAATTGTATGTTAGTTTAAATAAAAAAGTATCACAGACAGTACTTTATGTAGAAAGATTTATCTCTGTAGGGGAACAGTCACCATAAGGGGTCATGAATGACATCATGTTTGGTGACCTATCAGCCCCCTCCCTCTCTCTTCTTCTATAATGTTGTGCCACTCCCCTTCTGTTCAGTGTCTTTGAGCACCCCCCCCCCCCTTATCCATCTGTGTCTCCTCAACATTAATATCTTAAACTATCCTTTTACCCATGATGTGAGATGTGTGTTTGGATTGTGAGTGTTATCAATTTCTTTATTCCATTGTATGCTTTGTCTTTTTGTTTAAGGGCCTGCGACCCAACTTTCGAAGAACATAGTATCCTTTATTTTGCATTTTGTGAAAAGTAACAACATTTTTTTAAAAAAAGGGGGACCTACACCTACACAATAATTAGTGGGTGGTCATATTGTTATGGCTGATCAGTGTATATCTAAAAATGAAAGCATCCCTGTTCTCAAATTCTCCCCTTCCCTACTCCCAAAATTTAAAATCTGAATTGCAGACAAGGCTTTTTCTGGCACTTTTTGTTTACAAGTTTAAATCAGTATTTTTTTCTAGAAAATGACTTCTAACCCCCAAACATTATACATTTTTTATTAGCAGAGATCCTAGGCAAAAAATATCAATCATTGCAATTTTTTTACGTCACACAGTATTTGCGCAGTAGTTTTGCAAATTTAATTTTTTGGGGAAAAAAATACACTTTCATGAAAAAAACAAAAACACACAATAGTTACCCCAATCCTTTTGTATAATATGAAATATGATGTTTTGTCAAGTAAATAGACACCTAACATGTCACTCTTTAATATTGCGCACGCTCGTAGATTGGCGACAAACTATGGTATTTAAGAATCCCCATAGGCGAGATTTTAAACACCTTTACAGGTTACCTGATTAAAGTTGCAGAGGAGGTCTAGCACTAGAATTATTGCTCTTGTACTAACGTGCGCGGTGATACCTCACATGTATGGTTTGAACACTGTTTACGTACGAGTTCCCTTCTGCATGCGAGCATGGGGGGATAAGGCGCTTTTCCTCTTTTTATTAATATTATTTATTTTACTTTTTATTTTTACACGGTTTCTTTTTTTATCATTTTTATTCCTATTACAAGGAATGTAAACATTCCTAGTAATAGAAATAAGATGACAAGTACTCTTTATGGAGAAATCTGGGGTCAAAAAGACCTCAAATCTCTTCTTTACCTTTAAAAGCAAAAGATCCACAAAAAAAAATAATTGATTTTTTTCTGATCTTTCGCTTTAAAAATATATATATTTACTTCCAACCTGGACCGGAAGTGACATCATGACGTCGCTCTGGTCCTCCAGGGCCATACAGTCGTCATCTATGGGAGCAGCCGGCTGCATGGTCAGATCGTTTCTCGGGCAAACCGGTGGAAATGGTAAGGCCAAGAAACACTAGTGAGCAGCGGGAGAGGGTGGGGGATCTTGGTTGGGGTGGGAAATGTCCCTTTTTTGCCACTTCGGAAACTGTACCAGTGACTCATGAGCTGCCCGGACCGGTTTCATGAGAATGCCAGCCACCTGCTGAAAAAAAAAAGGTACCAGGGTTTGGCTGATATCTTCATATACAATTGCTGTCGGCCAGTGGTTAAAAACAAACTGGATCTCCAGTTGATCTTTTTCCCCCATTACTCTCTTACCGTATTTTGTTCTGTACTGTGCCATTCAAAGGCAGCAGTACCTTAGCTTTCACATTGTAGATAGACCTCTAGGAAGCTGTATGCAAAGGAGTGCCTAGGGACACTCACACACCAGGAAGTGAATCTCAAATTTTCAGGAGGAATTCCAGAAAAAGGGTTGATTTTTCAGGATACATTTATAACAAATGTTATCTATGACAGTAAATCTCTTGAGTTTCACTCTGAATGTAGCTTGGTTTGGCTTTTGTTATTTTATCATAGTAAATATTTGCCCTAAAAGGAACCTGTAGGCCGGATCCCAAATTTATACAAATAAAAAATGTTAAAAGAAAAAGTACAGATACAATCAAACCCAAGGATAAACCGAGGAAAACAAGTTTTACTTACCACCAGCCCACAGACAACCAAATAACCTGTCTAACAGTATGCGTTAAAAGCAGGGGTTTAGTCTGCACACATTTGCAAACGCATGCGTAAGCCACAGAGCCCCGTCAAGGCACCCTGGTATCTGTGGTACCTAACACTAACTTATAAGTGTCCCCAAAGTGGAGGCACATGCATTCTGATGGATAGGTGAGAGCAGGTGGACTGAAGGGGAGCCACCCCTTCTTAAAGGTGCAGGAGCACACTGAACACCCAGCACAATGGCAATAAAGGTGTCAGTGAGATGCCTGACCAAAAGAAAAAGTAGCCTAAAAAAGGCACCCATTGTGCCAAGTTTAATGAATATGTTACTTTATTGTTGTATAAAAACAAACACACATTAAAGACATTTATCAGATCATGAAATTCCAAGCCGTGGAATATACGTTGTACATAATCTTGCAGAACAGTTGCATAGTTACATAGTTAGTCAGGTTGAAAGAAGACACAAGTCCATCTAGTTCAAGCACAAAAAAAAAATAATAATAATATCATACAATCCCATATACCCAGTTCTATACCCACAGTAGATCCAGAGGAAGGCAAAAAACCCCAGCAGAGCATGATCCAATTTGCTAAAGCAGGGGAAAAAAATTCCTTCCTGATCCCCCGGATCAACTTTACCTATAAAATGTTAGTACCCAATTATATTACGTACACTTAGGAAATAATCCAGGCCTTTCTTAAAGCAATCCACTGAGCTGGCCAGAACCCCCTCTGCAGGGAGTATATTCCACATTTTCACAGCTCTTAGGCCCCTTTCACACTGGGTCGGTTTTCAGGCACTACAGCGCTAAAAATAGCACCTGTGTAGCGCCTGAAAAAACCAACCCCTTTAACTCCAGTGTGAAAGCCGGAGGGCTTTCACACTGAAGCGGTGTGCTAGCAGGATGGTGAAAAAAGTCCTGCTAGCCGCATCTTTGGAGCGGTGAAGGAGCGGTGTATTCACCACTCCCAAACTGTTCCTACCCATTGAAATCAATGGTGCAGCGTGGCTATACCGCCGGCAGTGGCGATTTGCGGGCGGTTTTAACCCTTTTTCGGCCACTAGCGGGGGTTAAAACCGTCTTGCTAGCGGCCGCATACCACCACTAAAACGACGGTAAAGCCGACACCCGCACCACCCCAGTGTGAAACGGGCCTTACTGTGAAGAAACCTTTCCGTATTTGGAGATGAAATCTCTTTTCCTCTAGATGTAAAGAGTGCCCCCTTGTCCTCTTTGTTGACTGTAAAGTGAATAACTGAACACCAAGTTCACTATATGCACCCCTTATATATTTGTACATGTTGATCATATCCCCCCCTTAATCTCCTCTTATCAAGAGTGAATAAATTCAGTTTCTCTAATCTTTCCTCATAGCTGAGCTCCTCCATGCCTCTTATCAGTTTGGTTGGCCTTCTCTGCACTTTCTCCAGTTCCCCAATATCCTTTTTGAGAACTGGTGCCCAAAACTGAACTGCATATTCCATATGAGGTCTTACTAATGATTTGAACAGGGGCAAAATTATATCTCTCTCTCTGGAGTCCATACCTCTCTTAATACAAGAAAGAACTTTGCTCGCTTTGGAAACCGCAGCTTGGCATTGCATGCTATTATTGAGTTTATGATCTACCAAAACCCCCAGATCCTTCTCCACTATGGATCCCCCCAATTGTACCCCCCCCCCTAAATTGTATGATGCATGCATATTCTTAGCCCTCAAATGCATAACTTTAAATTTCTAAACATTAAACCTCATCTGCCACATTAGACAGAGCATTGAGGTCGGCTTGTAAATTGGAGACATCCTGTAAGGACGTTATTCCACTGCATAGCTTGGTGTCATCTGCAAAGACAGACATTTTACTTTTGATCCCAGACCCAATATCATTTATAAAGATATTAAAACTTAGGGTCCCAGCACTGAACCTTGGGGTACACCACTGATAACCTTAGACCATTCAGAGTAAGAATCATTAACCACTACTCTCTGAATTTTGTCTTTTAGCCAGTTTTCTATCCATTTACAAACTGATATTTCCAAACCTGTAGACTTTACCTTACACACATACAGCCGTGTGTGCGGAACTGTATCGAACACTTTTGCAAAATCCAAGTATTCCACGTCCACCGCCACCCCAAGGTTTTACTTACCTCCTCATAAAAAGAAATCAGGTTTGTCTGACAACTTCTGACTTTCCCGAATCCATGCTGTCTGTTTAAAATATTTTTTTCCTGCAAGAACTCGTCGATGTGGTCTTTTATTAATCTCTCCAGTATCTCCCCAACTATAGAAGTTAAACTAAAGCCGCGTACACACGATCAAACAATCTGGTGGAAAAGTCCGACGGACAATCCGCCCGTGTGTGGGCTCCGGCGGACTTTTTTTTTACCCAAAAGTCCGGCGGACTAAGAAAGTAGTTTTCCACATCAATCTGTCCGTCACATCAATACGGCCGTGTGTTTGCTAGTCCGCCCTACTTTTGAAATGAACAGACTTTTCCCGCCTGCATCGCTGGCCCGGTCACCTGGTATGGAGTTAAAGGGGAATCCCTACGCCGAAAAACGGCGTGGGGGTCCACCCGAGGTCCATATTAGACCCTTATATGAGCACGCTACCCGGCCGGCCAGGAAAGGGTGTGGGGACGAGCAAGCAGGCCCCCCCTCCTGAGCCGTACCAGGCCGCGTGCCCTCAACATGGGGTCGTGCGGCCTCCCCCACCCCAAAGCACCTTGTCCCCATGTTGATGAGGACAAGGGCCTCTTCCCGACAACCCTGGCCGTTGGTTGTCTGGGTCTGCGGGCGAGGGGCTTATCGGAATCCGGGAGCCCCCTTTAATAAGGGGGCCCCCCGGATACCGGCCCCCCACCCTATGTGAATGAGTATGGAGTACAATGTACCCCTACCCATTCACTTGTGAAAAAAAATGTAAAAAAAAAACACAACACACAAGGGTTAAAATAGTTTATTGCACAGCTCCGGGGGTCTTCTTCGGTCTTTAGGGGTCTTCTCGCCGGACTCCTCCGTGTCCGGCGAGAAGGTGAATGGGTAGGGGTACATTGTACCCCATACTCATTCACAGAGGGTGGGGGGCCGGTATCCGGGGGCCCCCTTATTAAAGGGGGATCTCGGATTCCGATAAGCCCCCGCCCGCAGACCCCCGACAACCAACGGCCAGGGTTTTCCGGAAGAGGCCCTTGTCCACATCAATATGGGGACAAGGTGCTTTGGGGTGGGGGGGGGTACGGCCCCCCCCTTCTCCAAAGCACCCTCCTATGTTGAGGACACGCGGCCTGGAACGGCTCAGGGGGGGGGCGCTCGCTTGTCTCCACCCCCTTTCCTGGCCGGCCGGGTAGTGTGCTCAGATAAAGGTCTGATATGAACCTGGGGGGAACCCCCACGCCGTTTTTTCGGTGTAGGGATTCCCCTTTAACTCCATACCAGGTGACAGGGCCAGCGACGACTCCTTCGCTGGTCCCGGCTACCTGGAGCCGCGCTCAAAATGAACGGACTTTCCTCCGTGTGTGTGGGCGAGTCCGTTCATTTCAAAAGTACGGCGGATAGTCCTAGTCCGCCGCAAAAGTACCGTGTGTGGGCTGGTAGCTCGTTCGGAAAGTCCGGCGGACAGTCCGGCGGTTTGTCCGCCAGACTTAGTCCGTCGGATAGTCTGATACGTGTGTACGCAGCATAACACTAACACAACTAATAGTTACTTGGTAAAGACTTTGTTCCCTTTTTAAATATAGGCACCACATTGGCTCTGCGCCAATCCAGTGGTACTATTCCTGTCATCAATGAGTCCCTAAAAATTAGGGACTCATTCGTTTTGGGAATGATTATATCCTATTATGGTGAGGCCTAATAGCAGACATCATACTTCACCAGTTATGTGACCTGAACAGCACACAGCTAGAGTATAGGTGAGGAAAATTAATGGACCTTAAAAGCTTCAGTTTAAATGTAAATCATTATTCTAAGACCTTAGCAGTGGATGTAGTCAATGCATAACTTCCTACGCTGAGCAGGTCAAGGCTCTTCATATACAGAGATCACCAAGAATATCTGTGTAAAGGCAGATGTTTAGAAAGGATGCCCTAGTCAATACTTAGCAAGTACACATTTAATTCATCACTGTTTTACCTGGAAGCTATTTTTTTAAAGCAATAGTTACATTTGTACTTGGTTGGTGTCGTTAATTTTAACAGCTGTATTTTAAATATACAATTGCAGGTCTCCCGCTCTTGGATGTTATATACATAGGTGGGGGGGATTTTGCTGAGCTATAGTGAAGAGAACCAAGAAAGTGGTATGAAAGTATGGCCATTTTCTGTGATTTTAAAATTATTATAACATTATGACAAAGAGAACAAATCCTCCGATAGTATGTTGAAGATCATTATTTCTTTTTTTATTTTATTTAGGAAAGCATAATAGTAGCAGTAGGGGGGTGCAAAAATGTAAATAAATATTTTAAGTGTTACTAAACCCAAGACAGTAAAATCAGTCTGTATATGCAGTAAAGCATACTTGTTATACTCACTGCGGAACCTAAGGGGTTAATCCATTGTATTGTGTAAAAAGGCTCTTTGATCGTGTCTTCTCTGATCCTCCCCTTCTTTTACTGTCACCAATCCATCTGCTGATAGAACAGAGCCCTAGGAGGCACATGCTCTGTTTGATATGTATTGCTAGAGAGTTTTTTTGTTTTTTGTTGGGAGGGTGCATGTGATCAGTATAGGGCCAATCAGCACTGTCCAGACAGAGGGTCAGGAGTCATGCAGCCCCATAGGACAGTCAGAGGAGAATGAAAACTCCTACAAGCTTTAACCAGTGCTCGGCCGGACACTGATAGAAATCACAAGACTGCTATATACTGATGATGCAAATAGGTTTTTAGCAGTTTATATTTACTAAAATAATTGCATTTCAATGTTCTGTGTACTGTGGGAGACCAGATATAGTGAATGCAGGGTTTAATAACACTTTAAAGAATAACTATGATTCTATACTATCTAAAGTGTCATTAAATGCAATTCATCAAAAATTGACAATACATGCTATATTACATTGTGTTCATATTATCCCATCCATTAGGGCAGGGATCTCAAATCTACGGCTCTCCAGCTGTCGCTGAACTACACATCCCATAAGGCATTGTAAAACTCTGACATTCAGAGACAAGACTAGTCATGATGGGAATTGTAGTTCCTGAACAACTGGAGGGCCATAGTTTGGAGACACTTGGACTGGGGCATTTATTTTCTGTAGACTGCAAAAATCCTGGTTGATCCTGCTGTTCACTGTCCCTCCCAACTTGTCTGTGTCCCCACTGCAGCCTGAGATTTTGTAAACCAGCTGTTGACCTCTACTGAGCATGCTCCAGTTTCAGTTCACTTCTAAGCTGTTCATTTGTGCCTTTTTTATCTGTGCAGTCCATGGGACTAAAGAGTCACACATGTGGGTGTATACACACAGTGGAAAATTACAAGAACATCTAAAAAGGACTGCCCCTCCCATAATTATTCTGCAAGCCCCCTTTGTTCCCCTGCCCCCTCTGTACCATCCTCCTGTTCTCTTGGAAAGTGCATATGCAGTCATTCTAGGACTAGTATTGCTGCCATAAATCTGGCACTTCCAGCACTTGGTAGATTAAAATTATTTCTGCTCACTGCTGCACTTGAGCTGACCTTGTTACTGTTTATGCTAATCTAAATTTAATTCTAAACCTAGTCCTTACGGTTAATCACTTGGAATTGTGTTATTACCATTGCTAAGTGCTTAAGGACTGCCTACCACATATATACTGCGGCTGGGCGGCCCTATTGCATGAAATGATGCAAACGTACGTCGTTTTATGCACGAGTTACTGTGGGCGCGTGTGCCCACTGCACAGTGTGGGGAGCCGATGCGCGGATCCAGTGGCCGCGATTTTCGTCAGCCACCCACAATCGCTCCTCAGAGAGGCAGAACAGGGATCTGCCAATATAAACAAATAGATCCCAGTCAGGGGAGTACAGTGTGGCTGTCTGTTCCGAGTGATCAGGAACAGCGATCTCTCTGTACCCCCAGTCAGTTCACTCCACCCACAGTTAGAAGCACCTCCCTAGAACACACTTAACCCCTTTATCGCCCCCTAGTGTTAAACCCTTCCCTGCCAGTGTCATTTATACAGTGATCAGTGGCTATTTTTAGCACTGATCACTGTAATAATGTCACTGGTCCCAAAAAAGCGTCAAGAGTCTCCGATCTGTCCGCCACAATGTTGCAATCCTGCTAAAAATTGGCGACCACCGCCATTACCAGTAAAAAAATAAAAATAATAAAAATGCCATAAATCTATTCCCCATTTTGTAGACACTATAACTTTTGCGCAAACTCATCAATATACGCATATTGTGATTGTTTTTTTACCAAAAATATGTAGAAGAATACATATTGGCCTAAACTGATGAAGACTTTTTTTTTTTTTTTTGATGATATTTATTGTAGCAAAAGGTAAAAAAATATATTATTTTTTCAAAATTGACAGTCTTTTTTTGTTTACAGCGAAAAAAAAAAACGCAGAGATCAAATACCACCACAAGAAAGTTCTATTTGTGGGGAAAAATAGGACATCAGTTTTGTTTGTACAGCGTCGCATGACCACGCAATTGTTAATTAAAGGGACGCAGTGTCATATCGCAAAAATATGGTCGTTAAGGGGGTAAAACCTTCCGGTCCTTAAGTGGTTAATCCATTCTATGCTTGCTAGTTACCAACCATATTGTATGATAATATATTAAGTTTGCCTTTACTACCTGACAGGGTCACTAACCATCCATAAATTTACGGACAGTTTTCAAAAATCAGCTGATTTACAAACTGTCCATAAATGTCCGTTACAGACAGTGGCGACCCATAAAAAATATGGCAGGCCTGCTTCGGAACTTTGGGCTGGCTCAGATGGGCTCAGACAAGGGGGGGGAGGGGGTGCAGTGACATCATGGTGCCACTTGGCGCCTTATATAAATTGCAGCAGGTTGAGCCAAGACTACAGCTGCTACTTCTCTCCCTTATTTGACCCTCCTGCCAGGGATGTGCAGGCTGAGTTGGTGGTGCCTGGTGTTAAGCAGGGTCTGCTTGCTGATTCTCTATGCCCTGTACACTTGTCACCTTTTATGAATTGCAGCAGGGGGAGCTGGGACCACAGATGCTACTTATCTCCCTCCTTCGACTCTCCTGCCAGGGATGTGCAAGTTGAGTTGGTGGTACCTGGGTTTGCCTGCCGATTCCCAGTGCCCTGGTCCTAGCCAGAGTCACTGGCTCTTCTCTCCCTCAGCCCTGTCAGATCCTCAAGAGGATTGGGCATACTAGCTGGGAATCAGGAGTGGGAATGACATTAGCTGTCAAGAGGGGCTGGAGGACAGGTGGTGAAGAAGATCAAAACAGAAGTAACCCACTCGGAGGTCCATGTCTGACTGCCCTGCACCCAGGCGAGCAATGGAGGAGGTCAGATCAGTGACAGCTTCAGCCTCTAGCCAAGCCACACAAAGTCTGTTGGGAGGGGTCACTGATGTAAGGGGATGCTCCAGACTCTGATGTAAGGGGGGCTCTGATGTTCAGAAACCACCATTAGGGTTCCCCTTTACACTAGAGTCCACAGCGTTTCCCTTTACATAAGTGTCTGCACAGTTTCCTCTTGCACTGTAGGGGAAAATCCTGCAGACTCTGATGTCCTCGGTGTTCCACTTTACACCAGGGTCCACAGAGTTGCCCCTTACACTGTAGAGTACAGAGTCCGCAGCATTCCCCTTTACATCAGAGTCCCCAGAGTACTCCTTTACATCGCAGTGTTCCCTTTTACATCAGGGGCTGCAGAGTTTCCCCTTGCACTATAAAGGGGAACTCTGCAGAATCTGATGTAATGGGGAACATGTGCTGGATTATAATAACCTGACCTACATGAAAAAGGAGACAATGTGCTTTTTGCTTCTCTTTTATACCTTAAAGCGGGATTCCACCCTAAAGTGGAACCTCCGCTGATCGGATCCCTCCCCCCTCCGGTGTCACAATTGACACCTTTCAGGGGGGAGGGGGGTGGAGATACCTGTCAAAGACAGGTATTTACACCCACTTCCAGGCATAGACTCCCGTGGGAGTCTACGCCATTTCCTGCCCTGCCGCGCTGTCTGCTGGGACACACACGGGTCCCAGTGACAGCGCGGAGATTTCCTATTGCGCGGCGCGACTCGCGCATGCGCAGTAGGGAACCGGGAAGTGAAGCCGATTCGCTTCACTTCCTGACTCCCTCACCTAGAATGGTGGCGGCAGCAGCCGAGAGCCGAGCGATCGATCGGCCTCGGCATCGCTGGAACCCGGGACAGGTGAGTGTCCATTTATTAAAAGTCAGCAGCTGTAGTATTTATAGCTGCTGGCTTTTAATATTTTTTTTTTTTTGGTGGAATCCCTCTTTAAGCACATTTTCAATAGCTGCATATTGATATTTGCTTAAATATTGATATTTGCACAGAAAACGGTCATTTTGGAAAAAAATGTAACCTGCCAGTAAAATTTTTAGGCTCAACCAATACATTTTATTCTGTTGTGCCAGTAAAAAATTTGCTCTGCCAGTAAATTGTGTCATGTCAGTAAATTTTACTTTGGGAGGATGGCAACCCTACTATCTGGCTCGGTGCCTATTTTCTTTGACATGTCACTACTATTGGGAACTAAGCATTACTTTCAGTGATTTCCTATGATATTGTTTGTTTCTACACTCAACCTTGTATGTCAGAGGGGCTGAGGTTCTTGAGAAGGTCAAAGCAAAGAACAGCAGCTCCTATGGGGGTAGCAATACATAAGGTTAAAGTAGGAACAAGACATACAATAACACATGTTGTTTAGTGACTTGACACTCAGCTCTATTTGTTATTTGATGTTCTTGATCTATTCCACAGCTAATATGGAACTACATTTATCCATAATGTAGCTTAAAGAGGAAGTAAACCCTGATGGGTTTACTTCCTCTTTTTTTCCCTGCAAAGGTAAAGCATAATGGACTACTATGCATCGCATAGTAGCTCATTATGTGTCACTTACCTGACACAGGAGCCAGCGAAGTCGCCGCTGATCCCTGTAGTCCGCCACATCCATCTTGCTGGTGGCGTCTCGCAGCTCCGACCAATGACAGCGGCGAAGCTGCGATGACGTCACTCCCGCGCATGCGCACGGGAGTCGCGTCTCGCAGCTCCGCCGCTGCCATTCGGCGAAGCCGCGATGACGTCACTCCCGCGCATGCGCACGGGAGTCGACAAATTAGGCAAATCCATTCTTGGACTTGCCGCATTTAGTGCGCCTGCGCGCCGCTGTCTACGGCGCATGCGCCGTAGACAGCGGTGCCCATTTTCGGGCAAATATCTCCTAAACCATATAGGTTTAGGAGATATTGCTTGGACCTACAGGTAAGCCTTAATCTAGGCTTACCTGTAGGTCAAAGTGGTTTGAAGGGGTTTACTTCCTCTTTAATCCCTCATTAATATTGCCACATATGCACCATGTCTGCACAGTGGTGAGATGTTGCTTGCATCTTGATATTAAAGTCTTGTTTGTCAACTAAGTGCCTACATACATATCAAGCCATTAGAATGGGTATAGATGAGTCAGCATGGTACTCAAACACTGGCACAAGAGAAGAAATTGATGACAACATCCAACAGAACGTGTTGATTACAAAATTGGGAGCTTGCTGCTTTGCGTAATTAATCTGGTAATGCAGGAAAATCTTGCTTGTTCACAACTTTAAGATTTAAAAAATAGGATATGGCTTACATTAGGGTTGTTCAATACCACTTTTTTAAGTCCGAGTACAAGTACTGATACTTTTTTCAAGTACTCGCTGATACAAATTACCGATACTCTTTTATACTTTCATGTGACAGTGGCACTAATATGCAGCACTGGCACTGATGAGGCGTGGACTTTTTTTTTTTTACAATTTTACAATATATATATATATATATATATATATATATATATATATATATATATATATATATATATATATATATATATATATATATATATAGTTTTTTTTTTACAATGCTTTATTTTTGGGGGGGGGGGCAGTCAGTGTTTTTTTTTTGTTTTTTTTACAATTTTTATAATTTTACTTTACAATATTTATTTATTACAATTTTTTTATTTAAACCTCTTGGGGGGTAGGGGGGCTTTGGTGAGATGTCAGGAGTCTAAACAGATCCCTGACATCTTCCCTTTAAGACATGAAAAGGGAATGAGGATAAAGATTCCCAAGTCCCTTTCTCAGCAGCCTCAGCTGTCCTGAATATGAATGGAGACAGCGGCTCCTCTCCATTCATAAACAGAGTTTACGATGCTCAGTGACAGTTATAAATGGACAGAGTCAGTCTGCATTCAGAAAAGGAGGATGCAGGGGACACTCATGCATGATTGGTCCGGCGGGGGGAAGTTATAATCACCAATCTCCCTGTGTGGCTTTCATTAAAGCAGCTGTAAGCCGTGAAGGTGAGAGGAGGAGGAGAAGCGGCTGTCAGCTGCCTTAACCACTTAAGATCACTGATCTCTGCTCCAATCACAGGGAGCAGAGATCAGTGTCACTTGTTGCTAGGCAGAACGGGGAGATGCTGTTTACATCGGCATCTCTCTGTGAGACGATCGTGAGTATCCCTGCGGCGATCGGGTCCGCCGACCAGAACGCGCGCGCCGATGGCGGCGCGCACACGATGGCACGGCGGCAATTTGCCTGTCCGTTCCAATCTGCCAACGTACATCGTTGTGCGCCGGTCGGGAAGCGGTTAATGAAAGCCACACAGAGAGATCAGTGATTGTAATTTTCCCAGCCACAGTACCGATCATCCCTGAGTGTCCAGGTATCGGACTAGGCATTGGGAGCATTTGCACAAAAACAAGTACTCTGGAAAATACTCGGTATCGGGACCCATACTGATACTTCTATCGGTACAACCCTAAGCTAACATTAGTTTAGAAAAACCAAACAAAAGCAGTTCCCCATCTCTTTCCTCTCCGTTTGTTTTTTGTGCTATGTGTTTATGTTGTTAACGCTAAGACCAATGTACTTTGCAAAAGAAAAAAAACACAAAAAAAATATAAGAATAAAGTTATGGTTTTTCATTTTCCTAATAAAATAGCCTCTGTTTTAAGCAGTTAGTTAAAGAGCAATTCCAAAAAAAAAACAATAAATGTGTCATGCGACACAATAATACTAACAGACATATCTATCTGGATGTCACACCACTTCCTCAAACTCAACTTGTCCAAAACTAAGCTCATAATATTTCCTTCCCCGCATGCCTCTTGCCCTGACTTCTCCATCAAGAGCAATGGCACAACCCTCCACCCATCCCGGCATTCCAGGGTGCTGGGTGTTATCATGGACTCTGAACTCTCCTTTCGGCCCACATTCAATTCTTTCCAAGGCTTGCCGCCTCAACCTCAAAAACATCTCTAAAATACGTCCCTTCCTAACCAATGAAACCACAAAGCTCCTGATTCCCTCCCTGGTTATCTCTTGCCTCAACTACTGCAACTCCCTCCTCATTGGCTTACCTTTAAATAGGCTATCTACCCTTCAGTCCATCATGAATGCTGCTGCCAGAATCATCCACCTTACAAACCGCTCAGCGTCTGCTACCCCTCTTCCTCCCTCCACTGGCTGCCACTCAACCAACAAATTCAATTCAAAATACTAACAAAAACTTACAAAGCCATCCACAACTCTGCCCCCAGGTACATCATTAATCCAGTCTCAAAATATCAACCAAATTGTCTTTTCTGTTCCTCCCAAGACCTCCTGCTCTCTAGCTCCCTCATTACCTCATTCCAATACTTGCCTCCAGGACTTCTTCCGAGCCTCTACCATCGGTTGGAATTCCCTACCCCAATCTGTCCGACTATCTGCAACTCTATCCACTTTTAGGCAATCCCTGAAAACTTTTCTCTTCAGTGAAGCCTATTCTGCCTTCATCTAACAACTGCACTTTTATTTT
This sequence comes from Lithobates pipiens, assembly GCF_037356315.1. Classification (NCBI taxonomy): domain Eukaryota; kingdom Metazoa; phylum Chordata; class Amphibia; order Anura; family Ranidae; genus Lithobates; species Lithobates pipiens. The sequence continues at coordinate 408,045,052 of NW_027507718.1, forward strand.
CTTAATCACCTCATTGCCCATAGTTATTACCTTATAATCCACTTAACCCCCCCCCCCCCCATTATATTGTAAGCTCTAATGGTCAGGTCCTCTGATTACCCCTGTATTGAATTGCATTGTAACTGTACTGTCTGCCCAAATGTTGTAAATCTCTGCGAAAACCGTTGGTGCTATATTAATTCTGTATAATATTATCAATAATAATAAGTGAACAATCAGTTCTAACTAGCCACCACAGTATATACCATAAATAATTGAATGTTCACTTAGTTACCCCTAACCTGAGATGTCTGATTTACTGTAACCAGCCCTTGCACCTCATTAACACTTGAAAATAGCATATTTTTGTTTGTGTGTTTTGTTTTGTTTTCAGCTTAAAGTGACTGTAAAGTCTCATTTTTTTCTATAAAAATAATAAACTGTCAGTAACCACAAATCAGACTGAGACAGAAATGCAATAAAAATCTCACCTTTTAATATAATGGTAAAATGGTACAGATCAGTAAACATGGTCAACAACATAGGCCATGGATCAGTAACCAAAGCAGGTAGCCAGACAGGCCAGTAATGAGGAAACCAGAGATCAGCATAGTCAGAGGCAGAAGAACAGGATTAGGAATCAAAAGGGACATCCACCAGGCAAAGTCTTTCACAGGAACATAGCAGAGAATCTCCAGATATGTTGACCAAGGCGAAGGCAGGAAAGGAATGAACAAGGCAGTTTAAATAGCCAGAAGCGACTGGCTATAGGCGGGACTGACGAGCAGATAATGATAACCAGGTGAGCCACTGAGGGATCAATGATTACTGACAATTATCTGGCAGCTAAGCAGTCTGAGTACAGAGAATGGAGCTGCTAAGAACCCAGCCCTGTGTCAGGGCTGGCTTAGCCCTTCCTCCTCTGGGCTGGCCGCTCAGCTGTCGGCTAATTGCCAGCTCTCTTCTCTTTCCACAGTTACCAGCTATTCCTGATGATGCTCGTCTGACGTGCCTATTTAAAGACTTCCAGCTCATTTCTCCTTTGCCTTCATGTTGGTCACATCACAAGGAACCATCTCCTGCTGTTTGTTTCAAGACTGGCTTGCTGACATCTCTCCTAGCTTCTTATCCTGCTTGCGGTTGCTCTCCTTGGATCCCTGACTTCAGGCCTGGCTGATTACCCGATCTGGTTAATGAACATTGGACTGGCTGACTACCCGATCTGTCTACTGGACTCTGGCTATGCTTGACTACGGTTTTTCTTTTTACCCTTTTATTTTTATTAATAAACAAGTGTGATTTGATTGTACTTCTGTCTCAGTCTGATTCATGATTCCTGACACCCTGATAGTATCCCCTCCTCAACAACCCCTCCCCCTCGGAGGGGCACCAGGTTTGAGGGGAAAATGTCTGTGGAAAGCACAGAGGACGACAGGAGCATGTAAGTCCGAGGATGAGACCCAAGAGCATTCCTCCAGACCGTACCATTTCCAATGAACAAGGTACTGTATGCGCCCACGAAACCAATGGGAGTCAATGATAGATTGTATCTCATACTCCTCATGGTTCTCAACCTGAACTGGGCAAGGACGTGGTACCGAGGTGGTGAAGTGGTTGTACACTAAAGGTTTTAATAAGGAAACATGTAATACATTAGCAAAAAATAAAGTGCAGTGCTAGGTTTAAGCAAGAGATGACATAACCAAACACTTTTGGTGCAATACGCCCCCCCCCCCCCCATCCCATAAACTCCCCAATCCGATATACACTAACCCTGACAATCTTGTCAAGAATACCATTCCATATTCAGTCTTAATGACTCTGATGTTAACTGTATACATCACAACCTGGCATTTACTATGTCGTTGTCCAGACTCTATATGACATTTGCAAGAAATGTACTTTTACCAATGTTATTATTTTCTTTGTTATTAAGGATGGCTATTTTTATATTCCTTATTGTAACACTGAATATGCTTCAATAAACCTTTGATTGAGAAAAAAAAAAAAAAGAAGATGATCCCGACCATAAAAATGTATATATGAAAGTAAATATAACACTGTATTATTAAAGTGCAATATGACCATAAACATTAAATAGCATAAATTCAAATAAAGTGCAGATATACAGTGCACATATAATGAATTGTATTATACGCAAACAAAATATTTTGTTTTAGTGCGATCCCATGCGACAAATGCAATATGAAAACAAAGTCACATAAAAAAAAAAAACTCACAAAAGTGAAAACAATATGCAAATTGTAAAGAGCAACACTAAGTTTGGGCACAAAAAGACTGTGCATGAGAACATATGTGAAGAAAATATAACACAATAATAAATGTGTAATGGGACCATAATCTTAAGTAGTATAAATTCAAATAAAGTGTGTGCAAATACTGTGCAAATGTGATAGATTGTGTTATATACAACAAAAATATTACATTTTGTGCAGTCCCATGCGACAATGCATAGGGACACCAAAGTCGCATAAAAAAAATGCACGAAAGGGCAAAACAATATAGATGAAATAAATTGTTCATAAATTGCTAAAATCCAATATGTGACTTCACAGTGCAGCATATACCGTAGATTGAGTGCTCATCACCGTGTTTCCCATCACCTCATTAAGATAAAAGGCTTACCAGAAATTCCGGGGGGTCAAACAGCGCTTTTAGTGAAATCCAAGATTCGCCGATGGAAGACTTCAGCATTCCGCTCCAGAAGGATCCATGGACATCCACTCGAATCCCAATGATGTGACCAGCAGGATAATGTAAAAAAGATAAAAAGGCTCCAATAGTATAGAATGTCTTCCCAAGATGTTTGAGACAGGAGTTGCAGTACAAAAACCCCAAGGCAAATATATAAAAATTGCGTTAATAGTCCTTGCAAGGAAAAATGGACAGACGGGTCCATTTAAAATCCAACCGCGCATGTGCAGAGCATGTGTTGGGTAGCGTCCCGACGATCGTTCCATCAAATACCCCTGATGATGTCATATTTGACTAAACGATCATCGGGACACTACACACACGCGCTTTTCACATGCGCGATTGGATTTTAAATGGACCTGTAGGTCCAGTTTTCCTTGCAATGACTATTGACTATGACTATTAGCGCAATTTTTATATATTTTGCCTTAGGGTTTTTGTACTGCAACTCCTGTCTTTTAATAAAACGTCTTAAGACATTCTATACTCTTGGAGCCTTTTTCTCTTTTTTACATTATCCTGCTGGTCACATCATTGGGATCCGTCATATATGTTTTTATGCACAGGATCATCTTGTGCTTAAACCTAGCACTGCACTTAATTTTATGCCCTGTATCTGGGTTATAGTGCTTAGCTACAGGTCATTAATTGACAAATTTTTCACATAGTTTATTTCATCTATCACTTAGAGCTGATATATAATTTTTATATGTAATACATTATAAAATGTTCATATTGGAAGAAGCTCTAAAGCATAGGCCACTGGGTTGATCCTCTTCAGGATACAAAAAGACTCAATATACAGCGGTGCCAGTTTTGGTGAGGGACAAACAAAGATTTGGGGGGCACACCCTAAAAAATGCATTACATTAAAGATGGTGCTGCTATAAGACCATACAAATAGAACAAGAGATTACAGCGCGCACATACAAAAATCACATTTAAATCCTGCAAGGCTATTTAAAGCACCTGAACATATTAAGCAAAAATATACAGCTTTGGTCACATATTTGGACATATGACCATACAGTGCTTAAGCCCACTACTGCATCAAAGCACCCCATTATCTCTTGTCCTGTTTGTATGGTCTTATAGCAGCACTATCTTTAATGTAATGCATTTTTTATGGTATGCCCCCAAGTTTTATTTGTCTGTTATATGGGTCCTGACTAGGGATGAGCTTCGTGTTGGAGTCGAACGCAAGTTCGACTCGAACATCGGTCGTTCGTGCGTTCGCTGAATTCCGAACGTTTGGGCCGTTCGCGGCAAAATTCGTGTGGCCCACAATGCACTGCGATGGCGCAATGCATTGCTGTCTCACGATTGGCCAAGCATGCACTGTGACCCCGCATGCTTGGCCAATCGCAGCGCCAGCAGCGAGGAGAGCCATGGTTGGCCACAGGCACGCCCCACACTATATAAAGCCGCCTTTCAGGCGGCCTCGTGTAGTGTTTGTTAGCATCTGAAGCAGTGGGTGTTCTGTGTACCTTCAACACAGTTATACACCAATCGTTTTTGGCTGATTTACTATCTTGCTCTTGTGTAGTGGTTACTGTCTGTGCCCTGACCGCAGTATACACCACTATATTCACCTCACCTATATAGCTAGTGATCTAGCTTTAATAATAGAGCTTGCAGTCAGTAGTGTTAGTGCGTGCTGTCTGCGTGCTCTGTACCCAGTACATACCACTATATACACCTACATAGCTGTTCTCTATTTGAGCCCGATTGTCATCTACAGGAGTTATTGGAAGTTGTGTGTGCTTCCAGCACAGCACAGTATACATCTGTATATACCCTTTTAACTCTGCTGTTTTCTGGTTATTGTCTGCGTGCCCTGACCGCAGTATACACCGTGATATTCACCTAACCTATATAGCTAGTGGTCAATCTTTAACAATAGAGCTTGCAGTCAGTAGTGTCACTCAGGAGATAGTGCGTGCTGTGTGCGTGCTCTGTACCCAGTACATACCGCTATAATCCACCTACATAGCTGTTCTCTATTTGGGCCCGATTGTCATCTGCAGGAGTTATTGGAAGTTGTGTGTGCTTCCAGCACAGCACAGTATACATCTGTATATACCCCTTTAACTCTGCCGTTTTCTGGTTATTGTCTGCGTGCCCTGACCGCAGTATACACCGTGATATTCACCTCACCTATATAGTGTAATATTTGGGGGTTATTTTAGCTTAAAGGTAGAGCTTACCAGTGAGCTGAGTCCACGCAGATATGCCGTTTTAAGGGCTTGTAGGCCCACTTTTATTAAAGAAAGAAAAGTCCGATAACAAAATAGTTGCCCACACAGGGGTTTCAGCTTTCCACAGCAATAATGTACGTAGAACCAAAAATACCAAGCCACCTGGCTCTCTTTAGCAGCACTGCTGCTCAGACTTCTGCTGCAGCCCTCTTGGCTCTTTAACAGAGTTCCCGTACACCCAGTACCTCAGCACTCTTTACTAGCTTCTTTTTCAGCCCACAAGCTTGGACCCTCTGTCTGCTCTGACAGACCGACCTGTGCAGACATGCACACTTCTTCTCCCTTACACGCCTGGACTCCTCGGGAGGGTGGAGCCCAGAACCATGGTGTTGGCTTTGTTTTAAGCCCAAGACCCACCTGTGCAATCATCCAGCCAGACTGCTGGCTGTTCCCAAAACCCGGTCCCAGGATTGGAGATTCCGTACTACCACAATAGCTAGTGGTCCATCTTTAACAATAGAGCTTGCAGTCAGTAGTGTCACTCAGGAGATAGTGCGTGCTGTGTGCGTGCTCTGTACCCAGTACATACCGCTATAATCCACCTACATAGCTGTTCTCTATTTGGGCCCGATTGTCATCTGCGGGAGTTATTGGAAGTTGTGTGTGCTTCCAGCACAGCACAGTATACGTCTGTATATACCCCTTTAACTCTGCTGTTTTCTGGTTATTGTCTGCGTGCCCTGACCGCAGTATACACCGTGATATTCACCTCACCTATATAGCTAGTGGTCCATCTTTAACAATAGAGCTTGCAGTCAGTAGTGTCACTCAGGAGATAGTGCGTGCTGTGTGCGTGCTCTGTACCCAGTACATACCGCTATAATCCACCTACATAGCTGTTCTCTATTTGGGCCAGATTGTCATCTGCAGGAGTTATTGGAAGTTGTGTGTGCTTCCAGCACAGCACAGTATACATCTGTATATACCCCTTTAACTCTGCTGTTCTATAAAAAGGCATCTGCAGGAGTTAGTGGGTGTTGTGTGCCTCCAGCACAATATAAACTACCCAACTACTGTTTTACCCAACTCCCTTCAGGCCATTACCATGTCTGGAAGGCCAGCAAGGAGAGGCAGACAGGCGCGAGCCGATAAAAGAGGGCAAGCAGGCTCTGTGTCTAGAGACAACAGTGCTGGTCGTGGACGCGGTGCATTGTCATCAGCACGTGGCCATGGGACATGCTTGTCCTTCTTTTCTGCAGCTGGACATGTTGAACCGCAACATGCCAACGACTTGGTAGAGTGGATGACCAAGCCCTCTTCATCCTCCTCATCCTCTCTCACCCAGTCTCAGGGTAGTAGAAAAGCAGCTGCCAACACATCGTCGTCCCTCCTCTCAATGTCATCATCAGTGACTCCTTCCCTAGACCCACCACGTCCTCCTGAGGAGTCTCCTGAACTCTTTGAGCACAGTGTTGGGTACATGCTCCAGGAGGATGCCCAGTGTTTGGTGGGCTCTGAAGATGACACTCAGCTAGAGGAAGGCAGTAGCGTGAGCGCAGAGAGAGAGGATGCTCAAGAAGCACAGCAATCTGGCAGTCATGTTCCACAAGCTGCAGCATACTGCCAGGTTTGCTACAGCGATGAAGAGGGAGGGGATGATGAGGGCACTGACTCCACGTGGGTGCCTGGAAGGAGGGAGGAGGAGGAGGAGGAGGCACATGTCCAACGAGGCAGGATGCCCTCCGGGGGCCAGCTTAGGGGCAGCACACCGACTGAATCACACCGCAGAGCCCCGCGGCTGCGCAGAGCGCTTCCTCTGCGCGTTATTCTAAAAGTTCTTTGGTGTGGGCCTTTTTTGAGACGAGTGCATCAGATCGCACCGCTGCTATTTGCAACAGATGTCTCAAGCGTATCTCACGTGGCCAAAACATCAGCCGCTTGGGCACCACATGCTTGACCAGACATATGTTGACCTGCCATGCAGCTCGTTGGCAAGCATACCTCAAAGACCCACACCAAAGAACAAAGCGGACCTCTCCTTGCTCCTCATCAGCTGGCATCTCCAACCCCACTAGACCTTCAGTCCTCTCTGAAACCTGCTCTGAGAGGAATGAAGGTGTAGAATTAGGTGTGTCACAGCCAAGTGCTTCCGGGAACTCTGCTAGTGGTACATCCACGTCCGATTATAGCAGGCAAATGTCCCTGCCCCAGCTGCTGGACCGGCGGAAGAAATTTACTCCCAGCCATCCACATGCCCAGCGGTTGAATGCTAGCTTGGCTAAATTGCTAGCACTTCAACTGCTGCCTTTTCAGTTGGTAGACTCGGCCCCCTTCCGTGAGTTTGTACAATGTGCGGTTCCTCAGTGGCAGGTCCCCAAACGCCACTTTTTCTCACGGAAGGTGATTCCGGCTCTCTACCGGCATGTGGAAGGCAATGTCCTTGCCTCGCTGGACAGGGCGGTCAGCGGTAAGGTGCATATTACCGCTGACTCATGGTCCAGCAGGCATGGACAGGGACGTTACCTGTCTTTCACGGCCCATTGGGTCACTCTTCTGGCTGCTGGGAAGGAGGCAGGACAAGGTGCAGTAGTGTTGGAGGTTGTTCCGCCACCACGCCTCCAAAATGCTACTATTGGTTGTGACACACCTCTCTCCTCCACCCCCTCCTCTTCTTCTTCCTCCATGGCCTCTTCCAGTGCTCTGTCCTCAGAACCAGCGGTGCTCCGTAGGCGTTGCAGGGGCTACGCAAGTACGCAGGCAAAACGATGCCATGCCGTGCTTGTGCTGGTTTGTTTGGGGGACAGGAGCCACACTGGGGCGGATGTTTTGTCAGCTCCGCAGGGGCAGGCCGAGAGGTGGTTGACGCCACGCCAGCTTAAGCCAGGAATGGTGGTTTGCGACAATGGCACCAACCTCCTCTCCGCCCTCCGACAGGGACAACTGACCCATGTGCCCTGTGTAGCTCACGTCCTTAACCTGGTGGTGCAGCGGTTCTTGGGCAGGTACCCCGGCTTACAGGATGTCCTGAAACAGGCCAGGAGAGTCTGTGTGCATTTCCGCCGATCATTTAATGCCTGTGCTCGGCTGGCTGAGCTCCAAAAGGAGTTGAACCTGCCCAAGAACCGCCTTATATGTGACATGCCCACCAGATGGAACTCAACATTGGCCATGCTGCAGTGGCTGCACACGCAGCAGAGGGCCATCAATGAGTACCTGTGCGACTACGGCACCAGGACAGGGTCAGGGGAGCTTGGTTTTTTCTCACCACGCCAGTGGGGCATGATCAGGGATGCATGCACTGTCCTGTCACCGTTTGAGGAGGCCACAAGGATGGTGAGCAGTGACAGTGCATGCATCAGTGACACTGTACCTCTTGTCCACCTCTTGGAGCATACGATGCATGGAATAATGGACAGGGCACTTGAGGCAGAACAGAGGCAGGAAGAGGAGGACTTCCTTGCCTCTCAAGGCCCCCTTTATCCAGACAGTGTTCCTGCTGTGCCACCCATCACACAGGAAGAGGGTGAGGAGGAGGAAGAGGAGGAGGAGGATGATTGTGTCAGCATGGAGGTGGAGGCTGGCACTCAGCATCAGCATCAGCAGCAGCAGTCTTATAGGGATGATTTACAGTCCCAAGAAACACGTGGACTTGTACGTGGCTGGGAGGATCATGGCTGGTAGCTGCGGATCATGTTGTCCTTAGTGACCCAGAGGACTCCGGACCGAATGCCTCAGCTAACCTACGCTGCATGGCCTCCCTGATCCTGCAAAGCCTGCGGAAGGATCCTCGTATTCTTCGGATCAAGGAGAGGGACCATTACTGGCTGGCCACTCTCCTTGATTCACGGTACAAGGGTAAGGTTGCCGACCTTATCTTGCCATCGCAGAGGGAGCAGAGGATGAGACATCTCCGGGAGGCCTTGCAGAAAGCTCTGTGCAACGCGTTCCCAGAGACTGGGAGGTCACAAACTCCTGGTCCTGGACAACGTGTTGCTGAGGCATCAGTCAGAAGGAGCGGTGGAGAAGGTGGCCGTCTGACTGATGCTTTCAGACAATTTTTTAGTCCGCAGCCCCAAGGTATGATTGGTTCCAGCACCCATCGCCAGCGTCTAATTTACATGGTGCAGGAATACCTAGGGGCAAGGTCAGACTTGGACACCTTTCCCACTGAAAATCCTCTGGCTTACTGGGTCTTGAGGATGGATCACTGGCCAGAGCTTGCACAGTATGCAATTGAGCTACTGGCCTGTCCTGCATCCAGCGTTCTTTCGGAACGCACCTTCAGTGCTGCTGGTGGCTTCGTTACCGATCACAGGGTGCGCCTGTCCACCGAATCAGTTGATCGACTGACCTTCATCAAGATGAATCAGTCTTGGATCACCCACAGCTACCAAGCACCTGAAGCTGATGTAACCGAATAATTTTTTTTGAAATACCACATCCCTTCAAGACTGCCTATGCTGATGCTGAGTGAATGTCCTGTTATGTTGATTGTCTATCCTCTTCCTCCTCCGCTGATATGTTGGAAGAACATTTTTGGTTCTGGGTGATGCCAGCAGCCCAATTTTTCTGCCCCTGTTTAACAGGGGCGTTTAAGTACAATTTTTGATGCAATGCTTTGCAGCAGGGCTAATTCCTGCAATAAAACTAGAGTATATGGCAGAGGTTGCAGTGTGATGGCACCAGTGCCTAAGGCCCAATTTTTCTGCCCCTGTTTAACAGGGGCGTTTAAGTACAATTTTTGATGCAATGCTTTGCAGCAGGGCTAATTCCTGCAATAAAACTAGAGTATATGGCAGAGGTTGCAGTGTGATGGCACCAGTGCCTAAGGCCCAATTTTTCTGCCCCTGTTTAACAGGGGCGTTTAAGTACAATTTTTGATGCAATGCTTTGCAGCAGGGCTAATTCCTGCAATAAAACTAGAGTATATGGCAGAGGTTGCAGTGTGATGGCACCAGTGCCTAAGGCCCAATTTTTCTGCCCCTGTTTAACAGGGACATGTAATTACAATTCTTGATATAATATTTCACAGGAGGGCCCCTTCCTGTGCCCACCCAGAGTAACGGTGAGGACTTATAGTGTTGTGGCACCAGCACCACAACCACCAAAGGTCAAGTTTTCTACCACTGTTCAACAATGGCATGTAATTACAATTCTTGATATAATCGTTCACAGCAGGGCGCTCCAGCGCCCACCAAGAGTCACTTTGAGGGCTTACAATGTTGTGGCAAAACCAACACCTTGTTCCGCCATTTCTGCAGAGCATATAGGGCAGGCCCCTACTTTCAAACATCCAATTTACAAACATCTCCTACTTGCAAACGGAAGGAGACAACAGCAAGTGAGATGAAAAAAGATGGACGACAAAACAAATTATACAGGGGTGATAACCCTTCCCTATGTTTTCCAAAAAGCTTAAAAATAGTTTTTTTGACTGGAGCTACACTTTAAAAATGTACCAGTTGAAAATTACAAACAGATTCAACTTAACACAACAAACCTACACAGTCCCTGTCTTGTTTGCACCGCCTGTATACTGCTGTTCTGAGTATATAGGGCCTGGGGGCCACACGCATTTCCTTTTTTTAATATGGGTACGGGGTTCCCCTTAATATGCGTACGAAACCCAAAGGGGCTGGTAATGGGCAGGGAGGGCTACCCATGCCATTTTTCTGAATGATTTTCAACCATATTGCAGGAACCAGATATAACATTAAAACCGCAAGCAGTTTTAAATGGTGTTATTTCCGTTTAATGTCATTTTGTGCAGGGACTGTTCTAAACACGGGAAACACGTGGCACTTCACAGGCATACTACAGACACCCCCCAGGCACCATATTTAAAGGAATATTTCTTTTTTTTTTTTTCACTTTAATCGTCATTAAAATCAGTGCTCCTGCCAAAACGGCCGTTTTTAAAACTTTTTTTTGCATTGACCCATGTCCCCTGAGGCAGGAGTCAGGTCCCCAAACCCTTTTTAGGACAGTATCTTGCATATCAGCCATTAAAATTAGCACTTTCCATTTCGAACGTTCGAGTCCCATAGACTTCAATGGGGTTCTAACGTTCGTTACGAACGCGGGGTCCGTTCGAAAGTTCTGGTGCGAACCGAACCGGGGGGTGTTCGGCTCATCCCTAGTCCTGACCAGATCCCTTGGGCTGGAGCACTCCATCTTTCCATCGTTACCTCCTTAATTAGTGTCCGCCTGAGGTAATGGAGGAGTCCTTTTAGTTGTCCCATAAAGAGGAGTGTATTTCTCCCACGGTTAAGAAAAGCAGGAGCTTTCATTCTACGAATAGGACCCACTGATAATGGGTTATTCAGTAGAGGGCTTAAGCACTGTATGGCCATATGGTATGACCAAATCCCCATATTTTTGCTTAATATGTTCAGGTGCTTTAAATAGCCTAGCGGGATTTAAATGTAATTTTTGTATGTGTGCGTTGTAATCTCCTGTTCAGTTTCAGTGAGGGAACATGGAGTCGGAGGTTATGAGATGACAGCCAGACCCAGGCGCAGGTAGGCGTCGGAGGTCAGCATGGAGTCTGTACCTCTCACTGGCACATCGTAAGGACTCTTGGAAAGGAGATCACGGAGATGCTCCTCTAACGCAGGAATTCTTTGAGGAACAAATGTGTTAGGCAACATGGATGGCTGGAACCCATAATTCGCCATAAACAGAGACAATCTGAAAGCAGCATTGATGGCACTATTATGAGCAAACTCCGCCCAAGGTAAGAGGTAAGAGGTCTGATCAGTTATTATGGTGGTCAGAAATATAGCAACGTAGAAACTGCACCCAGGCTTGATTAGCTCGTTCTGTGGCCCCATTGGCCTGCAGGTGATACGCCGGGATAAAAGAAAGCCGAATTCCCAACTGTGCACAAAAGACTCACCAAAACCTGGACACAAACTCGCTACACCTGTCTGAGATGATAACCTTGGGTAGCCCATGTTACTGAAAAATCTCCTGAGCGAAAATGGATGCCAGTTTTTTGGATGTGGGAAACTTCTTAAAGGGGTGTTCCGGCCTTTTTTTTTTTTTTTTTACAAACACTGTAGCTGCTGACTTTTAATAAGGACACTTACCTGTCCAGTGAGCCCACAATGTCGGCCCCCCAAGGCCGATCCGTTCATTGTAACTAAGGGAAACAGGGAGTGGAGCCTTGCGGCCTCACTGCCCATTTCCTACTGCACATTTCCTACTGCGTGGCGCTTTGTGAATGGCCCGTTGTTTCCTGGGACACACATATGTCCCAGAAGACAATGGGACCACTCGCCGAGGAGGAGGAATTGACAAAACAGTGCCGCAGAATAGGAAGAGGCAAATTAGGAAAACTGCCTAGCAACAGGGGTTTCTGGTGAGTAAAAATGTTTTTATTTTCAAATTTTTTTTTTCATATTTTTTTAAGAATGTTAATGCCATTTTTTTTTTAGGGTGGCCCTCCACTTTAAGTGGAAGACAACGTGACATCTTCGAGAACTGGTCAACCACCATAAGAATAACTGTGTTGCCATGGGAGTTCAGTAACTTATAAAATCCATAAAGTGGGTCCAAGGCCTCTCTCCATTGGGTATGGGTTGTAGGAGGCCCATTGGAAGGTGTTGTGGTGTTTCACTCTGAGCACACATGGAGTAAGTGTCTATGAAGGCGGTTGCATAAGTCCAAAGACTGAGCCACCAGAATTGTTGAGAAATGGACCAAATGAGTTTGTGTAATACATTTATTTTGAATAGTATGAAACTGTTTACAATGAAATAAAAGGTACATTTCCCCGGTTGGCAAATTCAATAAACAGAGATCTACTTGGAATAGGGATAACTTATGAGAGCAGTATGAGTATACATGGAGTCAATGGGAACTAATGGCCGATCATTATACATAGATCAGCACGACTCATTGGTTCAGTAGAAAAAAACAAAAAACAAAAAAAAATGCTATATAAGGGTATAACATACCTCACAAGGAAGGTATCAACAAAGAAAACTGTATGACAGGAAGAAAGAGTAGGAGGATATAGTGAGAAAGAGAAGAGAAAATGAGGTGAGGGGGGGGGGGGGGGGTAGGTTATCCTGCCTCAGTACGACACCAACTTTTACAGTTAATAACTAGCCATCTGCTTACACAGTTTGAGATGTAATTTCAGCATATGAGGAAGAAAATTTGAAGGCAAACCAGCAAGACCATATCTTCTTGGATAATTCAGATTTATTTCTAAGGAAGTAAGTAATATCTTCCATATGGTACTGTATATATGGTCTACCTACATTAGCAACTGGCGTAATGTAGGAATGGTCTGTTGTTTCCAAAGTCTGAGTATAAGCGCCTTGGCCGCATTCAAGAGGTGAGGGGTTATGTTTTTTTTTTATACGGTCCTACCGATTTTCCTGTAAAATTAAACAGTACCACCCATGGATCATTGGGGACTGCAGAGCCCTGAATCTCTTTGATCCAATACAGCATAGTAGACCAATATGAGTGGGCAGAACCACTAGATGTGAGCATGGGTTGCCTGCTCTCCACATCCTCACCAACATAGTGCGGATATGGATAGAAAGACTTTGTGAAGTACCACTGGGGTTCAGAGCCATCTTGTCAACATTTTGTAGCTAACCTCTGCAGTTTTGGAGGATATTGAAGAAATATGGGTTAATTGAAGGATCGTTGAATGTTGCGTTTCTGAGAAAGAACTTTGTAGGTCTTGTTCCTATTTAGATATGAATGAGGGTTGGACCATTGAAGATAGTGACAATAATGCCTGGTAGAAGTAGGAGGTTTCTCAGGTGGTTGATCATCGACAAGGACTCTCTCCACCAGAGTTAGATCCGAAAGAGCATAGTGGTTGTGGTAGAGATTTGAGAAATCTGGAGAGCTGATGGTATTTCCACTGGTCCATGAATGAGACTAGGGATGAGCTTCGTGTTCGAGTCGAACATACGTTCGACTCGAACATCGGCTGTTCGCCCGTTTTCCGAATTCCGAACGTTATGGGCCGCTCGCGCCAAATTCGTGTGGCGCTCATGGCCCACAATGCACTGCGATGGCGCAGTGCATTGCTGGCTCATGATTGGCCAAGCATGCACTGTGACCCCGCATGCTTGGCCAATCACAGCGCTGGCAGCGAGGAGAGCCATGATTGGCCACAGGCAGGATGCCTGTGGCCAATCATAGCTCAGGCTGTGTAGTACACGCCCCGCACTATATAAGGCCGCCAGTGCGTGCTGTCTGCGTGCTCTGAACGCAGTATACATCGCTATATCCACCTATATAGCTAACTATCTTGCTTGTTTTAAATAGAGTTTTCAGTCAGTGTTAGGAGATTGTGCGTGCTGTCTGCATGCTCTGAACGCAGTATACACCACTATATCCACCTATATAGCTAACTATCTTGCTCGTTTTAAATAGAGCTTTCAGTCAGTGTTAGGAGATTGTGCGTGCTGTCTGCGTGCTCTGAACGCAGTATACACCGCTATAGCCACCTATATAGCTAACTATCTTGCTCGTTTTAAATAGAGCTTGCAGTCAGCGGTAGAAGATTGTGCGTGCTGTCTGCGTGCTCTGAACCCAGTATACACCGCTATATCCACCTATATAGCTAACTATCTTGCTCGTTTTAAATAGAGCTTGCAGTCAGCGGTAGGAGATTGTGCATGCTGTCTGCGTGCTCTGAACCCAGTATACACCGCTATATCCACCTATATAGCTAACTATCTTGCTCGTTTCAAATAGAGCTTGCAGTCAGCGTTAGGAGATTGTGCGTGCTGTCTGCGTGCTCTGAATTACAAACAGATTCTACTTAACACAACAAACCTACACAGTCCCTGTCTTGTTTGCACCGCCTGTATACTGCTGTTCTGAGTATATAGGGCCTGGGGGCCACACATATTTCCTTTTTTCAATATGGGTACGGGGTTCCCCTTAATATCCGTACAAGACCCAAAGGGGCTGGTAATGGGCAGGGAGGGCTACCCATGCCATTTTTCTCAATGATTTTCAACCATATTGCAGGAACCAGATATAACATTAAAACCGCAAGCAGTTTTAAATGACGTTATTTTCGTTAAATGTCATTTTGTGCAGGGACTGTTCTAAACACGGGAAACACGTGGCACTTCACAGGCATACTACGGACACCCCCCAGGCACGATATTTAAAGGAATATTTCACTTTTTTTTTCACTTTAACACTTTAATCGTCATTAAAATCAGTGCTCCTGCCAAAACGGCCGTTTTTAAAACTTTTTTTTGCATTGACCCATGTCCCCTGGGGCAGGACCCAGGTCCCCAAACTCTTTTTAGGACAGTATCTTGCATATTAGCCGTTAAAAATAGCACTTTTAATTTCGAATGTTTGAGTCCCATAGACTCCAATGGGGTTCTAACGTTCGTACGAATTTGGAGTCCGTTCGAAAGTTCTGGTGCGAACCGAACCGGGGGGTGTTCGGCTCATCCCTAAATGAGACTGTGGGAGATGGTAAAAGTGTGGATATAGGAAAGATACTATTGGACGTTGTCACTTGGTGGAGTAGGACTGGGGTCGTAGAGATCCAATCTCTGAACTTAGGGTTGAGGTTTTCCAGAGGGAATTAGTCATGTCCTGTTAGTTGCATTATAGGAGAATTGTGAAGCCACTTATGTGTTTTGCAAATCGCAAATCGCAAAGGAGGACCTGGTAAGTGGTGAAGTAGTTAAGGATAGTTTGAGGAATTGACTAGGTATCCAGATCATAGGGAACAAATCCACACCACTTAGGTTGAGTTCTAGTTTAACCTATGGTTTAGAGTTCTTATGTTATTTCCAGTCCGTTATCCTATTCAATATGATCGCTTAGTAGTAACTCTTACCCCCCGTACACACGATCGGACTTTCCGACAAGTGACGTACAAGACGTACGTGTTATCTCCATTACGAACGCTAGTTATATCTCCGGCTCGTACTTGATTCCGAGCATGCGTGGACTTTTGTCTGACGGACTTGTGTACACACAATTGGAAAGTCCGACAACAAACATTTGTTGGCGGAACATTTGAGAACCTGCTAGCCAACATCTGTTGGCAGAAAATCCGACAACAAATGTTCGATGGAGCATACACACTGTCGGACTTTCTGCCAACAAGCTCACATTCAACATTTGTTGTCAGAAAATCTGCTCGTGTGTACAGGGCATAAAGTCCGGTAAAGCTAGGCCCCCTTCTCTTTTAGGTTTAATGAGCAATTTTATGGCAATTCAGGGACGTTTGTGGTTCCAGACGTACTTGCATATTAAGGATTGTAGCACTGAGAAAAACCCCAGGGGTATCTTGCAAGGGATCATTTGGAATAGGAAAAGCAGCCTGGGTAAGATGTTCATTTTCACAATGTTAATTCTCCCCAGCCAAGAGTGTACTAGTAACTGGGTCCATTTATGGTGGTACGCTCTAATCAAGTTCAGTAAAGGGATGAAATACACGGAATAGAGAGTCTGGGCTAGGTGTAAGGAATATACCCAGGTATTTTAGTGAGTGAGGTTGCCAACTAAAGGGAAAGAATGTTTTCAATTGATCTGCTGTTTTATGCGGGATTCAGACGTTTAGTTTTTCTGACTTGGATAGGTTAATTTTAAAATTGGAGATGACTCCAAACTTTATAAAGACCGCCATCAGGTTGGGAAGGGAGGTAAGGGGTTGCTGGACATAAAATATGTAGTCAGCGTATGCCGCATACTTATGCTCTATGGTGCCTATTTTAGTTCTGTGGATGTTGGGGTTATTCCATACTCTCGAAAGGAATGGTTCCAGGGAGAGGGTGAAAGAATAGGTGAAAGGGGGGCAGCCCTGACGAGTGCTGTTATACAAAATGAAGGGTTCCCTAAGAGTGCCATTAATGCATAGCTGTGCTGTAGGGGAGCTGTAAAGTGCTGAGATTCTCATTAGCATGGAAGGGCCAATGCAGGCAACATCAGGTACTCCCAGTCGACCCTATCAAAAGCTTTCTCAGTATCTGTAGATAAGAGAAGGATGGGCCAGAACCCGAGATAGCATAGGACATTAGCATACTCTCTAACAGTCCTGAGTTTCAGGGGACAATCCTGATTTGGGGACCGTCAGCCCAATCGGAGCTCCTCCCAATTAATTTCCCAGGATGTTGCCTTTGTCCCAGAAATGTTCTTAGGAAAAAACGTCCGGTTAGCTACAAAAAGATGTCCGCCGCCGCCGTCACAATTATTTCCCCTTGTGTTCAGTGGAGAGGGGAGGGGCAGCCAATCAGCTTCTCCCCTTTCCACTGAACACACGCACACACACACACACACACACGAGAAAGCCGGGAACTGCCAGGAACTGTAGCTGCCGTGCTGCTGGGGGACACAGATCACTCTGTAAGGAGGGCTCCACTGCTGCTGCCAGGGACACTAAAGTAAGGAGAGCTCTGTTGCTTGGTGACACAGATCGATCTGTAAGGAGGACTCCACTGCTGCCAGGTGCTGGGGACACTGAAGTAAGAAGGGCTCTGTTGCTGGGGGACACAGATCTTTAAGGAGGGCTCCGTTGCTGGGGGAACCTGATGTAAAGGAGGGCTCTGCTGCCAGGGACACAAGATGTAAAGGAGGGCTCACTGCTGGGGGACACCAAATTTAAAGGATGGCTCCGCTGCTGGGGACACCAGATGTAAAGGAGGGCTCCGCTGCCAGGGACAAAGATCTGTAAGGAGGGCCTTGTCAGGAACCATGAATCAGACAAAGACAGAAGTACAATTAAATCACACTTGTTTATTAAATAAAAATAAAAAGGTAAATAGAGTAAGCGCAGTCAAAGAATAGCCAGAGTCCAGTAACCGGATCAAGTAGTCAGCCAGTCCAGAGTTCAATAACCAGATCGGGTAATCAGCCAGGCCAGAAGTCAGGGATCCAAGTGGAGCAACAGCAAGCAGGATAAGGAGCCAGAAGGGATGTCAGCAGACCAGTCTTTAAACAGAACCTGCAGGAGATGATTTCTTGTGATGTGACCAAGGCGAAGTCAGAGATGAAGTGAGCTGGACAGCTTTAAGTAGGCAGGTCAGACGAGTAGGATCAGGGACAGCTGGGTAACTGTGGAGAGAGATGAGACCTGGCAATTAGCCGACAGCTGAACAGCCAGCCCAGAGAAGGAAGGGCTAAGCCAGCCCTGACAGGCCTCTGCTTCTGGGGGCACCTGATGTAAGGATGGACTCTGCTGGGGGCACCTGAATCAAGGAGAGACTCTGCTGGGGGCACCTGATGCAAGGACGGACTCCGCTGGGGGCACCTGATGGCATCTGGTGGCAGGTGACGTGGCAGGTGACATGCTCAGGGGTCCCACTGATTCTGGATTATGGTGAGTTGGATTTCATTCTATATTACAATGTAATAATAGTAATAATGCGCTTCAATCATCCTGACACCACAACAACCATGGTGCTGGGATGATTGAAGCGCTAACACCAGGTGTTTGCAGTATCTTTATCTGCTGATTTGTTAAACTCTGGAATAAACATTTCT
This sequence comes from Lithobates pipiens, assembly GCF_037356315.1. NCBI lineage: Eukaryota > Metazoa > Chordata > Amphibia > Anura > Ranidae > Lithobates > Lithobates pipiens. The sequence continues at coordinate 408,063,438 of NW_027507718.1, forward strand.
ATTGTGGTGTAGGATCTGGGCCTGCTGTCTCTCCATCCATCTTTCGTTCCTTTTCTATCCTTTCCTCCTCCTTTCTCTCTCCCTCCCTCATTCTTTTCCCCTTTCTTTCTCCATCTCTCATTCATCTCAGACTCTAACCACACCCCATTTGAACCACGCCCATATAAGCCACGCCCACTATTTCACATAAACCATGCCCATTTCTCGGTGCGGCACGCTGCGCGCACCGCATTTTTCTTTTTTTTTGCTATGTCACGCCTACAAATGCATGCCCCGCCCGTTAATTATAATAAGACTCCGCCTACAGCCAAAAAAGTGTCCCTATAATTTTTTTTTACAATGTTGGCAACTATGCGCGTGATACCCATCACCACAGTGAGTTAAAAGACTTACCAGAAATCCAGCGACCACCCTTATTCAGGGGGGGTCTCAAAGCGCTTTTTGGGTAAGGAATCCCATGAAAGGATGTTCAGAAGCCTCCACAGACATCGGGCGATGATCAGATATCCCCAATACCAGGAAGTGCAAATATGCAAAGAAACAAAGACTCCAATAGTGCAGTATTGTCTCTTTAACCGCGTGCCAACTGACGCACCAAGATGTAAGTCGGCAGTATGGCACGGCTGGGCAAATGGGCGTACCCGTACGTCCTGGCGTCATCATAGGCTAGCACCCGCACGTTGCCCACAGGTCCCGCGGACTTGATGTTCGCTGGTGGCCCGCGATTGTGACACAGGCATGACGTGTCACTTAACATGTAAACGAGGCATTTCCCTGTTTTGTCTAGTGACATGACAGAGATCTACTGCTCCCAGTGATTGGGAACAGTGATCTGTAATGTTCTAGAGAGCCCAACCCCCCTACAGTTAGAACACACTGAGAGAACACATTTAACCCCTTGATCATCACCTAGTGTTTAACCCCTTCCCTGCCAGTGATTTTATACAGTGATCAGTGGATATTTTTAGCTCTGATCACTGTATGAATGTCAATGGTCCCAAAATAGTGTCAAAAGTGTCCGATCTGTCCGCCGCAATGTCACAGTCACAATAAAAATCGCCGCCTTTACTAATGAAAATAAATTAATAATAAAAATGCCATAAATCTATCCCCTATTTTGTAGACGCTATAACTTTTGTGTAAACCAATCAATATACGCTTATTGCGATTTTTCTTTTTATCCAAAAATATTTAGAAGAATATATATCGGCCTAAACTGAGGAAAAAATTTTTTTTAATATTTTTTTTGGGGGGGGGGGGGGGATATTTTATTATAGCAAAAAGTAAAAAAAAAATTTTTTCTAAATTGTCTGTCTTTTTTGTTTATAGCACAAAAAATAAAAACCGCAGTGGTGATCAAATACCACCTTAAGAAAGCACTATATGTGGGGAAAAAAGGACGTAAATATTGTTTGGGTGCAACATCGCACAACCGTGCAATTGTCAGTTAAAGCAACGCAGTGCCGTATCGCAAAAAAAGCTCTAGTCATTAGGGAGGTAAATTCTTCCAGGGCTGAAGTGGTTAAGGTATTTTTAATGGTAAGTGTTGCAGTGCTGAATAAAAATATTCTGACTCAAAAGTGAGTCTCCAGTACAAAATGAATAAAAAGGATTCCTTGCAAGTGAAAAGTCCACAAACGTGTGTAAGCGATTGCGCATGCACATGCACGATTACTTACACATGTTTGTGGACTTTTACAGGCAAGGAACATTTTTTATTCATTTTGTACTGGAGACTCGCTTTTGAGTCAGAATATTTGTATGCAGCACTGCAATACTTATCATTAAAAATACCTGAAGAGACAATACTGCACAATTGGAGTCTTTGTTTCTTTGCATATCTGCACTTCCTGGTATTGGTGATATCTGATCATTGCCTGATGTCTGTAGAGGCTTCTAGTGGGAGACGCTCAGGATAGGGATGGCCAAACGGTCCGCCCGGCGGTCGGTTCGTGGTGAATTTCGGCTCTTCGCGGTCCGCCCGATCGGCAGACTATTGCCGCTGTTCGCCCGGCGGACTTACGTGTTTACTGTGTAAAAGAACTTTGACCTATGATGACACATCCATCATGTGGTACAGGACAGCCAATTGAGACATTACAGCACATGGACACTTGGACATTCCCCCTAACTTATAAATAGACCCGATCCGGCGGCCATTTTACATTCTTTCTACTGTCACTATAGGGAGAGGTTGCTGTGTGGAGCAGGGAGAGACTGCAGTGACCCAAATCGCTAGCTATTAGGTCCACAAAAGATCTTTTAAGGACTGGTATGGTATAGGTGTAGTTCAGGATATAGGTTTGAGGCACTGCTATTCAAGTCATTGTTGCAGCAGGTTGTCTTTTGTCAGTGCTAAGAGAGGGACAGATAGGACACTGTGTGTTGCAGACAGGGACAGTCAGTTTAATCATTAGCTTTTACTATTAGGTCCACAAAAGTCCTTTTCAGGACTGGTATGGTGTAGTAGTACAGGATATAGTTTTGAGTGCTATTCAAGTTATTCTTGCAGCAGCCTGTGTTTTGTCAGTTTAAATAGGGACAGACAGGAAGCTGTGTGTGGCAGTGAGGGACAGTCAGTTTAATCAGTAGCTGTTACTATTAGGTCCACAAAGGTCCTTTTCAGGACTGGTATGGTAATAGGGTTGTACACTTATAATATTCTTTCTTCCAAATATAGAAAGAATATTATACTTGACTGCTGCCCTTCTGCTGCAGTAGTCCTTTATGAGTATAGGGACTGAGGTACAGTCTGCTAATCACAACCTACTAGTTCCACAAAGGTCCTTCTAAGGACTGGTAAGGTATAGTGTACTACAGTATATAGGGTTGAGTGAGGTACAGTCTGCTAATCACAACCTACTAGTTGCACGAAGGTCCTTCTAAGGACTGGAAAGGTATAGCATACTAGAGTATATAGGGTTGAGTGAGGTACAGTCTGCTAATCCTTAAGGACTGGTATAGGTCCACAATATATAGGGTTGAGGTGCACTACTGCTGACTGCTGCCCTATTCTGCAGCAGTCCTTTATCAGTATGGGGACTGAGAGTTTTGTCACAGGGTAATTTAAAAAATGACAGGCAGAGGAAGAGGCAGGCCCTTCCGCAGGGGTGGTAGGGGTAGAGCAGGAGCAACAGGCTTGAGCCAAAGTGGGAAATTGCAGAAGGTGCGTGCGATTACGTCAAAAGGAAGCACCAGAATTGGATAAGTGGCTCACTCAGCCTTACTCTTCTGCACCCTCCTCATCCTCTCGATCTGCACCCTCTTCTTCACTCCCTGCTATGTGCACCCCCAAAGACACTACCACCAGCAACACCGCCACCACCACATACCTTCCGCTTGAGTCACAGGAATTATTTTCTGATCCATATCAAGACATTTCTGATGCGCAGCCACTCTTGGCATTGGATCAGGAAGAGGAGGTAGCAACAACCGCCACTCAGCAGTCTGACGACAGTACCCAGATCAGCCCAAGGAGGAGGCTGGTCACCGGTGTTGCTGCCTACTCCGAGATCTCTGCTTATAGCGGTGGGGAAGGTGACGTAGATGATGACGTGTCTAGTGATGTCACGTGGGTGCCCACAAGAGAGGAAGAGGAGGGGAGTTCAGAGGGAGATATGGACCATCAGATAGGGAAGATAAGCAGGAATAACTTACATTGCACAGGAGGGACAAAGCAGACTGCTAATGTATCAGGAGCGAGTCATAGACCATGTACGGTCACATCTGGCGCTCCCAGGACACCGGCACATGGCTCCGCAGTGTGGGCTTTTTTTAACGTGTCCGCTGCTGACAATAGTGTTGCCATCTGCAATCTTTGCAGCCAACGCATTAGTCGCGGTAAGCCCAACACTCACCTAGGGACGACCGCCTTAAGAAGGCACATGAGCTGCCATCACCGAGCCCAGTGGGAGCAATGGAACACACAAAGCCACACTCCAGGCTCTCACCGTCCAGCCTCGTCTTCTACTTCTCCTTCTCCTCTCTCCTCACAATTGTCCTCCACTCCACCTTCCATCACGCCAAGCTCACGTTTTTCTGCAAAAAGGCAGTCTTCCGTGGGCCTAATGTTCGAGCGTAAAAAAAAATGATGACGCCGGATAACCCTCTTGCCCAACGGTTGACGGCTAGCTTGTCAGAACTGATAGCCCACCAACTACTGCCATATAAACTGGTGGACTCGGAGGCCTTTCGAAAATTTGTGGCCATTGGAACACCACAATGGAAGGTCCCAGGAAGGAAGTATTTCTCACAGAAGGGCATCCCAGAGCTATATGGCCATGTTCAGCGGCAAGTGAATGTATCTCTGGCACACAGTGTCGCTGCCAAGATACATCTGACCACAGACACGTGGTCTAGCAAACACGAGCAGGAAATGTATATCACTTTTACTGCCCACTGGGTGAACCTTCTGACGGCCGTCAAGCATGTAACCGGTGGCACCCATGTAGATTTGGTTTTACCGCCACGGATTGCATGCAGGCCTGGCTCTTCTTCTCCTCCTCCTCCTACTCCATCCTTCTCCCTCTCCTCCTCGGCTGACTCCTCCTTTTCCGCTGCTAGCGTCTCTCCTGCTGCGCCGCCCAAGCTCCCCAGAACCTATTCGACATGCCAGGTGAGACGTTGCCATGCCGTGCTGTGTCTGTTGTGCCTGGAAGCCAAGAGCCACACTGGCCCGGCACTCCTTTCAGCTTTGCGTTCACAGGCAGATCAGTGGCTAACACCGCTCAATTTGACAGTTGGTAAAGTGGTGTGTGACAACAGTGCCAATCTGCTTAGCGCATTGAAACAGGGCAAAATTACGCACGTGCCATGCATGGCACACGTCTTAAACTTGGTCGTGCAGCGATTTGTTGTCAAATCTCGGCCCATTTCAGAAGATCTTACACGGCCATGGCTCGCCTTGCTGACATTCAGCAGCGACACAATCTGCCGGTCAGACGTCTTATTTGCGATTGCCCGACGCGATGGAACTCAACCTTCTATATGCTTGATAGGCTGCTCCAGCAGAAACGTGCAGTTAACGTCTACCTGTATGAACTCTGTGGCAGAACAGGTTCTGGGGAGCTGGGGTTTTTTTCACCGCGCCAGTGGCTGCTCATGCGCGACGCATGCAGACTTCTGCGGCCATTTGAGGAGATCACCAAACTGGTCAGTCGCAGCCATGGCACCATCAGTGACATGGTACCTTATGCCTTCTTTATGGAGCGTGCATTGCGTCGTGTCATTGATCAAGCTGTGGAGGAGCAGGAGCGGGAAGATGAGGACGTCGCAATGCTGGATGAATTTCCGGGGGGGATACTCTATCTGAGACAAGTGAACAACAGGAGTCTGAAGAGGAGTCAGAGGAGGATGGTGCCGGGGCGGATGAGGAGGAGCAAGAAGAGCATGCTTTAAACCTTTCTGGGATCCCTGTTGTTGTGCGTGGATGGGGAGAGGAGAATGAAGAGGATGACATTATCCTGGATGGTGAGCAGGAGCCAGGCCACCACACCGCTTCCACTTTAGTGCAAATGGGGGCCTTCATGCTCCAGTGTTTTAATAGGGACCCCCGTATAAAAAGCATAAGGGTCAAGGACCAGTACTGGGTGGCAACGTACTTAGACCCCCGGTACAAACACAAAATGGCGGAAATGTTACCGCCGTCACAGAGGGCTGTCAGAATGGAGCACTTCCAGGCCTTGCTTCGAGAAATGCTGCATTCTGCTTTTGCGTGCGCTGGCAGAGGAGCAATTCCCACTCCCAGAAAAGGAGTTGCGGGTACCAATCCAACAGCGCCTGCAAGAAGAGGCCAGTTTGAAGATGTGTTGGTGACTTCTGATATGAGGTAATTCTTTCAGCCGACCCATTGACAGGTGTCATCCGGATCCAGCATCAGGGAATGCCTAGACCGTCAGGTGTCTGACTACATCGGGTTAACGGCCGATGTGGACGCTCTGAGGAGTGATGAACCCCTGGACTACTGGGTGGGCAGGCTTGACCTCTGGCCAGAACTTGCCCAATTTGCAATCGAACTGTTGGCTTGCCCCTCGTCCAGTGTCCTGTCCGAAAGGACGTTCAGCGCAGCAGGGGGGGAACGTGACCGATAAGCGTACTCGCATAGCTCACGACAGCAGGGGCTGCTTATTATGAGGGGCTCCCACCATCCCTGTGCTGTTCTGACTTCCTCCTGGGGCTGCTTATTATGAGGGGCTCCCACCATCCCTGTGCTGTGCTGACTTCCTCCTGGGGCTGTACCTCTGCTGTGCATATTATGAGCGGCTCCCACCATCCCTGTGCTATGCTCATTATGAGGGGCTCCCACCATCCCTGTGCTGTGCTGACTTCCTCCTGGGGCTGTACCTCTGCTGTGCATATTATGAGGGGCTCCCACCATCTCTGTGCTACGCTCATTATGAGAGGCTCCCACCATCCCTGTGCTGTGCTGACTTCCTCCTGGGGCTGTACCTCTGCTGTGCATATTATGAGGGGCTCCCACCATTCCTGTGCTATGCTCATTATGAGGGGCCCCCACCATCCCTGTGCTATGCTCATTATGAGGGGCTCCCACCATCCCTGTGCTGTGCTGACTTCCTTCTGGGGCTGCTTATTATGAGGGGCTCCCACTATCCCTGTGCTGTGCTGTGCTGTGCTGACTTCCTCCTGGGGCTGTACCTCTGCTGTGCATATTATGAGGGGCTCCCACCATCCCTGTGCTATGCTGACTTAGCCCTGGGGCTGCTTATTATGAGGGGCTCCCACCATCCCTGTGCTATGCTGACTTACTCCTGGGGCTGTACCTCTGCTGTGCATATTATGAGGGGCTCCCACCATCCCTGTGCTATGCTCATTATGAGGGGCTCCCACCATCCCTGTGCTATGCTGACTTCCTCCTGGGGCTGCTTACGGTGCAGGTGTCAGTGCATTATATCATGGTGCTGGTGTCAGTGCTTTATGTCACGCTGCTGATGTCAGTGCTCTCTATCACTGTGCTGTTTTCAGATCACTCTATCACGGTGCAGGTGTCATTGCTGTATGTCACGCTGCTGATGTCAGTGCTCTCTATCACGGTGCTGGTGTCAGATCACTCTATCACCGTGCAGGTGTCATTACTGTATGTCACGCTGCTAATGTCAGTGCTCTCTATCATGGTGCTGGTGTCAGATCACTCTATCACGGTGCAGGTGTCATTGCTGTATGTCACACTGCTGAGGTCAGTGCTCTCTATCACGGTGCTGGTGGCAGATGACTCTATCACGGTGCAGGTGTCAGTGCTCTATATCACGGTGCTGGTGATCATCTCCTGCACCCTCTACAATGGAATGGTTTAGAACAAATCATATTCATGTGTTAGAATGGCCCAGTCAATGTCCAGACCTAAATCCAACTCAGAATCTGTGGCAAGACTTGAAAATTGCTGTTCACAGACACTCTCCATCCAATCTAGCAGAGCTTGAGCTGTTTTGCAAAGAAGAATGGGCAAAAATGTCACTCTCTAGATGTGTAAAGCTAGTAGATACATCCCCAAAAAGACTTGTAGCTGTAATTGCAGCGAAAGGTGGTTCTACAAAGTATTGAGGGGGGCTGAATACAAATGTACGCCACACTTTTTTTTTTTTTTTTTTACAAATAAATATGAGAAAAGTGAAAACCATTTATCATTTTCCTTCCACTTCACAATTATGTACCACTTTGTGTTGGTCTATCACATAAAATCTCAATAAAATACATTTACATTTCTGGATGTAACATGACAAAATGTGGAAAATTTCAAGGGTATGAATACCCTTTCAAGACACTGTATGTTGTAAGAGAATCCAAAATACGGAGTTAATGTATCTGTTTGTAAATGAACAAAAACCACAAAGAACAGTTTGATTTATCAAAGGAAAAGCTTAAACTTGTTTCAGAGACAACAGAATTGAGAAAAGCCATGATATATTTGTTTACATTGTTATAAAATACTACTAGCAGGAAACAGAGAAATAACAAGCTGTCCCTCCTCCTGTTTTTCTTCCATTTCTAATTTAGCATCTGGAGCTGACTAGCCGATATCTCTCAGGAAGTGCTAACAAATAAAGATGACCCTTTCATTAATTCCAAATACAATACGCAATAAAAACATGACATTTCATCCTTAATCAACATTCGGAATCTAGGCTGGGTACCACACATACCGTGTAAACATGGAGGTCCACACTGTGACTTGTATATCTTGCTGACTTATATCCTACACAGCTGGAGTCCCCAGTGTGAACTTATGCTTTCAGCATTACCACCAGTATAAAGAGAAATTTATGGTATCAGTTATACCTTCCTATATATAATTCAAGCAGAGAAAACTAAGACCAGAGCATTTGCCATTTCACATTATCTTTGGGGGCATTGGTTTAGGGATTCAAGAAAAAAAAGAAGAAGTAGAAAAAAAAGCTAAAGTTAAAGGGACACTTACATTTCCATGTAGGGCAAAGTGACGATACAAAGGATCCCTCCGATCCCCTATACTCATCTAACTACTCATCCCTCAACCACACCTTCTCCTGTTACAATCATCACTAAAATTACAGTATCAATGACCATAGGGAATGATGATGTCACTCTACTCCCTCGGGCCTAATGATTGGCTATTAGACCCAAGTACTGTAATAGGGGTTGCACTATTGTCACCAGGTGAAAAGTAGGAAGGAGTATTGGTGGCGCGCTGGCAAGGTACGTATGGCAGTTGGGCAATTTCAAAAACCTTGTCAATTTATCCTGCATGGGTATAGTGACAATGTCTCTTTAAGGAAGCAGATGCATGAAAAAAATAAGTCTGCTATCGTTAATATTTAGTAATATGTTTTCCCAAACATCATGAGATTCAGTGGATCTAATTGATTAAATTTAACATAGAGAACAAATAGCCTATCTATAGACTGCTATGGACCCAATGAAATATATCAACCAAGGAAAGATATACCTAGAAATAGATCGAAAGAATATAAAAAAAAAAAAAGAAAGAAAGTAGGTATACACAAGCCTTTTAAAACCCATTAAAAATCTACTCCCTCAAAAATCATACTCCATAGGTATAAACTCACAAAAAAAATCTAAACTTGTAAACATGCACATATGAATGCAAACTATTATATCATAATATATATTTTTTTCCACCACTAGAATAAATACCAAATTGCTTCATAGAAAAATAAATATTGACATGCTCTGTGTGGCCTTATGATAACATTGTATGACATATAAGGATTTGCAAGAGGGGGAAACCTAGATCATCATAGAAAAGGTTTATCCCCTCTATAAAGACTTATGCCCTGTACGCACGTTTGGACTTTTCGATGACAAAATCCGTCTGATTTTTTCCGACAGATTTTAGCCCAAACCTTTCTAGCATACACACGTTCACACAAACTTTCTGAACGCGGTGATGTAGAACACATACAACGGGACTATAAACGGGCCAGTAGCCAATATCTTTTGTCTCGTAATTTATTCTGAGCATGTGTGGCACTTTGTCCGTCAGAATTGTCTACATACGATCGGAATTTAAACATTGTTGTCTCAAAATTTTAGATCCTACTCTTAAACTTTGTGTGTCAGAAATTTCGACGAAAAAAGTCAGATGGAGCCCACACACGATCGGATTTTCCGATCCCACATTTTCCGCCAGAAAGTCTGACCGTGTGTACAGGGCATTATAATGTCACCACTGTAGACATTTCAAACCTTAGATATAAAGAACATAAGTGATGTTATGACATAGTAATAGACATTTTAAGCAGCAATGGCACGCATATTAAGCGGTATGCAAAATTGTCACCCTAACGAGTAACTTGCATTTATATTTTTAGCCCCCAAGTGCATCACTTTACATTTTTCAACATTAAACCTCATTTGCCATGTAGTTGCCCACCCATTATTTTATTGAGCTCGTCTGGTAAAGTTTCTATATCCTGCAGTGAAGTTATGCCCTACTTATTTTTGCATCATCAGCAAACACTGAGATTGAGCCATTTATACCTACCTCTATATCATTTATATATCACTGAATTGGTCCCAGGACATAGCTTTGGTGTATCTCACTTACCGCTCCAGACCAATCTGAGTACATGTTATTTATCTCCACGCCATCTCTCCATTTGGACGCACCTTTGTAACCAGTTTTCTATCCAAGAACAAGCACTATGGTCCATTCCTAAAGACCTCAGTTTGTAAATTAGGCATCTATGGGGGACTGTATCAAATACTTTTGCAAAAAACATGCTAATTACAACTAATGATAAATGATATAGAGGTGGGTATAAATAGCTCAATCTCAGTGTTTGCTGATGATGCAAAAATAAGTAGGGCATAACTTCACTGCAGGATATAGAAACTTTGCCAGAAGAGCTCAATAAAATAATGGGTGGGCAACTACATGGCAAATGAGGTTTAATGTTGAAAATTATGCACTTGGGGGCTAAAAATATGAATGCAAGTTACTCGTTAGGGTGAGAAACTCTGGGGAATCCAGGAAGAAAAAAGATCTGGGGGTCCTAGTAGAAGACAGACTGAGCAATAGCATGCATTGTCAACCTGCAGCAAGCAGACTATTAGCATGCATATGCCCAGGTTCACACTGAGCTGGAGGAATGAAGCCATGCAAGTTCAGCTGAACTCGCAACAATTTCACTCCCGCATATCAGTCCCAATTTTGGCCGCGATTTCAGAGATATCTGTGCGGGTTTCTGCACAGATGTCAATGTAAATCGCAGCCCGAAATTGCAAAAAGTAATACAGAATCTACTTTTTGAAATTGGAGAGGTGCCACAAATGCAGCATCACACTCATTAGGATGATGCCATTGCCATTAGTACCAATGTGAACTAGGGCTTAAAATTTGGATTTACTCCAGAGATAAAACTATAATACTGCCACTTTATAAAACTCTGGTTTGGCCACATCTGGAGTATTCTGTCCTCAGGAAGCATGTGCTTGAACTGGAGAGATAAGGGAAACAAAATTAATACGGGGACTTGAGGACCTCAGCTATGAGGAACGACTACAAGCACTAAATTCACTAGACGCTTGAGAGGAGATATGATAGCGATATACAAATACCTCAATGGTGATCCCAGCGTAGCAAAAAAACTATTTAGTCTCAGAGAGTGTAAGAAGACAAGGGGCAACTGAAATTGGAGGAGAAGCGGTTTAACCTTAAGCTGCGTAGGGGTTTTTTCACTGTCAGGGCGGCCAGAATGTGGAACTCCCTTCCACAATCGGTGGTGTCAGTGGGAATTATTGATAGTTTTAGACTCTTGGACTGCATCTTAGTGAAAACAGTATACAGGGATATGGGAAATGAATAATGACATGAACACACACACACCAAGTACACAGGTTGAAGGGGATAGACTAGTGTCTTTATTCAACCTTACCAACTATGTAATGTCCCTAAAATAACAAAATGACATTTTGAATGTGTTTGGGGCTATCTTCATCAGCCATTTGCATCTGGCATCACTAAAAGTGACTGTAAAAAAAAAAAAAAAACACATAAAAATACTGAAAGTAAAAACGTCTTACTACATGGTACATATATGCACACTTTTTTAAATCTTTTTTTTATTGAATTTTCAGTGTCATACAAAATCGCCAGCGCAGGGGCCAAACATTTCCCACACAGGGGTAAACTTCCAAATGCGGCAACAGGCCACAACAAAGCACATTACAAAACATATACCCTGCCTCTGATGCGGCAACCGACCGCAACAGGGCAAATTAACACAAACATAAACTTGCCTATCTATACCCCACTCAAGGGAGAGGATAGTGTAGGATAATTCATGCTAAGTATTAAAATGACCGGATAAAGTGTCATAAGAGCAGGTGGGTCAGCCTATAACCATACTACATCCATACCGAACTATGGGTTATTTACTACATCTGTTGCCGTTGTGTTATCATCCAGCCAGCAGTTCCACACCTTCTCAAATTTCTTTGGGCAACCCCTGTTCAAGTAGGTGGCCCTATAGAGGGGTAAGCTAGCGTTCACCAGGTTTTTCCAGAATTTAATAGAGGGGGGAGACGATTGTTTCCAGGTCATGGTGATGGCCTTGCGTGCATAGTAGAGCAACAGGGATATGAGTGTTTTCCTAGCCCTGAGGATCGACATTTGTTCCACCAGCCCCAGCAGGCAATATTTAGGATCACAAGGAATATTAACCTCAGTGGTCTTAACTATCACCAGGAGAACCTCTTTCCAAAAGCATACAATCGCTGGGCAAGCCCAGAAAATGTGAATGAAGTCTCCCAGCTGATAGGAGCAGCGCCAGCACTCCGAGGAGTGCATCGGCGACATCTTGTGCAGTCTGTGGGGCGTGTAGTGGACTCTGTGTACAATTTTGTATTGGACCAATTTGTCCCTGGCTGAAACCAAAGGGGAGAACGGAAAATCCCAAATCTCCCTCCAGTCATCGTCATCCAACTCCGGTATGTCCACCACCCATTTCCTGCGGAGGGAGGACAGCTCGGGGACGGCAGCAACCAGTAGGGACCTGTAAATCTGAGACATGGGTTTCTCCAGGTCTTTTACCCGAAGGATGGACTCAAGCTCAGAGTACTCCAGTACGACCGGTTGTCCCAAAAATTGACAGCGATAAGCATGCGCGACTTGAAGATAACGGAAGTGGGCCCATGTAGGCACATTCAATTTGTCACGCAGGATATGAAAGGGGGCAAGTTCCCCGTTGAGAACGACATGTTTGAGCGTCAGTATCTTACACTTGGCCCAGGCCTGAGGGTCTGGGATGGTATTAAACTGCGGAAGGCCAGGATTCAGCCACAGGGGGGTGTGAGGAGACCAGGAGTTCGGCAGGGACGCCCTCAGTGCCTCTCCCGCCCTCCACGCCCTTAAAGTGGTGCGCATAGAAGGGGTGAGGCAGTGAGGCATTTTTGGGCCCCTGAAAACCAACCCCGTTAAGGCCTCCAGAGACCCCACTATAGCTGCCTCCAAGACCGTCGCAGCATTGGTCAGGTCCGGCTGCAGCCACCAGTGGACGGTAACAAGCTGGGTAGCTAGGAAATATTTGTGACAGTCGGGAAGAGCTAACCCTCCACTGCCCACAGGCCTGGTGAGCGTGGTGTATTTGAATCTGGGGGACTTGGGTCCCCAGATGAAGGAGAGAAAAAGTTGTTTCAGAGAGTTAAAGAAGGCTTTAGTCAGCCATTGTGGGGAGTTCCTAAATATGTATGTAAGTTTGGGAAGGACCTTCATTTTAAGAAGGTTTATGCGGCCAATAAGAGAGAGGGGGAGATTGCCCCAAGCCTTTAATTTGGGCTTGATTTCTATCAGAACAAGTTCAAGATTGAGCCGGACAAAGTCCTTGGTCTCTCTTGAAATGACACATATATGCACACTTTGGCCAGAGCAAATACACATTTGTGATTGCACGCACCACTGCCTGTGAATGCATTTTAATAAATACCCAAACTTTTGGTGCCTTATTTGTTTTGAGAGCACATCGTACAATGCTTTTAGTGCTGCTCCTTTTTTTATGCATGTACCCATTACATCATTTAATTTTTGAAATAGGTGATCTTGTAGTTAATACAGAGCTACATGGAGGAGAGGCTTGATCAGGTCTCCCCTGACCTGATCCAGAATCCCTATAAAGAAACTCCCCAAAATATTTCACAGGTCCCAACATGTAAGTTAGATGATCAGGATGACGTTTGCATTAGTGACTGCCAAATGCTTAAGCAAGCAAGCGGAATGTCATACAGATTGTAAGCAATCGCAAACCTGTGAAAATGTCACCATTGTGCTAATTTGTGTGCACGCAAACCCAGCTTGATTTTATAAGAAAATAATAATGCTGCATGTGAGCTCTGGATAGGCCTATACAAATAAAGTAAATATTGCTAAATGAAGCATGGGGAAAAAAGAAGACCCCCCAGCAGCAGTACAAGTGAAATGTCTTTTATATACATGTACACATGTCAATCTAACAGCTCTACAGATTGCAGGAGGTAATTGGTAGTCACTGTAATCTGTGGATACATTTAGTGAGCCCTGCTCATAGAGAACCAGGTGAGAGCTTTCATTGCCCTATCTGCATATCAATAGCATTCTCCAGCAAGGCTTACCTGCCTGTAGAGGCGTGCCCTGTGAGGTCATTAAATGCTTTGTGAGAATAACCTCCTAATTCATTTACAGGAAGAGTCCTGAGGTGTTTTCACCTTGTGTCTGGAAAAAAACACGTCAACTCTGAGGAAACTATATTCAGAAAAATGGCTGTGCGAATCCCAGAAACTAAGAGCCCTGGCTTTTGTACATGAAGGTAAAGTAGTAAATTTTATTTATAGGTTTATAGGAGTTACTTTATAATACTGTGTTCACGTCATACTGCATTATGAGCTAGTGAAACATTGTGATATAGGAACTGTAGTACAACTGGAGCAACCAGCATAGGCAGTGACAGGGCTTAGTGTGTGACTGGCTTGTCTACCTGTACTCTGTTTTATTTTAACGACTGTGATCAATTTGGCTTTTACATACGACAGACACATAAATGGTGATTTGCTAAATATGGTTATACTATACGTCACTTAGATAAGAGAGCTTTTGTGCGCCCGGTCTTGTGTAGAGGAACTAAAGAAAAAGTAGGCATTAGCTTTGCACATGATTGGATGATTGAAGTGACTACAGCTTTACTGAACAAATTAATCAACGTATTCCATTTGTAAACTAACCCCATAGTGTTTGGAACATGTAAAGAAACTGGCTGCCACAAACAACCAAAAATGCAGTGCAAATGAAGATACAGTATCTCACAAAAGTGAGTATACCCCTCACATTTATGTAAATATTTTATTATATCTTTTCATGCGACAACACGTAAGAAATTACGCTTTGCTACAATGTAAGTAGTGAGTGTACAGCTTGTATAACAGTGTAAATTTGCTGTCCCCTCAAAATAACTCAACACACAGCCATTAATGTTTAAACCGCTGGCAACAAAAGCCAGTACACCCTTAAGTGAAAATGTCCAAATTGGTGTCAATATTTTGTGTGGCCACCATTATTTTCCAGGAGTGCCTTAACCCTCTTGGGCATGGAGTTCACAAGAGCTTCACAGGTTGCCACTGGAGTCCTCTTCCACTCCTCCATGATGACATCACAGAGCTGGTGGATGTTAGAGACCTTGCACTCCACCACCTTCGGTTTGAGGATTCCCCACAGATGCTCAATAGGGTTTAGGTCTGGACACATGCTTGGCCAGTCCATCACCTTTACCCTCAGTTTCTTTAGCAAGGCAATGGTCGTCTTGGTGGTGTGTTGGGAGTCATTATCATGTTGGAATTCTGCCCTGCAACCCAGTTTCTGAAAGGAGGGGATCATGCTCTACTTCAGTATGTCACAGTGCATGTTGGCATTTATGGTTTCCTCAATGAACGGTAGCTTCCCAGTGCCGGCAGCACTCATGCAGCCCCAGACCATGACTCTCCCACCACCATGCTTGACTGTAGGCAAGACACGCTTGTCTTTGTACTCCTCACCTGGTCTCCTCCACACACGGTTGACACCAGCTGAACCAAATAAGTTTATCTCTGTCTCATCAGACTACAAGACATTGCTCCAGTAATCCATGTCCTTAGTCTGCTTGTCTTCCGTAAACTGTTTGCAGGTTTTCTTGTGCATCATCTTTAGAAGAGGCTTCCTTCTGGGATGACAGCCATGCAGACCAATTTGATGCAGTGTCGGCGTATGGTCTGAGCACTGACAGGCTGACCCCCACCCCTTCAACTTCTGCGGCAATGCTGGCCGCACTCATATGTCTATTTCCCAAAGACAACCTCTGGATATGACGCTGAGCACGTGCACTCAACTTCTTTGGTCGACCATGGCGAGGCCTGTTCTGAGTGGAACCTGTCCTGTTAAACTGCATGTATGGTCTTGGCCACCGTGCTGCAGCTCAGTTTTAGGGTCTTGGCAATCTTCTTATAACCTAGGCCCTCTTTATGTAGAGTAAAATTTCGTTTTTCAGATCCCCAGAGAGTTCTTTGCCATGAGGTGCCATGTTGAACTTCCAGTGACCAGTATGAGAGATTGAGAGCAATAACACCAAATTTAACACACCCCAATTTATTCACACCTGAGACCTTGTAACACTAACGAGTCACATGACTCCGGGGAAGGAAAATGGCTAATTGGACCCAATTTGGACATTTTCACTTAGGGGTGTATTCACTTTTGTTGCCAGCAGTTTAGACATTAATGGCTGTGTGTTGAGTTATTTTGAGGGGACAGTAAATTTACACTGTTATACAAGCTTTACACTCAAGTTACATAATTAAAACCATAGATGGATTGAAATCCAGCCAGTCCCTACTGAACCAGCAACATTTTGATCCATCTATGGCCCACTTAAAGTGGAGTTCCAGCCTAAAGTGGAACTCCGCTTATCAGCCTCCTCCCCCTCCCCCCCTCCGATGCCCCATTTGGCACCTTTCGGGGAGAGAGTGGAGCGGGTACCTGCTTTTGATGGGTATCTGCCCCCACTTCAGAGAGATCTCGCCACGGAAGATTGGCCCCCTCCTCCTTTCCGCCCGCCGTTGGGCCATTCAGAAAGCGCAGTGTGCATGGGCAGTAATAACTTGACTTTTGTAATGTTAAACAATGCTACAAAACAGGTCCAACTGAATGTGGCTACTACTAGTAATGATAATATACCATGATCTGGATCAGCCTTTTTCAACCATGGTGCCTTCGCAAAATGCAAAAAAAAAAATCACACAAAAAATTGTACACAGGTTGGCATGTAGATAAAGCCTGCCTTTTAGTTGCCATCACAACCTTCTAGCTGCCGGCATCCTAACGACCAATGGCATCATTATTTGATAAGGAGGATGTCAGTCGCCTGCACAGCAGCCTTGTTTAACCCTCCCCTAGCCCTCGCCGTCAGCACTGGGGTCACATTAGGGTGTCCGTTTATAAAACAGAGATCAGCAGGATCACGGCTGATCTCTGGTTATCTCTGGGGTGTACTGATTTATTTAGCTCAGATAAGGAGCAGAGAACATGTTCTTTGCTTCTCATCATAGTACATGACCGTTTTGTCACAAACGGCCAGTTTATAAAAGTGAGATCTAAATATCTCACAGCTTTTACACTGAAATACCCCCCTTCCAAATGCACCAGCTCAGAGGTGGAGAATCTGGGAGAGAAGCTGTTGTGATAAGAGGAAGAAGGCTTCTTTCATCATAATATCAGCACCAGTGGGTTAAAAATGAATACATATACTATATAGAAGTGCATGTGTGTGTATATAAAACTGAAGTTCTCTGTTTCATAAACCGGCTGCAGAGGAGATAATTTTCCTCTGAGAACTGAATTGAGAAAAAAACTTCTCAGTTTTATAAACATACACATAGCTGAGTGATGGATAAAAAATGAGGGAGAAGAGAAATATTGGAATACTAGTCAGTACCACTTTGCAAAAGTGTATTTGCTTTTGGAGAATAAATCACCTCACCTAACGTTGGGTGTCCTAGGTGTGTGTATGTTGCTGCATTATGTAAAAGTATTGAAATCGTTTTTACACTTTAGAATAGGGTGCCTAAAAATTGTCTATAATTTTTAAAGGGTGCCTTGACTATAAAAAAGTTGAGGAATACTGATCTAGATAATACTGCTTTGCAGCAGTACCTGCTGTCATCGAAGCCTTCATGATCTGTCAGGCTGGGTTCACACTATTGCGAATTGGATGTGGGATCCCCGCATCCATTTCGCAATAGCAGGAGAATGTGACCGGTTCTCTATGGAGTATGAATTTGCACAGGAGCCCTGTGCGTCTTTTAGTCCCTTTCAGGTCCGAATTCAGCCCAAAATTCGGGCTGAAATCTGACCTGAAACAGTGAACCAGGAGTAACAGGACCCCTGCTGTGAGCTGCATCAGCATCCAGTGTGAACTGAGCCTCAGTCAATGGCCAGCCAAAGCACATCTTTCCATTGTTACTTTCCCTGCACAGGCTTTGGCCTGAGGGCTCTAATGAGAAGATGGTGTTGCCCATGGTAAATGTACCCTTTTAGTTTCTAACTAGGAGTATTACAATAGAAAGCTGATTGGTTACTCTGGGCAACACAAGCAATTTCACTTTTAACAAATAAGACTTATTCACTGAGAAAATAATCTTGATGACTATTTAATCATCATAATATTAAACTTATATGCTGTTTTGAATTTGTTATTAACATGGTAGAACAGACAAGTCTATTTTCTACCTTGATTTCTAGATTTTATGACAAGGATCAGAGAAGTGCTGGGACATGTAGTTCATTAGAGTAAGGCACTAGAACCTAAGTAGGGTAGACACATATTTCCACCCGAAAGGCTATCTGCACCACCCTTTCAATGTTTGCTTTGCCAAACACAGTGCAAAGATTAGCTTGTGGACTACTAAAGTGCTTTGCACTGCAATCAGCAAAACATGCAAGCACACAAGGCTGCTGCTTGTAAGATTCAATTAACCACATAAGCAATGGGGTAATACTCCAGCTATGGTGAATTCAGTCTGATGCAGGCAGGGCCAAGAAGGCCAAACACAACATCTACACCTGCCCTTCAGGGCTGTAAGTATACACTGAGAATGAAATCAAACATAGAATGGGTTGCAATTAGCATTAGTTCAGTTTAAGGTCAAGGTGCATTGGAAGTGATTTGGTGCATGGCAAAGGGAACACCAGACATGTGTGTATACTGCGCCATAAGATCCAAACCAAAATTCACTCACTGCATCCTTAAAAATGCTTCACAGACTTATTTCCGAAGAGCAATAGATATGTTCATACTAAGCCTTACTGATGTCAGATGGGCACCTTGAAGGCAATAATTAAAAGGTAAGTCAGAAAAATGTCTCAACTGAAGTGCGGCCAATCAACTATTCAATTTTCATCTTCTTAGCTGCGCGGGAAAAAATGAAAGCCAGAACCTGATTTGTTGCTATGGGCAATGTATCAAGCACTTTTTATTAAAGCAGAACTCAACCCATTGCTTTACTTGTCTCCCAACACAGACACATTCAAGGCAAGCAACACATGATTACTTTCACAAGTGCTTGCGCTCTCAACTGAACTGTCAAGCCATGAAATGGCTAGTGCCATAACTGATCACATGTGCAATTCAAACACAGGCTAAGATGGCAGCTTCCTTGGCTGTAAAGGAGAGGAGGGGTTGGTGCCCCACCTTACCCTTTTGTGACAGTTATAAACTCTGAAACATTTTAAGTAGTTAAAATAAAACTATAGGTAAAATCCCCCCCCCCCCCCAATTTGTATAGAGGGAGGGGGTCATAATCCCTGTCAGTTAATTTTTTGCCATCTGTGTCCCATTGGGGTGGTTTCCCTTCACTTCCTGTCCAATAGCCAAAACAGGAAGTGAGTGGAAATCCCTGCAAATTAAAGGGACTCTCTATTGTCCCTATTGGAAGATTTCCCATCTATTACACTTCTGGGACAACACAAAATTGGGGATTTTCTGTTGCTTTCCCTTACAATAAAAAATGGTAGTTCAGAGAGACGCAGATGGTTGTCCTAATGTGATATTGAAGATGTACACCTCACACCAGACTCCTCAAGCCATGCGTCACACTCTCCTTAGGGGTTCTCACTCACCAGAAAGTAGAACACATCAAGCCTTGATATGTTACCAACGATTGTCATCCACGTCATGGAGGGTGTCGGAGATGTACTAGATATCGGATAGAAAAAACTCACAATAGCGTAATTCCATTTTCTTATCCTTTATGCTTTTCAAATGACAGGCTCCATAAAATCTGACAGTAAGATGGTTCTTATCAGCATTAAAGCGGTTTTGTACAGAAAATTGCAAGTTCATCTTATTCAAATGGCTTTGGAACATAGATGCAGTTATGACCATTGAAATAAAATAATATGCAGTATTTACCTTTTATTTTTAATGTTTATGCTGACTTCCGGGCTCTCCTCCCGTGGGAGTAGGCGTGTTTATCGGCTTTGCAATGGTCCCTGGGAACTTTTTTAGCTATTTCCCAGGAATCCGTGGGGGACACAGTCAAGCTGAAATTGCCATTTTGAAAGTGGGCAGGCAGCTCTATCAGCCATTACCACTATAGCACACGAGACGAAAGGAAGGAAAACAAAGAGGACACTCAATGAGCATGTGCGAGATGGAGCAGTGGATTTTGGGAGCTCAGCGTCATCGCATCCAGGAAGTAAATGCCTGTGGGCTTCAAACGCCCACAGTGAAAATGGAAACCGCCGGACTGCTTTTTTAAAAGTTTTCCTTAGCAATGAAATCGTCACGCCGGGGGTTAAAAAGACACCAATCGTGGCTGCAAAGACACCGTAGGAATCGCCCACCAGTGACACAGGTAAAAAAAAAAAAAACGGCAGTGGAATCCCGCTTTAAGAAACATTATTCGCTGCACAGGAGAGAAACGAGATTCTCATGTATGAGGAAGACAGCGTGTCTTCCGCTTGTCTATTCCTGGCCATGGAATGTAAAACGTCATTTCCAGTCACCGTAAGGTCACACACTGATGCGTTTCATCATTACGACTTCCTCTGAAGGCATTACCTTACAGCGCAGCGTCCCGGTTTATATATCAACAAGTTGCAGCGTAAACATTAACCTCTCAAGTGCCAAACCGCTCATATCTGCACTTAAGTGGTCATCACTACTTAGCTTGGAGGTTAATACATAATCTGCGTAAAGATCCACATAACTTGTATACCTAAAATTCAACATAGGGCATGTCTGAGCCCAGGTCGATATTTTACTCAATTAAAGGTGCATGTACAATACATCTGACCTATAGTAGACTCCATAAGCAAGCATGTGATTAGATTTCTAGTGCATTTTAGGCTATTTATCATATGAAAGCTGGTGATAAGAAATGATGGTAGCACTGCTTTAGTAATCAGTTGTACTCATTGAAGTACCTGTGGATATTTTACCATATTGTGTGAACAATTTTTTGGGCATTTTATTGCATTTTTAGCAGCAGCTGACACTATAGAATCACTGTGATTCACTGAGATTAATGAATGGTGTTTATTATTGTTAGATTTACCAGCTCCATAGTGCCGGGATAGTGGAAGAAGGCCTGGGTTTTCACTGTATGTTGATATAATGGTAAACAGAAGAAATAGAGAGGGTGGATATCACTAATGGGGGGGACGTAGAGCAATAAAAGCCTGGCAGGTGTTCTAATCTATCTCCACTCTATCCAAAACTAAAAAAAAAAATTTTGCCTTTAGCTGTACTTTAAATTAACGTGCATTCCATTTCCACACATTCTATAATAATTGCCTAATGCCGGGTTTTTCCTTTACAAAATCTGCCAGTTTGCTCATTTGGCACATGTCAAGACAAATATAAAAATAAAACCCATGCAAAAAGTCAGATATCCGCTATTAAGTGTAAATAAGGGCGTGTGTCACAAAACTGTACTGTATGTAGAATATGTAGGTTTAATTACATAGCATATAGTTGGTAAGGTTGAATAGAGACCCCAGTCCATCCAGTTCAACCTGGGTGAGTGGCTACAATTGTCCTTATCCCTGTAGATTGCACACTCACATTGGTCCCTACCCTCAAGGAGCCCATAATCCAAGGTCCCCATTCATATACTAGTACCAATTTTGGACAGAAGCCAATTAATCTACCACCATGACTTTGGAGTATTGGAGGAAACTGGAGTACCCAGAGGAAACCCACACACAGAGAACATGCAAACTCCAGGCAGGGTCTTGAACCAGCAACCCTTCTTACTGCTAGGTGAGAGTGCTAACCACTACACCACTGTGCTGCCATTGACCCCTGAAAATTAAAATAACGCCTGCTTATCCACAATGGTGTAGTGTGACTTCCAGTCCCTCTCTGTATAAAGTTGGCTCTGGCTGTGAACATGCATTGGGGGTTATTTACTAAAGGCAAATCCACTTTGCACTGCAAGTGCACTTGAAAGGAGGGGGACTGAGGGAGACATGCAAGGAAAATAAAAAACAACATTTTACCTTGCACATGATTGGATGATAAAATCAGCAGAGCTTCCACTCATTTTAGATCTACCCCTTAGATTTAGAGCGACTGCACTTCCAAGTGCACTTGCAGTGCAAAGTGGATTTGCCTTTCGTAAATGACCCCCATTGTCTGTTGTGATCCCTCTATGTCTGACTTGACTGGGTAAATATTAATATAATGTTAACCACCTTTTGGTAATAATGTTATAATGTTAACCACCTTTTGGTAAAGTAACTTCATTGTAGACAGTTGAATACTGTATTATGCTGTATTTGTTTATAAAGATACCACAATTAGAGCAATAGGCATATTAACTATTTAAAGCCACGTGCTGATGGCTTGATTACCAAGAACTGCTAACATAGCCTTCTTTTCTATAGTACAGCACTACAGCCAAACAATAAGTGCAGGTGATGTGAACCAATACACAGCTAAAATTATGCCTTTATTATTTTTCAAAGCACTGGTGAAATTTCCAGCTATGCATAGTATGGAGATGGACTGGATAGGATCTTTGATATCTTTCGCATTGCAGCTCATAGCAGGTCATCCAAAGATCTAGGGTGCTTTATGATGACCAGCTTTCAGACTGTTGGCAAAAAGTGCTTGCATCTGTAATAATTTGCAATGAGTTTAAATTATTTTCTGTTTCAATGTGTAGGACTTTAATAAATACAGTTCTATGCCTGTTGTGTCTAGATAAATGAGCATGCCAAAACATATGAATATTTGCATAAATGTGTAAGGGGCACCTGTTGGAGAGGCAGCCTGTGACTTAGAATAAGTAATCATAATACCTCATCTACAGATATCGCCCAAATCATCCTCTCTACTCCTCCCAGGACCTCTTGCTCCCTTGTTACATCCTCCCATGCTCACCTACAGGACTTCTCCAGAGCCTCTCCCATCCTCTGGAACTCCCTGCCCCAGTATGTCCGGTCAGCTCCTACCCTGTCCGCCTTTAGGCGATCCTTGGAAACTTGCTTATTCAGGGAAGCCTACCCCACCTCCACCTAAGAACTGTACTTGAGTCCCCTCCATCAGATCATCCCCTGCAGCCATCACTCTGTAAGCTCCACAAACAGGGCCCTTCTATTCCTTATGTATCCAACTGTATTGTAATTGTACTGTCTCCCTTTTTATTGTAAAGTGCTGCGTAAACTGTTGGTACTATATAAATGCTGTATAATAATAATAGGCGAGAAGCTCAACTAGAGGAGAATGATGTAATATGTTTTACTCGAAAATCAGGCATTGGTTTATGGATGTGTAGTCACAGTGGGGGCCAAAAGGTCAACATTGCCCTATCTTTTAAAAATAGCCAACATAGAACCCACCTGCAGGTTTTACCCTGCTTCCTGTCACAACTGCTGGGATCTGGGTACATGCTTATTAAGTGCTGTGCAAACTGATAGCTCTTCATAAATCCTGTATAATCATAAATATAATAATCATGATGTCTTTCCCAAAACACCAACTGCACTGCTAACTAAAAACCTCCCAGTTACAAATGGGACCAGGATTGCAGTAAGAAGGTTCTCCCAAAGGGTGATAAGAGGGGCTCCAGACCAAAAACCAACAATTTTTAGTACTATGAAAGCAAACTAGTGGTTAGCCCAAGTAAGTATTGGTTGCACGTAAAGCCGGGCATAGGTGGATCAAAGTTCAGCAGGGACCGGCTGGGATTTGATCCATTTGTGGGCTGGCTGGTTGTACTGAAGTCAATCCATCCATCGAATTCAGTACAACTAAACTGTCAGATTTTTTTGTATGTGATTACCGCACTGCCAGCAGTCATAGCCCCTAACAGTGATCAAGGCTCCTTGCCGGTGTTCTGCCAAAAATTGTCCCCCCATCAGATAGTGTCCGCTCCGTACTGCGCAGGACAAGGAGACTCCGATAGTCTCCGAAGATGAATGGCGCCTGCGCACTTGCTAGTACCTTCTGCCCTGAGTCCAGGTTCAAGCCTCACCATGCAAGTGGACATACGGTAGCACTTAGTAAAAGGGCCCCTTGCGGGCTTACTTTGCTCTCCATGCTTCGGGCACGGCCTCGCTTCGCTTGGCAATTTTTTATTCTGTCTCTATGTCCACTGGACTCAGTGGGCAGGTGCCATTCATCTTCAGAGACCTTCAGCGTCACAGTAGAGAGCAGACACTATCTGACGGGGGACGGTATTCGACACAACACCGGCAGAACACAATAACTCTGTGGGAGTGACAAGCCAGAGGGCGGCTCCACTGCTGCCCAGTCACATTTGCAGAGGTGAAAAGGGCTGAAACTGGCAAAAAGTTTGTCTACAGGACCTCTTCCTTCAGAAAATATGTAGTATAAGGAGGTTCTAAGTAGTTTTCTAGCAAAAAATGCTGATTTTAGCATGCATGTGGACATTTTTTAAATTGCTCCAGATGTGAAGTGGGTATCTACCTTAGATTTTAAGTATTGGCCCAAAGGCATTCATCCTGATCAATTTCCTTAAAATTGGCAAAGATGAGACAAGACAATTGTCTATAGTGTGCAAATGTGACTGCGGTCTAGTGGACTAGAAGGTTTGCTGTATCATCCTTTAATACAGAATAAAGCAAGATACAGATAACCTAGTGCTCCCTTGTTGTCATAGGCTGTATGGGGAACTCCTCCAACCTACAGGAAATAGATTAGTATGCTAGCTAAACCTTTAAACGGTCTGAATTTTAGCCTATCATAGGTGGATCAAATCTTGGATGGAAAAGCAGGACTGACTGAGACTCAAACCATCTCTGGGCAGCCTGGCTGTACTCAAGTCGTTCCATCGGCTATAGCCACTAGCAGTAATCATTGTATTCTGCCAGCAGGGAAGGTTCCTGTGCCCCCCCTCCCCCACCAGCAGGACACAATAGCATTGCGGGAAGGATACGTTGAGTGTTGATGAGGGAATCAAGGCTGCTCGCATTTGGCGAGTGGAAATAAGTGGAGGGTGACTGTGGAGCAGGGGCAGACTGGGCCGACAGATTCCTGGCTGATTGCTTCTGGCAGAAGCACTACAACCATCAGAACGGCCCAGAGGGGGGATTCTTGTCCCCTGGGCCGCTCTGATGCCCTGTAAAAAAGGCTGCACCACTTTTGCCAGAAGCAATCAGCCAGGGAACTGTCAGGAGGTGAGCTGGCCGGATCACACAGAATGGGGATCTCCTGCTGTGATACAGCTTGTATACGTGATACAACAAAGTCCTGCCTCCTGAACTGACACCCATGATAGACAGCACACTAGTCCAATGCCGGTCAAGGAGGCGGGACTTTATTTGACAGTGGCTGGCATTTCATATGCAAGCTGTATCACAGCAGGAGATCCCCCGTTCGCCTTTCCGATTTCTCCTGCTGCATTGATTGGCACTGATCAGGCTGCACTTATAGGCACTAATAGGCAGCACTGATGGGCAATGATAGGCTGCCCTCATGGGCAATGGTGTGCTGCATTGATAGACACTGATAACCACTGATGAGGCTGCACTGGTGGCCACTGTTGAGGTAGCACTGATGGCCACTGTTGAGGCAGCACTGATGGCCACTGTTGAGGCAGAACTGATGGCCACTGATGAGGCGGCACTGAAGGCCACTGGTGAGGTGGCACTGATAAGTTGCATTGAATGGGCTGCACTCATAAGGCAGCACTGATATGCTGCACTGATGGGCACTGATATGCTGCACCGATGGGCACTAATAGGCTGCACTGATGGCCACCGATGAGGCGGCAATGATGGGCGATGATAAACTGCACTGATGGGCACTAATGAAGCTACACTGATAAGGCAGAACTGATGGGCACTGATGAGGCTGCACTGATGAGTACTGATATGCTTTATGTTAATATTGTTAAAGTTGTTAAAGAAGAGGTCTGCCCGCCCCTTTAAAAATTAAAAGTCGGCAGCTACACATACTGTAGCTGCTGACGTTTAACATTAGAACACTTACCTGTCCTGGAGTCCAGCGATGTGGGCACTGCAGGCGATCTTCGGAGCCATTGCTACTAAGAGAACCGGACCCGTACTGCGCATGTGCGAAGCGCACTGCGGACTTTCACTGGCTCGCAGAAGAGGAGGAGGGAGGAGGAGGGGGACCGAGCTGTTGTAGATCGCTGTGGCCCGGTCTTCCAGAAGCGGGGAAAGGTATCCGCTCCCCCCCCCCAAAAGGGGGGGATCAGATGAGCGGAAGTTCATATTTTGGCTGGAACTCTGCTTTAAATATTTTATGCAGAATTAAGTTACAAAAATAAATATTAACAGTGTAATTTCATGCGATAATTTGGGAGGATATGTTTAGGGGTGTGTTTAGGGACGGACTTAGGGGCAGGGTAGGGTAGAGGTTGGGTGAGGAAACTGGTGGCGGGTAACTCTTAAGGTCTGGCTAGTAGCTCAGGACTTGAAATCTTGAGCCCTGATCTATTGCTAGGATTAGAAACATCACATTCCTCAGTCTATGATGTTTTTAAGATCAATTTTCTTTCAGCCATGAACAAATAAATACTAGTGGAGTGTGGCTCACCTGTAGTTTATTGTAGGCCAAGCGTGACTTAGACATTGATGACCAAGAATGAGTCAGTATGATTCTATTGTTTTACAAGAAAATCAAGAACAAGCTCCTGTACTTTTAAAGAATATAAAATTAAGAACGCTCCACTTAGGGTTGCCAATGCATTGCTTTAATTAGTGACGCCACTATTTATACAAGTTCTGTGGCTAACTAGATTCAACATTTCTGTATGTTCGTAATTATGGCGATACAATGGACACACTGATACTTCTGTAGACGATTAACCTTTATAATTTTTTTAAAGGGGAAACAGCATAAAGATAGATGAAACTTGCTGCGTGGGAATCGAAACTATTTTGAACGGGTTAGGGCCTGTTGCCGGCTCATCGTTCTGTAAAATGACATTGACTAGAGGAGTTTGTAGCAGCATGTCAAAAAATGTGCACATAGAGATATTGGTCATGGCATGTCAGATAATTGTCTCCCATACATTTGCTTTGCCTTTTATTTATTTTATCTGCTGCATTCAATTGATGAAGATAAGGCCTCTCCTTTGACACACATTATGATTACGCAATCACTCATTATGAATGCTGTAGGCACTGCTCGGGAATATTCCTGTTGCTAAATCTTATTATAAATACTCCCTCTGTACAACATGCATCAGACCCGTGCAATGCATTTGTGATGTCAGTACAGAGAATAAAATAACAATAAACATTGTAATTTTCCATCCATTTCTGTGAAATGTTTCAGGTAAAGTGCATGTAGGGAAATGGATGTATCTGGGGTAGTCATGAAATGTGTACACCGCTGATGGGTTTACTTCCTCTTTGTCTCCCTGCAAAGGTAAAGCATAATGGACTACTATGCATCGCATAATAGCCCATTATGTGTCACTTACCTGACACAGGAGCCAGCGATGTCACCGCTGTCCCCTGAAGTATGGAGCATCCATCTTCTTCCGGGTATCGCTGCTCCGGTGCTCCCCCGCATGCGCACGGGAGCCGCCACTAACAGCATATCGCCGTTAGCAGCGGCATGCTCAGTGCCCCTCTGCGCCGCTGTCTACGCGCATGCGCCGTAGACAGCGGTGCCTGTCTTTTTGCAAATATCTCCTAAACCATGTCTGTTTAGGAGATATTTGATGGACCTACAGGTAATCCTTAATCTAGACTTACCTGTAGGTCAAAGTGCAAACTACAAGTGCAAATTGCACTGAAAGTGCGCTTGGAAGATAAAAAAACAGCATTTTAGCTTGCACATGATTGGATAATAAAATCAGCAGAGCTTCCCCTCATTTCAGATCTACCCCTTAGATTTACAGAGACTGCACTTCCAAGTGCACTTTCAGTGCAATTTCTTGTGCACTTGTAGTTTGCACTTGTAGTGCAAAGTGGATTTGCCTTTCGTAAATAACCCCCCTTGTCTGTATATTGCACTTTTCGAGCACTAGCTCTTCATTTGTATACTTACAGTCATGCACATCAGTAGTATATATATTTTATTTATTTGTTAATTTGATTAGATACAGGTGTATATGGGCAGGATATGGTAGTACAGCTTGCTTATTCTGTCCATCATATGTTTTATGGGGGTTCTCCCATAATAATGGCAGCAGCAACCCTTTTTTCCCTTATCTTGTTTGGTATTGCACACCTTTGTGCAGGTGAACACGGCACCAGTTCAATTTTCTACTTCAGTTAGTGAGTATTAACCTTAAAGTGGTACTAAACTGAAAAAAAAACATTTATTATTTTGCAGATGGCTTCATTCATTTTCTTTCTTAGGCTTTCTTTATTTTATTTTCATCTGGTGATCCAGCCAATGGGGTTGATTTGCTAAAACCGAAGAGTGCAAAATCTGGTGCAGCTCTATAAAGACACCAATCGGTTTCCAGTTTTTTTGTCAAAGCTTAATTTAAGTTAGAAGCTGATTGGCAACCATGTACAGCTGCACCAGATTTTTCACTCTCCAATTTTAGTAAATCAACCCCAGTAAGGGTCCTTTCACATGGGCTGTCTGCCCGGCGGCCTCCACTTTGCTCAACGAGGGATTGTTCCATTGATCCCGCTGAGCAGGCGGATGGCAGGTCTGTTCCCGCCTGAAAAACTGACAGGCGGACCTGATTGGAAAGCCTGAGTAAAAGGGGCCTAAGTCTGTTTTTCAAAAGCACAAGTTGTATCAGTTACAGAAATGAGACAAACCATTTACCAGTGACTGGGTGCTTACAATTAACTTTTATTTATGTATGTAAAAAGGAAAAAAACTTTTTGCTGTAACTGCTTATAAAGTATTAACTGGAGTTCAGCTTAAATTTGTTAGTGTATTTAAATCTGCTAGTACATGTAATTAGCGATGAGCCCAATGTTTAAGTCGAACGTAAGTAAGTTCGACTCATAAGTAGGTTAGAACATAAGTTTGACTCGAACATCAGGTGCTCGCCCATATCGAACTTTATGAGGCATTCCTGGCAAATTCGAGCGCAGTGCATTGATGTCTGATAAATTGGCCAAAGCATGCACCTGACCTGCATGCTTTGGCCAATCACAGCATGCTCTGCTGTGAGAGCCATGATTGGCCAAAGGCATTGTGCCTTTAGCCAATCATGGCTCATGAGGCTAAGTCCATGCCCCGCACTATATAAGGCT
The DNA here is from genome assembly GCF_037356315.1 of Lithobates pipiens. Taxonomy (NCBI): domain Eukaryota; kingdom Metazoa; phylum Chordata; class Amphibia; order Anura; family Ranidae; genus Lithobates; species Lithobates pipiens. Next base: position 408,092,617 of record NW_027507718.1, read on the forward strand.
GCTTACACGGCGGCGTATATAGTGTTATGAATGAATGAAGTACACAGTGCAGGCAGTGTAGAGTGTGTGTGGGGGGGTCTGCAGGTGGGTGGGGCTTATCGGAATCTGGAAGCCCCCTTTAATAAGGGGGCCTCCAGATCCCGCCCCCATCCCATGTGAATGGGTATGGGGTACATTGTACCCCTACCCATTCACCAAGAAAAGTGTCAAAAAGTAAAAACCACAATACCAAATTTTTGACAATTCCTTTATTAAAAAAAGAAAAAAAAAGTGTCCTGCGATGTCCATCCATCTTCAAATATAGCGCAGACAAACCTGAAAAATAAAAAAATAAAATACTCCGCCTCCATGGGAGGCATTCCACAGACTGCTGTCTTTTCGCTGTGACAACTGTTATACAGGCAAGTGCAGCCGACACCACCTGGTGACATAACCGAGTAACCTCGCCACTTCTGACATCACGTGTGACATTCGATCACCCCAAAGCACCATCCCCATGTTGAGAGCAAGCAGCCTGGTATGGTTCAGGGGGGGGAGGGGGGTGCTCGCTTTTCCCCCCCTTTCCTGGCCTGCCAGGCTGCTTGCTCAGATAAGGGTCTGGTGTGGATTTTGACCCCACGTCATTTTTTGTTTTTACATTTTGCCGTGGGGTATCCCTTAAAATACATACCAGACTCAAAAGGTCGGGGGAGGGAAACCCAAGCCATTTTTTCATTGATTTTTATCTATGTTGCCGGGATTCAGCAATACATTACAGCCGCGAGCAATTTTAAATGCCATTTTTCCTTTAGAAAAGTAATTTTGCTGCGGCACAGTAAAACACATCAGAAAGATGCGCCATTTCACAGGCAGACTAAGGGGACTCCCCCCTGGCATGATACTTAAAGTATTATTTAATTGTTATTGTTTCACTTTTAGGCATTATTAAAAATCACTGCTCCTGAAAAAACGCCTGTTTTAAGAACTTTTTTTTTTTTTGCATTGATACATGTCCCCTGGGGCAGTACACAGGTCCCCAAACACTTTCATGTCAATAACTTGCATATAAGCCTTTAAAATTAAAAATGAGATTTTTCACATTCGTGTCCCATAGATTTTAATGGTTTTCACGTTTTTTGCCATGTCCATGCATTATGTTTGATAACCAACAGAAACTTACGACACAGCATTTTGAAGATTTAATCTGCTATGTCCTGCAACAAATGACACCATAAAACTACACAATCAATGCACATCTTTTGCAGAAGAAAAATACAGGTGCAGGTAGGAAGGTTTAAAATGTCCTTAAAGTAGGCAACTAAAGGCAAAACTTTTTTAATTTTGTAAAATGGCGATTATAACCATCTGTGTCCAGTGGCAGCCTGTCCATATGGGGCACAGGGGTGCCGCCCCCCTAATCTATGCATCTAGCCCCCTAAGGTACATGCGAACACATGGGTGTTTTTTTTTTTTAGAAGCACATGATTAGAGCCAGAGGCTCTACTAGGTTTCAAAAAGGGTGGGCTCGGGGAGCAGAGTTGTGTGACAATAGCAAATTAATATTCACTATTGTCTTCCTAATTCTTCTCCTGGCCAATCAGGAAGCAGGTCCTGAGACCGTCACCCGATTGGCCGAGAAGAAAAGTGATCCTATCGGCCACTGAGGAGGAGGAGGAAGGAGAGGCAGGGTAAGCACCAGGAGTAGGAGATGCAGGGTGAAGCCGCCCCCTGGAGGAAGTACTGCCTGCAACCTAGATGGGGTAAGTGTGAGGCTGGTGACCAACTGACTGGGGGTGGTGGCGGGTGGATTGTTTCTCGCCCCCCCCCCCCAAAAAATATGTACCACCAGCCACCACTGTCTGTGTCTCATAGCCTGTCTACTGTATCATAGCCAAAGCAGGTAGTGTGGGGAAATCCCTGGTTGTTCCCAGAGTTTACTAAAAGCTAGCATTCCCATTGGAAGATTTCCTTTTATTTCCCTATTCTGGTGACAACTCAAAGTTTTGGACTTTCTTTTATATTTAGGCTGGGTTCACATTATTGCAAATTGGATGTCTTGGTTTCCCAGCATCCAATTCGCATAACAGGAGAGTGTGACTGGTTCTCAATGGAGCCAATTGTGCGTCTTTGGCTCCATTTCAGGTCCAAATTCAGGCAAAAATTCGGGCCTGATACGTCCCTGAAACGGAGAACAGGGACGCACCGGACCCCTGCTGTGAGCCATAGCCGTATTCAGTGTGCATCCCGCCTTACTCTTGGTGATGATGGTAATCAGGACAAATAAGGAGAGTACATTTTCCTAACCAGGGACACAGAAAGCAATAAAAACCTGACAGGCTTGCCTTTAGTTATACTTTAATGGTAAATTTCTCTTAATTTCTCTGTTTTGATCTGTTTAATATAACAAAGCACTTTCAACTGTAAATCTGTTTAGTAGATATACGAAATACCTGTTGATTCTACTAGGGATCTTGTGAGCTGATGCCATTCTGTGCTTGCTTCCATTTTTATCCGTTAAAGTGATGGTAAAGTCTTGTTTTTTTTTTCTATAAAAACTCCAAACATGTTATAGTTAGCTGCTCTGTTGCAGTAGATTTGCACAGAGTAGCCCCAATCCTCCTCTTCTCGGATCCCTCTTTGGTGCCCCTGCCCCCCCCTTGTTGAGGGCCCCCCTTGCTATGGGAGCATCTGAGCCTAGCCGCAGCTCTGTGAGCCTAGCCGCAGCTCTGTGAGCCTAGCCGCAGCTCTGTGTGTCCGTTCAGACACAGTTATTTGGCCCCACCCCCTCTCTCTCCTGATTGGCTAACTGACTTTGAAAGCCGTGAGAGACAATGGTGCCGCTGCTGAGTCTCAGCCAATAAAGGGGGAGAGTCCCGGATGGTCGAAACACTCGTGGACATAGCTGGACAGAGAAGGCGGCTGCTGCACACAGACTGCTTTGTTATCTTACTGCTTGTCGGCACATTTTTATGCAGCAAAACTTGATTGGCTCTTAGTATTGACCCTCCCACTTCCATTCTGAAGTCTACTTTACAAAGAATAACAAGAGGTTGATATAAAGAAAGATTCAGGTACTTACACTAACTACATTTCTTTTCAATGAATACATAACTCTATTAAATGTTGTTTTTCTGCAGCTCAGCTTTAATGTCTATACAGAAGGAAAGCTTTGTGTTTACTTACTGCATTATGTCTGTGCTATTGTCTGTCAACTAACCATTTTCTGAGAATTCAAGGTTGTTCTGCTTGCTTGATAAGTTATTGGATGAGTCTGCAAGGCAGATGTAAATACAAAGGTCCTTATTTATTAGGATGGTACAAAGAGCGCAGAGGTGCATACAACAAAGAGGCCAAATTGCACCTTAATTAATATGTGTTCACTTAACTGCTAAATGGTTGCTATGGCTTACATAGCTGTCAGCAATTATACATTCCCAAGGTCACTTTGTCAGTACTCTCTTCCTAACATTGATTGTATTTACATGTAAGCAGAAATGCATTATGCATTTTAATTGCTACTTCTGAATAAGATATTACCCTTAAAGAGACCCTGTTATTGAAATTGTTTAAAAAAAAAAAAAAAGGCCTCCTATAAGAAGTTTTTATCTAACTCGCTGATTTGGCTTGTCACTTTACAAATTAAACCACAGCACACAACTACAGGCAACCATAAAATTACTGTCAGATAGCATTGTCAGGGTGACCTTACTGTTCTCTACTGTATAGATGGTAACAGCTTGGTTACTTTTTTATTATTAAATTTGGGGCGCTGAAAGCAGAGCATTCACCTGTTACTGGCCATGTGTTCTTTAGACTGCTTTTTGTTCTCAGCATATCGCGTTATCGCTTACCAAACTCTTTGCTCCTAAACCACTTCGCTTTAAGGCTGGATTCACACTATGTGTGGCTGTGGCTCGCAGCAGGGCTCCAATGTATCCCTGTTCACCATTTCAGGGGCAAATCAGGTCTGAATTTTTGCCTGAATTCAGACCTGAAAGGGAGCCAAAGGCACACGGGACCCTTCTGTGTGCTCCGTGGCCATCCCGGAGCTGTGTGAATTGGCTCCATTGCTAGCCGGTCACTCTCTCCTGTCATGCGAATTGGATCCTGGGAAACTCGCATCCAATTCGTATAAGTGGGAACCCAGCCTGACTCACTATCAATGCAATCCCTATTCTCATAGATAAATAAAAGTTACACCATTTAAGCCCCGTACACACGAGAGGACTTATGTCCGACAGACTTCCGAAGGAGTTCTGTCGGAGTTCTGTCGGAGTTCTGCCGGAGTTCTGCCGGAGTTCTGCCGGAGTTCTGCCGGAGTTCTGCCGGAGTTCTGCCGGAGTTCTGCCGGAGTTCTGCCGGAGTTCCGACAGAGTTCTGACGGTCTTTTCGACTGAGCGGACTTGGCCACACACAATCACACTAAACTCCGACGGATTCGAACGTGATGACGTACGACTCGACTCGAATAAGGAAGTTCATAGCCAGTAGCCAATAGCTGCCCTAGTGTCGGTTTTAGTCCGTCGGAATAGCACCGGCGGACTAGCGAATTTTTCGAAGGGACCGGGTCCGGCGGAGTTCCGTCTGAAAAATTTTAAGCATGTTCCATATTCTAAAGTCCGTCAGACTTTGGCGAATCAAAAGTCCGTTGCAGCCCACACACGATCGAATAGTCTGACGGAATCAGTCCTTCGGACTTTGGATGTTGAAAAGTCCGCTCGTGTGTACGCGGCATTAGGCTTCTTAAAAGGCTTTGCTCCTGACCAGTTTTACACAGCTGTATCTTCTGTAAACACCTGCTTGCGCTTTTTTTCTCAAGTACAATTCACACAATTATCTCTTAATTAAAATGTTTAATTTAAAGCAGGTGTCTCAACTGTGGTCTCTTGATTCTTAGGCCAGGTTCACACTGGCACGACACGACAGTTGTATCTGATATTGTCCTACGGCTTAAAGTCCGACATCTGTCCGACTTCAATGAGCGGGGATCCGACTTTGATTCTGACAATGCAGCCAGTTTGTGTCTGGTGTGAATCTTTAGGAGGAACTCCACTCCAAATTAGAAAAAAAAACGGCATGGGTTCCCCCTCCAAGAGCATAACAGGCCCTTCACTCTGGCATGGACCACCCTAAAGAACCTTGTGCCCATGTTGGTGAGGACAAGGGCCTCTTCCCGACAACCCTGGCCGTTGGTTGTCGGGGTCTGCAGGCAGGGGCTTATCAGAATCTGGAAGCCCCCTTTTAACAAGGGGGCTCCCGGATCCCGACCCAACCCCACCCTATGTAAATGAGTATGGGGTACATTGTACCCTTACCCATTCAACAAAAAAAAAAGTGTCAAAAATAAAACACAATATACAGGTTTTTAAAGGAATTTATTAAGACAGCTCCGGCGTCTCTTCTGATTTCTTCTCCCCTCTCTGGCTCTCCTCCACTGATGTCTTCTGCCTCTGCCGATTCTTCAGCCCTATCCGTTTCTTCTCTGCTGATGTCTTCTAGCCGTCTTTGGTTCTTCTCCCTCTGTCCGCTGTCTTCTGCCTCTTATGGGTCTTCTCTGCTGTCTTCTCGCTCTGGGGCGGGATGGATGGGTCATATGGAGACCCCACCCCTTATGATGCCATCACCTGGTGCACAAAGGAGCGGTAATGTCATAAGGGGGTGGAGCCTCCATATGACTTCTACCGGGGACCCTGCCCCATGCCAATATAAGTAGTGGCACACCGCACACCTGCCATTAGAGCAGGAGAGAGCGTTGCTTCAACGTTGGAAGAACAGGGGGAGAAGACCCAGGAAAGAGTGAGAAGACCCAGCAAAAGTGCAAGAAGACAACGGAGAAGACCCGGCAGAGGCAGAAGACAGCGGACAGAGGAAGAAGAATCAGAGAGGGCTAGAAGACATCAGCGGAGAAGACCTAGAGAAGGGAGAAGAACCGACAGAGGCAGAATATGTCAGTGGAGGGAGAAGAGCCGGAGAGGGGACAAGAAATCAGAAGAGACGCTGGAGCTGTCTTAAATTATTTAAAATACCTGTGTACTGTTTTTTGTTAAAGGGGGCTTCGAGGTTCCGATAAACCCCCCCCGCCTGCAGACCCCGACAACCAACAGCCAGGGTTTTTTGGAGGATGCCCTTGTCCTCATCAACATGGGGACAAGGTGCTTTAGGGCACCCATCCCCATATTGAGAGCATGCGGCCTGGTATGGTTCAGGAGGGTGGGGGTGCTTGCTCGTCCCCACCCCCTTTACTGACCTGCTGGGCTGCGTGCTCAAATAAGGGTCTGGTATGGATTTTCGGCAAGGGGGTTCCCCTTAAAATTCATGCCAGACCAAAGGGCCTGGTATGGTCTTGGAGGGGGAACCCAAGCCATTTTTTTTTTTTCGTGGAGTTCCCCTTCAAGATTATCAGAGCACAAGTGGCATGCCAAAGGTCGATAATTTAAGATGGCGATCTGACTTTTATCCGACTTCAGTGATATTCAATGGGCTGAAGTAGGATCAAAGTCGGACAAAAGTAGTGCAGGGAGCATTTTCAAAGTCGGATCGACTTGTGTCAGACCAGTTAAGATGGCTCTCATAGGGAAACATTGATTTTCAAACGTCATGCATGTGTCAGAACGTTTATTGTACAAGTGTTAACCCGGCCTTAATGAGACCTTGACAGAGACTGGCCAGTGGCAGCACAGTTTTACATTGGCAAGAACAAGGACAACAAAGCAAACTACTGGTCAATTTCTATCTGCCAGTCAAAATAAGCCTTTTATCATTTGATGAAAGAACATGTGTTGTTGCTAAAGCTATCTGAAAATTTTTTCAAACTGAAATTATTTAGATTGGAGTGCTGCTGCTGTATGTAAGCCAAGCTAGTGTACACTGATGCTGCATATTTTAGCGTAATTTAAAATATTTTTGTCTTTAATGTTGCCTTCAAAGCCTAATAAGAAGACCTTCTCCATGTTTTTTATTATATTTTAAATGTTTGCATTAGTAAATGTCCCCCCCTGGCAGTGCCAAGCTTTCCATGCCTTTTTCGTTGTTTCCCTATTAGCCCTAAAAATGGTTAGAATTTAAGAAAAAAAAATCACTGCTATAGACTTCAGTATGTTTCCCCTCCCAATTAGGGTTTGCTAAATTTCAAACAATATTCAACCAATCCTTGTTGAACCCAACATGGGTATATTGGCCCAAAGCTATTAGTAACTATTAGGCCTCATACACACTGCAGCTAAAAACACCCATTATACAAGCATTTGATTTTTTTTCTGCCCCTAAATGCCCCTCTATGTTAGCATATGGACATATAGGTATTCAGAGCCAGGAGCGTTTAGGTGCCGAAATCTGAATGCACCAATATCACATTCAGGAATGGAGAATTTGGGCACAAAAAAAACCAACATGCCTAAACGCGCTAATGTACCTATATGCTAGGCGAAACTAGAGCTTGAACATTTAGTAATTTCAATGACCAGAATTAATTAATATTCTGGTCAATTGAAATTAATGAATGCCCACACCCTTGACGCACCTAAGCGCACTTAAACGCCTTTGAAAAACACGGCTGAGTCTGAGTCTGATTAAGAATCATCAGAAATAATGAAACTGAAACTGCAGAACATTTGAAGCGGAAGTTCCAAGAAACAACCTTAACATAAAAAAAAAACAGCCTTGACATGAAAATATTGTGCCTTGGAACCAATTTTCCAATGCACTTAGTCACATTTAGGCATTTTTGGGAGATTTTCTGCTCTAAATCTCAGCTCTAAAAACTCCCAACAAGACAAATCCCAGTCATTTCAATGGCCCCTGTTCACATCTGAGCATTCTGTCACCATAAGCAAAATGCCCATCGCTAAAAAAAAGTACATGGGCTTCATTACAGGTGTTTCTACTGCTTTTCATTGGGGACTTGTCAACTTCAAAATGCCTGTACAAAAACACTGCAAAAACGCCAGAAAAAACTCCTGAAAAACAGCAACGCCTAGATGTGAATGGAGTCTTAGATGGGCCAGTGATGTCACCATGTCTCATTGCCACATGCTGGGAAAGTTGGGTGCTCAAAATTCAACAATTGTTTAATACAGGTGATGCTGGGCCATTTAAGCAAACCTTAGTATAAAAACATCCTAAGCCAAAGGCCCTAAACAGGGATGATCATACTCCTTGACATAGAACACAGAACCACATGATAGGTGTATGGGAAGAGAACACTGAATAATTAAAAAAATGAAAGAAATTGACTTGAAATGTCAGATAACATGCAAGTAACATTGTCAATAACTATACCTCAAATCCATGATTTGACTGTCCAAAAACTGCAAAAATATCACTAGTTGCATTTAGCTTTTGCATTTAAATGTCCCTGTTTTATATAAATAAGATTACATTTTTATTTTGTCTATTCTGTTCTGTTCCAAGCTATCCATTTATAAAACAAGGTTACTGACATATTTTCAAGTCATATCTATACCTAATTGGCCTGATAATGATTTTGACAGTCAGGCCAAAGGGATTTATAGACTTATTGGCCAATCCATTTGGGGGTCAGTAATCATAAAAAGGTTGAGAGCCCCTAGTCTAGGAATTTGTTCATATAGTCTCTACTGAAGGGGAAGACCATGTAAACTCAACCACCTAGGTCATCCTACGTGGGAGAGTACCTGGGCAATTTTGTAATTTTCTTTTTCCCCCCCCAAAGCTTTATTTGAAAGCTTTATCATTTATAACATGGACTAGTTAGTGTTTTACCAATTTTCAAGAAAAATAAATAGCAAAATGGTGTACCTACCATGCTCAGCTGCAGGCACCTGGGAAAATGTTATAAATGAATGATTTAAAACAAAGTATTTTTATCAGACATACATACTGTAAGCACATGCAATCAGTACTAGCTCTTGTCTGCAACAAGGAGTTAATTGGAGAAGGCATTGCCTTTGCTTTTTCTCAGACACATTCCCACACTACTGTACTGGCGAAATCTTTTTTGAGATATGAGATACGTTTGTCTTCCACTCACTGAAAGTCTCTTGTGTGTCTGGACTGGAAGAGAATTGCTTACGCCCAGTATCTTGCCATTCAGCCTAGTACATTAGAAATGTACTAGAAACTTTGCATGACTGTGTTTAAGAGAGGAAGGTAATGGAAGGTTGATGTGTTAGTGTGATATGTTTCTTCAAGTGGCCCATTCAAAATGAAAGATGGAAGGCAGCATGCATTGTTGGCACCTGAATTTGATTTGGTTTCAGAGTCTTGCAATATCCTGTACAGCAGCACTCATACTGTAAAAGGGAGGGAACACTAGGGATCAATCATGTGTACTGTAAATGCGCTGGCAAGGAACATGCTGGCAGGAGGTGAAAACAAACTGACAGAGGGGTCAGCTGCTGCTGCTCAATCATTGCCTACACACATGGCATGACCTAGCTTTATTGTGTGTGTGTATATATAAACCCAAGAAAAAATATACTATATATTACAGCTTACTCGTCCTTAGATGTGGTGGCTGCATTCATTTTCTTTTTTCGGGCTAAGTGCATTATCTGCAATGCAGAAAAATACATGTTTATCTTGCCATAAATTGTGTCCTTGTAGCTTCCTGTGCACTGAACTGAAACATCAAACAATGTTTTCAGCCTTCTCAGCTATCTTCTGTGACATCACAACCCCTCCTTCCTATGTAATGGAGTTGAGAGAGAAGGAGGGATTTGTAGTCCAAATAAAAAGCTTAGCATGAAAACTCAGCTCTTCCGTAGCTACAGTACAGCAGGGGTTCCTGTGAATATCTGCTGGAGGGAAACGCATTTAAAGACAATCAGAGGCTGCCAGCTCCCGCAGATAATCAGAGCCTCTCCTCATGCAGCGATCAAAGTGATTGGGCACAGGCAGTCTGCTTCCAGGGCAGATCACTCACATGTAATTCCTGCAGGAGCCAGCAGCCTCCCATTGCTTTCAATTGGCCTGCTTCCTGCAGCTAATCTCAGGAACCCCTGCTGGGATTCTCTAATTTAATTAATGTGCGGGTACATTCACAGATGTGAATGCACCTTTAAAGTGGTACAAAGGGTAGATAGTTTCTATACAGTAAGGTAAAAAAAAACTTCTGGAAGCAGCCCCCTTAAAAATACTTACCTAAGCCAGTTTTGAATCCAGCGCTGTGCATGAGAGTAGAGGCTCTCTTGGCTCTCTTTCTCCTCGTTGGTTCAGATACAGCAGCAGGAGCCATTCAGTCAGTGAGGAGGGGAGCGGGGCTGAGATGCACTCTGTGTCTTATGAACACAAGGCACCGGCTCGGCAGCAAGCATGCACAAGTGCCCCCATAAAAAGCTGCTTGCTGTGGGGGCAATTGGTGGGAGGAGAAGCTAGGAGCACCAACGGGAGAGCCGAGAAGAGGAGGATCAGGGCTGCTCTGTACAAATCTATTGCACAGAGCAGGTAAGTACATCAAAGTCAAGTGGCGACCCATCCCAAACATGTCCCCAACCCAATTTATGTCCCAAGCCATAGTTTAAAAAACATTGCAGCAGAGAAAGGTCAAGTCACCAGCTTGGCATCACTTTGTGGTAGAATTGTGTAAATGTCAGGAATGAATAGGCAGAAATATAACTCAACTGGCAGGAAAATGAGGGTCCCATATATACATTACAGCATTTCAACATCTTTGTCATTGATAACAAATAGAACAACCTTACAAAGGGTTCCCTGTTGTCTATTTTGTGAATTTAACCACTATGTACCACGGATGGATTAACCTGTGTGTTGGAGGACTTCATATATGTTCCCCAAAGCTTTTTACACTGTGAGCGGTTCCCTGGTCTCTTTGGAATCTTGTATGGTCCAGGAGATGGCTGCTTCAGTTGTGTAGTGATGCTATATTTTTTGTACAAAGTCACAAGGTCACTTTTTTTTTTCCATTCATTATAAAATTCATATATGCACCTGTGCAAATGTTTTAGATCATTGCAATGATAGCATTTTTAATCTTTTGTCATTTATATTCAGGAACAGAAATTAAGGGATTTTGGGGAGCAGATGGCAGTGGAATTTTAAATGCAAATAAATGATGAAATATGTTGCTCTTGCATCCTGTACATGCAAAATGTCAGAACTTTTGGAAATACTCAGCTGTCATATTCTACTGCTGCTGGAAAATATGATCTGTTACTCAGGAGAGAAGTATTGATTATGTCATTGAAGGAATGATGATGATAGTCGAGAAATATGCCAGGATATTTTAATTCCCATCTAATGTTACAGGCTCCTGTCAATAACCATAACCTTTACATTTTCGCTCAGATGCTCTGTCTTTTAGGAAATTCTTCCCTGGTATTAGGAGTTGGAAATTTGCTTCTAAGGATTTTTATGTTCTTTATTTCTTATCCGTATTATGAAGCACTTGGTTTAGATGTTGTTTCCTCTTTAGTGAAGATCCCTCTGGTGATTATTACTCTCTTTCTGTTTGCTGAAATGGGAGCAATCCATTATTCTAACTCTTTCTATGACATACAGGGTGAATCCTATACTGAATAAAATGGACGTCTCTGGCCTTTGCTAGCTTCTGTACTGGTATATACTGTATGTAACTCCTAAGTGATTTGTTGCAGTAGGATATAGTGTAAGAACGTCAACATAAAAATACAACGTGGATATACTGAATGGGCAGCTGTCGTCTTTCATTACATTTTCTGAAATGACATATAATTAAGCTTTGAAATGCTGTACATTGCAACAAACAACATTCCCCTGCAGTGGCTATACTGAATGGTATATTGTGATAGCAAATTAAATATACAATGCCAATAGCCTAAGGTTGCTGCTGGTGCTGCTGTGGTTCTGGATGTCATGGACTAGTAATATAACACCCTGTACAGACCACAAACCTGAAATAAGTCATGAAACGATATTGTACAATTTTGAAGATCTGTGAATGCCCAGTTATCTCGTTGTGTGTGAGTGTGTGCATTTGTGTGTGTGTGTACAGTATATATGTATACCATTAAGGTTTGATTTTTTTTAGCCAGTAGCTTATCTAGTTCCATTCTAAGAATGGAAATAGGGAATGAGCATGCATATCTGTGATAGGCAAATGGGAAAAAATATTTAGACTTTTAATTACCACCCATTGTCTCTGGGCAATCTTAGGACCACAGCATTTTTTTAACACACTGCATTCCACCTGCAGGTGAACTTTTATTATGGGTATAATATTGTGTTTCTCCTTCTCTTGTCTTATTTCTCTTGTTTTATAACACATCGATCTTCTATTCTTATTGCAGTGGTAGCTTTGCCAGTCGTCCTTTTTGGAATATAATACCTTCAATTGGACATCAGCCATGGAATTCTGTGATGGAATTGAAGTATTGGATAATGCCCTTCCTCAGTCACTATGTACTGGATGTGGACAGCAACATTCCACAGAGGAAAACCATTTTTACACATACACCGAAGAAGTGGATGATGATCTAACTTGCCACATTTGTCTTCACGCACTGGTAGAACCTCTGGACACCCCTTGTGGTCACACATTCTGCACCCTCTGCCTCACAAACTTCCTTATACATGAGAATTTCTGTCCTATGGATAGGAAACACGTCATGCTACAGTCCTGTAAAAAGTCCACCGTTCTAGTAAGGAACTTGCTGGATAAACTTTTGGTTGTTTGCCCCTTTAAGGAATATTGTAATGATGTTCTTCAAAGATGTGACCTTGAGGATCACTTCCTGAACAGGTAAGTTGTATCCCGCTGGCAAGTGATCACTGTATTCTAAAGTTTGTATGGAATTGAACAGGATGTTAACAAGTTTGATTAATTAATTTGGAGTTATTGGGCCACCCTAGTACTCTCAGACCCTTAAACTCTTATGCCACATACACATGATCGTACACACGATGTTGGATGTGAGCCTGTTGATGGTAAGTCTGTGTGTATGCTCCATCAGACATATGTTGTCGGACTTTCCACCAACAAATGTTGGCTAGCATGCTCTCAAATTTTCCACAAACAAATGTGTGTTGTCGGACTTTCCGATTGTGTGTACACAAGTCCGTCGGACAAAAGTCCAAAGTACAAACACACATGTCCGGAAGCAAGGTCTTGTAAACTAGCGTTTGTAATGGAGAATTAACATTCGTGACGTGGCAAATTATGAAATCTCCAAATGCAGCGAACATTTTTTTTCTTCTTTAATGGGATAATAATGAAGTTGCCCTTCTGGTGATATTAATGTGAAACTAATTTTCAATGGCTTTTTTTATTCTAGTGATATCAAGAATAATATTATTATTAGTTTTTTTTTGTTTTTTTGATTTGTGCAAGTTACCACAACACCATTATCCCGTAGTTTTTAAGAGCAAAGATACAACTATGTTGGTGTCCCTTGTCAATTTTCCATTGTATTTTTAAAATGTAACTGCCTACTCCCAAACTGTCATTTGAAGTAAAACACATAGCCGAGTATTATTCTCCACAATTTCTTAGTGCATTAAAAAAAGAAAACAAATAAAATTAGACATGCTATCTGCCAATAGAACTTAACCAAAAAGTGCATTCTTTGCATCCAAAAATGGTCCTAATGTAAGGAAGAACTTTGATGGGGACCCTGATATAAAAACGTAATTTGATGTAAGGGGGACCCTGATTAAATGGGGACTCTAATGGGGTCTCTAAAGTAAGGGAGGCTCTCATCAGGATGTGACCCTTGTACTAAAAAGTTTGGGGACCCCTGATCTAAATGAATACAGGTATTGGCTAACATGGATAAACATGCACTAATTACCCTAAGCAGCCACTTAAATTGTGTAGTTTATTTTCTCAATGCAAATAGGAACTAAAACTTTAGATTGGTTACAGTGAGAATCTTTTTTGTTCTTTTTCACCATATTTTGGAAATTAGCTACAGGGTATCATGTATCACAAAAGTGAATTTCTAGAAAAAGCTTCTAAATACTGTTAACAAAAAAATTTGAAATAATTGTTTCCTGGAGCTCAGCATGTACTTTCCTGTGTAAAACACACAAGCATGTCGGAAGTAGGATCACTTTTTTGTGAGCGATTTCATAATATTACCTTTATCTTATTTATGGTTGTAATTACCTCTCATATAAGCAGACTCCTGGGAAATGTAAAATAAGCTGCTTCCTTACAGTCAGTTTATTTGTGTTTATTGCATGTTCATTACCGACAGGATGAGAGCCTGCCAAACAGATAATGCAGCAGTGTGTATACTTGTAGTAAGGATTAGTTGTGAAGAGAAAGGATAGTGCTCACTAAATCCTTGTACTACAGAGGGATCTATGTGCGGTTTGCATGTGGTTACATTAGCGTGCTATGCAACACCTGCTTCTTGTTGGGTACAGATTCTACAATGCTGCATCTATTTTACTTCAAAAGTACTTAAGACAGAGAAAAACTTTTTTCAGCAGTAATGCTCAATAGGAATTACAATGGGATCCCATTTGATGTACCGGATGGTTTCTGTGTGATTTTTTTTTTTTTTTGGGATAAATGTACCGTATATCTGTCTGAATAATGCCTGCATATTACTCGTTTCTCTCTTTATAATTATATATCTGTTATACAAGTGGGGGATTCTGGTATTGGCATAACTATAAAAGAAGAACCCCTATTGCAAACCCATTATATGGCCCACTCTGCAAATTGTGCATTTATTGTAGCAAGAAATTCTAGTACCAAATTGAATTGTAGCAATTGAGCAAACTGTTAAATTCTGTAATATAATAACAATAATAGTATTAAGATTTGTAAATATTTATATTATCCTTGAATATTTGACAATTTGATAAATGCTATTGCTGCCTAGATTGTGCATCATGCATCCACATTTGTCTGGCCCCTCTGTTCTGGTGGGCCCCATAGCCATCACATGACCTGCCATGGCTGTAGAACACCCTCTTTGCCCGTAGAGCCAGTTAGGCTCAAATTCTCTTTATGTCCTATTCTCAAACCATTATAAGAAAATACATTTCCATATAAAATCTAACTTACTCTATGTGCATGTTATTTTGCTCAGTAACAAAAATGGGATTCTTTTTTTTAAGGTGTGATGTTTACATATAGGGCTTGACTTACTAAACTATGAAGTTCACTTCAGGAAGCATGTTCAGGAAAATTGTAAAAAAATCTATTCCTCAGCATATGACTGGATTTTTAAGTGACTTAATCCCTATTTCACAGTGGGGTTGATTTACTAAAGGGGTGGTAAATAGTCAGTTAGCTTACTGAAGCTTTGTTCACATGACTACTCAGTCATACTCAATCAAAATTCTTGTTTTCCTTTTTGTCTTATACATAATAGGGTATTTAATGTGAACATTTATTCACCAAACCAAGTGAACATTGGCTGGGTGAACACATTCTAACTATGTCTATGGATACATGCAGGACAAAGAGAGAGAAATATTAAAGGCTCCGTTTTTGAAAGATTGCATTTTAGGAGACTGAAAAAGTGTGCTGTGGAGTAGAGAGATCAAAGTTGATGTCGTCAGTATAGAGATGGTTTTGAAAGCCATGTAAGGTTATCAACTGATGAAGGGAAAACTGTAGATAGAGAAAAGGGAGTCAGACAACAGATTGTGGGGTTCCCTATAGAAAAAGGAGGGGAAGGCGCTAGAGTTATAGGTGATGTTAAAGGAGCACTTGGATATATTGGAGGGGAAACCAAGTAGGAACAGAGTCTTGGAGGCCAAGAAAATTAAGATTTTTCAGAAGGAGCGAGTGGTTTACTGTGTCGAAGGCAGCAGAAAGATCTAACACTAAGGCCCCTTTCACAATTGTGCAACTTGTCCTGTGACTTGGGACTGCAAAGTTGCATAACAAGTCCTACCCCATGGTTTCCAAAGAGTACCATTCATATCTGTTCGACTTCAAAGTAGTCCCTGCACTATTTTGGTCCAACTTTGCATCCGTAGACCTCAAGATTACACAAGCATTGCTTTAAGTCACGGCAAAATTGAGAAACTTTCATGTCAAACAAGTGGGAAAGGGGCCTTAGAGAACTGAGTAATGGACATTGGTTTCAACAGTTAGTAAGTCATTAGTGAGTTTTTAACCAGGGCCGTTTCTGAGAAATGTTGTGGGCAAAAGTGAGATTGGAGGTAAATGGGAGAAAGGAGATGGATCTTAGGTTGTTCAAACTGGTGGAGTCCGAAGAAGGCTTTTTAAGGTTTATCTAAATTGCGGCCACATCAGTTTTTTATACTTCCTTTTATTCGGCTGCTCTACTCAGTCACTGGAATAAGAGAAAAGACCCCAAGTCAACTTTATTAATTGTAGCTTAGGGCTGAAGACTCTCTCCCTGGGCTCATGTGACATTTCTGGGTGTTGAGGGGCCAATCACCATGCATCTGTACTGTCACATGGGAGGTAAAATAGAGAGTCACGTGATTCCCTACAATCAGAAATACTGTATTTTTTCTTCACTTCTGGCAGTGGAACAGAGTAGTGGGGAAGTGATTAGAAAGTAGACAAAAGCAGTTGGTGGAATGCCATTAAAGGACAGCTTACCATTTAGTAATGTTGTCACTTAAAGTTCCCCACACCCTAATTCCCCGGATTCATACTTCTCTGGATGGCTGGGGGTCACAATGAGTACAATTGGGGTCTAGGTGGTGGCTGAAGAGTGAAGAACTTGGATTGATGTACTGTAAGTTTCCATATCTTATATCCGGAGGGTAGGGACGTGGAAAATCACTGTAGTATTGCTGCTTCAGGTGCTCCCCTCTGCAGACTGACCATAGGGAGACACTCACTTAACACCATCGTCATTTGGAGAATGTCTTGTTTTGTTTTGTTTTTGTTTTTGTTTTTTTAATGAATACGAGGCAATATTTTATTGGATGAAGTAGATTGTGATGTCATCCATCCCTCCACCTCATTTCTTCTAGGCAGTGAGACAGCATATCATAGTGATGGGCCTATAGAAATGTGTGGGGGAGCCCAAGGTATAAGCAAACTCTGCTACATCCTGGAAATATTGAAGCTGTACCTGTTATAACAGCCATAAAATTGTGTATTACCGCTGCTGCAGGTATATGGACCTTCAGGTACACCATTTAAAGATTATTTATAGATGGATTATTATAATTACTGCACAGAGATATGGTTACAATAACACTGTTAAAATAGCAAAAATGTAAAATATTTTAATTGTTGCAAAAGAATTGCTAGTCATACAAGCATTGTCATAAATGCAATCATAGTTCTTACTGGCAATTAATACTTGGTCGGTGTCAAATGTTCCTTTATAAACATACAAGCTGCTTTCATCTTATTGAATGTGACCCAATGGCATCATTGTGAATTGTATGCCAGTGCCACTGTTGGTATGCTCACTGAATGTAGGGCCTTTAATGGATCAGAATGATCAGCAGAGATGCATTTGGAAGCAGCAAACTATTCATCTTTAAAAATAAAAAATAAACAAATTTTCCTACAGTGTTTTTGGTAGAACATGAGGGTGGGAGGGGATACTATTTATGTTACAGGGAGCAATCAGCTACATCTGGTATGGTGGTACCAGCTCCTTGTTTAAATTAACAGGGTGTTTTGGGAAAAAAATGCCCAAACCTGTA
This sequence comes from Lithobates pipiens, assembly GCF_037356315.1. NCBI lineage: Eukaryota > Metazoa > Chordata > Amphibia > Anura > Ranidae > Lithobates > Lithobates pipiens. The sequence goes on from NW_027507718.1 coordinate 408,110,173, forward strand.
ATCTGGTAATACTGGTGCAGCACCCTCTACCAAGGTAAGTACTAGCATAGGATGTTTGGAGGGAAACTGTCAGCACAGGTACATTTAGGCAGGCCTATGCTTTGAGCTAGGCCTGTCTGTTTTGATGTGGGGGCAGGGAGTGGTTAGTATAGCAGTGGGTGTGACCACCTGTGCTTCAGTGCTGAGGTGACTCCCCTGCTTCCAGAGAGAATGTTCTGGAAAAGGGGGCAGGGCCTGGAACTGGAGTGCCAAGCAGCTCATGTGGGAGCCCTGACCAATCCTCAACTGGAATTGGCAGGGGGTGGGCCGCCTATATAAGCTGAGGTAACAGGCCACTGGGAGAAGTTGTCGGCAGAGAGAAGTGAAGAATGTGAGTGCTAGACAGCAGCAGGAGGGCACCCCCATCTGTGGAGGGGTGCGCCGATTGCAGGAGGAGGCTTGGGAGAGCTGTGAGGGAACTTCACCTTTACACAGTCATTGGTGAAGTCCTTGTCATTGATGGGGAATTCCTGGAGCAAAGGGGCAGGATAAGCTGTTGGAATGTAGGGTTCGGTTAAGTTCTTCACCATGGACTCTGAGCTGAGAAAGGTCAGTGAGTGTACCACAGTGGAATGTTGGATGTGGAGACATGCCAGGGAGTCTGTGAGGGAACTTCACCTTTACACGGTCATTGGTGAAGTCCTCATCATTACACAGTCATTGATGAGGAGTCCTGGATCAGAGGAGAGACTGTGGGGAATAGTGTCAAATCGATGTGGCCTGGGGACGCAGGATTTGCAAGTTGGGCTAGCTGGGAACAGTAGTCCATTGTTCAGCATATGCTTTTAAACTACTAGGCCTCCGGGGAGAGGTACTGCAGGCTTCTGGCCTAGTAGCAACAGCCAATCAGAGTGAGCATTAGAGACTATTCAGAGTGGGTTCTTTTGCATACGGAAGAAGATGTGACAAGAAATTAATGTGCTACAGCATAAGTTTGTGCAGGAGGAGAGGATTTCTGGAAACTTCATCCTTACACGGTCATGGGTGAAGTCTTCATATTTACACGGTCATTGATGAGGAATTTCTGGGAGCAATAGTCTGCAGGACTTACGCAGAGGAGGAGCAATAGTCTGCTTGGTGATGCAGGGAAGAGACGGTAGCTGTTATATATGCGCATCATTCCTTCAGGCTCAAACAATGTTCTAATCTATAAACATCTGTAAATATGATGGCGAAGTATTTTGATCTATGGGCATCTCATATACAACTTTCCCCCAACCAAGTTATATCTCCCAATAAATAGAAACAAAACAAAGCAAATGACTGTTTATTGTCTCTGAGGTGATATATGAAGGTCTGGCAGCAGGGTTATATGGTGAATGTTTGTTACTAGTGACAACTACACCGCTACACTGGCATTTACCAGAATGCAAGGTATGTTTGTAAGCTTTGTACGCTGACAAGCGCACCTAGGATTTTAGTAGCCTGCATATATTCTAAGCTTGAGTCCCATAGCAGGACTTGGGTACCCATTTATTTATATAATTATTCCACTAAGCTTGGCAGTTTGGTTGTGTGTATGACAATAAACAGGCATGGATTATATTTCAGTAATGGCTTTTACTTCCAGTTTAACCATGGTAGCCATGGTGATCCAGGTGCTTTAGTCTCTTGCAAGATCCTCTGGTTGTAAATTAAATGAATTATTGTTACCTCTTGGTTTGTTTACAACAACCGACAATAAAATGTCCAGTGTTAGGCAGTTTGGGTACAGCAAGGCTGTTTCTGCATTTTAGGTGCGCTGTTATTGACTTCTAATAGACCGTGCTTTTTCTGAATGTTTATAAAAGATGCAGCATGCAGGACATGCAATTTAATAGAAGTCAATGTGCTTAATTCCCAGGAGACAATCGGCCCATAACTCATTTACCAGCCTGTCCCTGAAGCCTATCATGGAATCTCAAAAGTCTTACATTTGATGATAAAAGTACGGTAGTTGTCAGATTGAAAACATTCCAATACTAGGTCCTTCTCACCAATACAATAAAGTCTGTTGTTTATGTGGAACAAAAAGATACAGTATAATAAATATCTGTCTTCTAACAATAGCACCATGATCATACCAGACCATTCTACCATTTAAATTGCCCAACAGTGCCATGCACACACAATGATAGCAGCATTACCGCCAACACATTAACAAGTGGGGAGCATAATATGTTACGGCACTTAACAATATTGCATTGTCGTGATGCAAAAGTCAGATAGGATTTTTTTTAATCTCGTGTTTGCAGGTATTCAGAGAAACCTGTATCATTGTTTCTGTTGTACCTTCGAGCCAATTCCCTCTGCTCCAGTTTCAGATTGCTTAAGACTTGTCCTGTATTTTTCATATTCATGTTATGTTGTCATATCACACCCATGGCAACAACTAAGTAGTTACTGTATCATCTGATTATCATTTAACATCTATGAATAACCTTAAGTGGATATTTCATTACAGGTTTTCCAGAGCAGATGTAGCATGTTTTATAAAGGTGTTGAATCTTGGTTGCATAGAATTGTTTCGGTGCGTAGCTATTATCTATGATAGTATCATTGTGATATTGTTACTTTAATCCTATCAATTAGAATAAGGCTTAGGTTGTGAGTAGATCCATACCCAATCTCTACAATATAATATACTGTACAGTATATGTTAATGTATTTTCCAAAGTATTTCTTTTTTTCTTCCACTAAAATGATCCTTGATGATTGATCCTCCTATTAAGGTCCTTTTTCAGGCTCTTCCTGTTATGGGGTGACAACAATTTCCCAGTTGTGCTCTTGTGTTACACTGTTGCATGTTCCTTCAATAGAGACAGCATGCAGCTATGATGACCACAACATGTAGGGACATTGCAGAGTTGCCACCATAATGTGTATTTGATGCTAGAGTGCGTGCATGTAGACAGTTGCTAAAAAAGACTGGAGAAGAACAGCAGAACTAACGTGCAAAAAGAAGATAATTAAAGTTGTATTAAATATTCATTCATTCAGTATTAGGTCAGTAACTGACTTTGTTTTTAGGGAATGATTTTTATGAGTATTAAGAGATGTTCTAAAGATTTACCAAAAGAACGCAACTAACCATTTGTTATGTAATTTCAACCTAAAAATGTTATACAGCTTAAATAAACAACATTTATATTAGTGTTGTGCCCTTTTTTTTTGTTCCTAATTGGATCTCTAACACCTATAGGTTGCTTGAATTGAGCCACATTTCTTATTGTTTATTGTGGCTTAATGCTGTATTTAAATCTAAAACATTGGTGTGTGGAGATATCGGGGGTTTATTTACTAAAGTCCCTTGTTACCTCCTCTCATGCTCGCCTTCAAGACTTCTCCAGAGCCTCTCCCATCCTCTGGAACTCCCTGCCCCAGTCTGTCCGCTCAGCCCCTACCCTGTCCACCTTTTAAGAGTTCCCTGAAAACTCATTTATTCAGGGAAGCCAATCCCACACCCACTTAACTGTCCCTGAGCCGCCCCCATCAAATCATTCTCTGCATATATTACCTTTTGTACCACCACCCCCTCCCTTTAGAATGTAAGCTCTATGAGCAGGGCCCTCCTGTACCTTTTGTATTGTACTGTAATTGTGTTGTCTCCCCTATATATTGCAAAGCGCTGCGTAAACTGTTGGCATTATATAAATCGTTAATAATAATAATAAAGGCAAATCCACTTTTCACTGCAAGTGCACTTGGAAGAGCAGTTGCTGTAGATCTGAGGGGGACATGCAAGGGAAATAAAAAAATAGCATTTTTGCTTGCACATGATTGGATAATAAAATCAGCAGAGCTTCACCTCATTTTAGATCTTCCCCTCAGATCTAAAGCGACTGCACTTCCAAGTGCACTTGTAGTGCAAAGTGGATTTGCCTTTAGTAAATCAACCCCATTGCAGCCTTTGTCCTGACAAATTGTGAGACTTAAAAGACAGGTCCACTTTTAATAAAAAGTGCTATTTCACCCTCCTTGCCTTAACTAATGCCGCGTACACACGGTCGAACTGTTTGACGTACTTAGTCCGTTGAAACACATTTCAGCGGACAATCCGCTCGTGTGTGGGCTTCAGCGGACTTTTTCAGCGTGCAGTCCGGAGTGCTAAGAATTTCGGATTTTCCAAAAATCTGTCCGTCGTACTTTGGTTTCAGCGGACAATACGGTCGTCAGTATGCTAGTTCGACGGACTAAGAATGGCGCATGCCCAGAAAGGATTTACACGGCGGAAGGGTGCTTTGCTGTGTCTTGGACTTCCTATTTCTTTTTTTTAAATCAGAAAATAACTTTTATTTCGCTTGTTGCACAGTACAAAATATACACCAGACAGTGCAGAGAGAGACATAAGGAAACAAAAGCAAAACATTGATTACAACAACGTAAGATGCAGTGAGAGAATAATCAAGTCCCAGAAAGAATAATTGCACAACCCATTCCCTTACATTTGTGCGTTTAATCCCTTTCGGTACATACTCTCGTTATTCCCAGGTTCTTATTACAACGTACCATTATTCTGTCCACTGACTCTCCCCGTCATTCCTTATACACCAAACTATCCACTGTGCAACAATTCCAATATCATGTATCTTAGATAGAAAAAAAACCATATCAACTAATATGTCAAAAACAACATTACATTCAAAGTAACCCTTTGCAGTACTTTTAGTTTCCTGTGTACACATTCTAGATAAGAACAGCATAATAAAGTGGTATTCCAATGTTCCCTCCTCCAATAGCAGAAATGCCTTGTTTTCGTACGGCTCACCCTCTGTCCCTATCAGTAGCCTTTGGGCAATCGTGCTCCGAGTGTCTATCCCAGAATCAGTCTATCTTTGATAAGTTGGTAGGGGACCAACCCCGGAACCTCCAGCCATGCTTGCCACATTAAATAAAATTTTTGTGGGACTTTCCTATGCTGGTATGTTAATTTTTCTTTAATTAATAAGTTGCTCACACTGTCCACCCATTGCCCCCTGGTAGGCACCCTTGGGGTAATCCACCGTTGGGCAATCAGTTTACGTGCCTCATAGAGCAATCTGAGGACTGCGGTGCGTGTGTGTGAAGTCAGCGTGTCATCTTCCAGGGCACCCAGCAGACAGACGGCCGGATCCATTGGGATGGTCACACTATATACTGTAGAAATCATAACTGTAACCTCCTTCCAGAATCTAAAAAGCTTGGGGCACTTCCACAGCATATGAAGAAGATCACCATGGTCTGTCTCACACTTTGGGCACAGGGGGGAATCTCTGATGCCCCATGAGTGGAGTCTCTTGGGTGTCCTATAGGCCCTATGTAACAGGTATAATTGTGACAATTTGTGGGACGCTGACAGTGAGACCAAAGGGGTCGCCGCTAGACACAATTCCCATTTTTCCCCGTCAATGGGGCCAAGATCTGCCTCCCACCCCTGTCTACATGGCAGCTTAGCAGGGTCCTGTATTCGTGTAAGGAGTATACTGTAGCAGCTCGAGATCATCCCCTTCCTGTCCTCCTTCATAAGGATGGATTGAAGAATAACGTGATCTGCAGGCCGCAGCACAGTGGACCTTGCCTGTATTTGCAACGCATGGCGCAGCTGTAGGTATTTAAAGAAATTGTTGTGCGGAACCCCAAATTCTGTTTGAATATCAGAGAACAACTTAAATATATGACCTGCATACAGCTGGGAGACATACTTAATATCCGCCCTTTCCCAGTTGCCGAAGCCTGTCAGTTTCTGAAGTTCTTTGAATTGTTTTTTGCGCCATACAGGCGTGTCGGGTAAGTACCCCCGTAATCCGAGTGTCTTTTTGACATACGGCCACAGAGTATTCAACAGTTGCACAGTGGGGGCCTTTGAATCTAGGTGCGGGTAACCCGCCTCCAACCTCGTAAGTGCAGTTTCGCTGTCCCCCGTAATGTCTAACAGTTTACGGATAGGGTCGGTCAGGTCTGTCAAACCCCACCCCCCTAGCTGTTGCAGTTGGGATGCTAAAAAGTAAGTCCTGGGATGCGGGACCGCCATCCCACCTTCTTCCTTATTGTACTGGAGGGTAGATGACTTAATCCTAGCTGCTTTTTTCCGCCAAATCAACTCCCGAAATTGCGACTCAATTTTTTCAAACCATCTCCTAGGGATCCACACCGGGGAATTATGGAATATATATAGTAATTGCGGAGCCCAAATCATTTTAATTAAGTTAATTCTCCCGGCAATCGACAGAGGTAGTTTGCACCAGGCCGTGCATTTTTTCCTAAAGTTGCCAAGAAGGGGGGCCAAGTTGCGCGCAATATAGTGGGAAGGGTCCGGGGTCACCTGCACCCCCAAATACTTAAATTCAGTCACTATCTGGACCATCGCTGCACAACCAGGGAGAGGGACGAGTAAGGGGTCCAAGGGCATCAGCACTGACTTATCCCAGTTGATGGCAAAACCTGACAATTCCCCAAAGGCCTTAATAAGGCCCATAACTGCCTGCAAAGATCCCTGCGTGTCCCCTAGGTACAGCAGGGTGTCGTCAGCGTACAGGGACACCACATCCGTACCCAAAGATCTTTGGAACCCAATTATATCTTTGTCCCCGCGTATCCTAGCTGCCAGTGGCTCCAGAGCTAGAGCAAACAACAGGGGTGATAGAGGGCACCCCTGCCGAGTGCCCCTGTACAATGAAAACTGCTCCGACAAGTCCCCATTCACCCTAAGTCTCGCTGTGGGCCTAGCATATAGCAACCGAACCCATTTAATAAAAGTGTCTCCCAGTCCCATACACCGCAGCACTTGCCACAGATAAGGCCACTCAACACTGTCGAAGGCCTTAGCTGCGTCAAGGGAGAAAATTGCTCTGTTGCCAGTGTTATCTGTTGGGATTTGCAGGTTCAAAAAGAGCCTCCTAATATTTTGCGCTGTGGATCTAGAAGGGATAAATCCGGATTGGTCTTTATGCACTAATTTATGTATCACCTTGGCCAGTCTGTTCGCCAATACCCTCGCCAGCAGCTTAAAATCCGCTGTCAGCAAGGATATAGGCCTATACGAGCCCGGGGATCTAGCCTCCTTGCCTGGTTTCAACAAGACCACAATAATTGCCTCATTCATGGAACTCGGCAGAGACCCTCGCTCAAGAGCCTCAGTATAAACTTTCAAAAGGGTGGGGAGTAAAGTACAGGGGTACCGTTTATAAAATTCAGACGGAAGGCCATCCATCCCTGGCGATTTGTTATTTTGGGAGTGTGACAGAGCCACACCCAGTTCCTCCTCCGCATTGAGCATGGCAGTGTCTTCCAATGACAGGGCCGGGAGTTCGCTTCTATTTAGAAAGTCCCCAATCTCCCCCTCCGTGGGTCCCACTTTAGATGTATACAGGTCCGCATAGAAATCTTTAAAAACACGAACAATGTCTGAGGTGGAAGAATATTCAATCCCCTGGTCGTCGCAGATAGCCGAAATGGTGGAAGACGACTGTTGCGCTCGCGCCATAACCGCCAGCATATGTCCAGTCGCCTCACCCTCCTCAAAGTGTGTCTGTCGCAGAAAAAAGCGCTTATTTTCAGCCAGCTGCAACGCCAGTTGCCTAGACATGGATTGTGCTCCCAACCATGCCCTTTTTGTGTCGTCTGTGGGATTGGCAATATACCTGTCTTCTGTTTCGGAGACCACTCCGCGCACCGTCACCTCCCAAGCTTTAGTGTCTGTTTTGATTCGGTTGATAATTTGTATGCATTGCCCCCTTGTGTAAGCCTTCAAGGCATCCCACACCACCCCCAGATTCGTAGTGTCAACATTATCCAATAGGAAGGTTTTAATCGCGTCCCGGAGTGGATCTGGCTCCGGGAACAGCGTAAGCCAGAAGGGGTTAAGCTTCCAAATCGTGCACCCAACCATATCAGGAAAAGATACCCGGATGCGGAGCGAGGAGTGGTCAGAAAGGTGTCTGTCAGCTTAGTCCGAGTCCGTAATATGTGGCAACATCCTGTCATTACCCAGGCCCAGGTCTATTCTAGAGAGGCCTCCATAGGAGGCCGAGTGGCAAGAATACTTTTTAAGGTTCGGGTTCCTGCTACGCCATACGTCGGTCAGCCCCAATTCCTACAATACCCTGACAAAAGGAGTACAACCCGCTGCGCCTGGCTCCACGTTACTGGGTATGGGGAACTTGTCTTTGGTATGACTCAAATAGTTGTTGAAGTCTCCCACTGCCAGTAGTGGAACCTCCTGATATTGTGCCATAAATTTTGCCAGGCTCCCGAGAACCCCGCCGAGTACGGCGGAGGCACATAAATATTAGCCAGGATGCAGGTTAACCTATGGACCTTGCACAGTAAAAAAATATATCTGCCACCTGGGTCAATCTGTACCTGAGAGCATTGAAACCGGACCCCTTTACGTACAAGCACGCTTACCCCCCTGGAGTATGAGGAGTACGTGGAGTGGTACTGAACATCATACATACGCGGACTCAGGCTAGGGGGGGGATCAGCCGCAAAATGCGTTTCCTGCAGACACACAACACTTGCATTCATTGATTTTAAATGGCGTAATACAGCTATTTTTTTCACCGGAAAAGTGAGGACATTTAGCTCAACCGCCATTGGGGCCTACCACAAATAATGTCAGGATAACATACAAAACTCGGTACGACCCCACCTCCAAAAAGGACATGGCATTGCACCAAGGAAGAGTTACAGTTAACAGAGCATCAAAATTACCCAGTTTGCAAGTAAATATCCGTACATAGGCAAACATCATGACTACTATGAGCAGAGGAGTGGAAGAGTCAAAAAAGGAACAGTAGAAACCTTGGAACACTTTGCGATTGTAGATGACAGACTGCAAGCTCAGTTCTATGTGTGGGACCAACAGGGCCCCCAGCCACTTGGGCTGCGTAACAAACAAACCCCCTGCGTCTGCGGAGGGGGGGGGAAGGCAGAGGAAACTCCCATGAAACCCACAGGTTAGTTCAACTAGGAGCTTCACATCAACGGCACCTGAAGAGTGCGCCGTGTCGCGTAGGGTGTATCGTGACAGTTGGTCTCCCTTTGCCGCCTTACTCCTATTGTAGGACAGAGATCAGACATGTAATAAAAAAAAAGGGGGGGATAAAAAATAGTTCAAACAGAACGAGCCCGTAAATGGCCATTGCAGAATTAGAGGTAGTTACTTCAAGACAGTTAGCGGCGTCCAGGTCCCCGGGCCTTCTCCTCAGGCCGGGGCATTGTGTTGCACTCGGTTAGCTTTGAGGGCCCTATCTTCTCTGTCCAACCATTGAGCTGCGTTGGTAGGCCGATCAAAGAAATTGGTTTCTCCCAGAGCAACAACTCTGAGGCGCGCTGGGTAAAGCATGGCATAAGGAAGGTTAAGCTCCCGCAGTCTTTTCTTTACATCAATAAACTTTGCACGTTGCTTCTGCAGCTCAGCTGAAAAATCTGGGTACAAGGAAACTTTAGCATTGTCAATAGCCAGTGTGCCTCCCATGGTTCTGGCCTTGGATAGTATAGCATCCCTGTCCTTGTAATTCAACAGTTTAAAGAGGAAAGCCCTAGGATGATTGCCAGGTGGCAGGGGCCTGGACGGGACTCTGTGCGCGCGTTCAACCGCAAAGAGTGGAGAAAAGGCCTCTTTGCCAAATACTGTAAGCAGCCAATTCTCAATAAATGCAACCGGGTCTTTGCCTTCAGCCCGCTCCGGGATGCCTATTGCACGGATGTTGTTTCGTCTCATGCGATTTTCAAGGTCGTCTAGGCGAGACGCATGCTGTGCAGTAAGGTGACAGTTGTATTGCAAGTCTCTTTGCATAGGGGGGATATCATCCTCTATAGCACTCACTCTGCCTTCAATGGCTGCCGTGCGTTCCCGCAGCATTTGCATGTCCTGCCGCACATAAGAAATCTCAGCTTTCACACCTTTCACTTCAGTAGCAAGTGCTGAGATAGACATGTTGCAAGCGGTTACAGCGGAGAAAATGTCCCTGAGAGTGGGTTCTGTGCCATCAGATGGAGAGGGAAGGGAAGTAGGCCCCACCAAGCCGCCCCGTGGTTTACTCACAGCGTTCCAGGCTGGGGACAATCCCTCTGCATCCTCCAGCGGGACCGTGTCATCTGCAGCCGAGTGATCGCTCATGGCATCCCCAGCACCTGAGGGGGGAGAGGGCATCCCTTTCGAGGCTTTACCTCCATAAAGAAGCTTCTGGGCAGCCTCCCTGTATTGATCCCTGGAGGAGCGCTGTGGCAAGGCGCCATCTTGGGAGAGTTCGGCCTGCATGCTCCGGGAGTCTTTACCGCTTCTGGACATGGATGTAAGCGTCCCGGATCCCCTCGGGACGTGTCGCCGCCTCTGCGGTATCGTGGCGGTCACAGCGGGGCTCGCTCCGGAGCGTGTCCTCAAATATACCGGATAAGTGTCAGGATTTTCGGCGGAGCAGGAGAGAAGTGCGACCATCTACATGCGCCGCTAAGCCACGCCCCGGACTTCCTATTTCTAGTCCCGTCGTACGTGCTGTACACGTCATCGCGCAAGCTTTCGACGGACTGTTTGTGTATCCGTGTTTGGTCAAGTCTGTTCAGTGGAAGCTATGACGGATTGTCCGTCGGATTGTATGACGGACTAAGTACGCCATACAATCCGCTCGTGTGTACGCGGCATTAGAAACCTCCCACCATGCTGCTTACCTAACTCCAGCAAGACAGCCACATCATTCTCTGCTGCTTGCAGAACTTCTTTACACAATAGGTTCTTCTTGGATCAAGGTAAACTAAGGTTTTTTTTAAAACAATTAAAAAAATATGGACTCCTAAGCATCTAAAAATGTGACAATCCCTTCACAAAAGAAGATTTAAACCCAATAAGCTTTAACATGGTAATAAACATGGTAATAACGTAATTTGCACTATTAATCTGCAGCTGTTATTAAAATAATACATGGTGATCTGACCATGAAGGTCCTTGTTCAGGCACTTCCTTTTGTGTCATGACCATGCTCTGTCTCTCAGTCTCTCAGTTGTGCTCCTGCATTTTTACCCTACAGACTACAAGCAGCTGTTGCAACACATTACAGCATGGTCCACTGTTCCTTTAGGAAACCATCCTGTGAAATGTCATGCAGCCGTGGCTGGTATGCATGTTGTCAGAATGTGGCTACAATAAGGCTGCAGGAAATCTGCAACACCGTAACACAAAAAAAGAAGAAAAACTGTATTTTATTGTTAAAAAATCCATTTTGTTTATACTATTCAGTGCTTTAGCAGCATGCAGGCCAGGCTGCATGCTCAAATGCTGAAATAGGGATCTAGTATGGGTTTTGGGGGGCTCACACTTTTTTCTTATCTTTTTACAGGGGGTTCCCCCTTAAAATTCATGCCAGACCTGTAGGATCCCTCCAAAAACAAAAAAAGGCAAAAGATAACTCCCTATAAATACATATTCTTGAATAAAAGGGGACCCCATGCATCCCTGACATCCATACTAGACCCTCATCAAGGATAAAGGTCTGGTATGGATGAAGGGAATTCCTGGCTGCTTTGTTTACAAACAGAAGTAACATAAGTTCAGGCTGCAGGAGCTCGGGGGCAGTGCTTTGAAATTCATGGCATAAAAAAGCGGTCCTTTTTATCGAATGTCTTTAACAAACTGAAGCTGGCCATAGATGGATCGAAATTTGGTCAGTTCAGCAGGGGCTATCTGACTTTTCTATCCATGTGTGGCCATTCCCACTCAACATAAGTCGATCTAACAATTGACTACTCTCAAACTGACTTTCATGATCAGTGGCTACAACCAATAGACTGCAGACACCAATCAGTGTAGGACTGTGTGAATAGAAAAATTTGTGGATAGAGAAATCTGTTAGTTTTTTTTTTTTTTTTCAGCCCACTGAACAAAGAAAAATGATCCATCTATGGCCAGCCTAAATGTTATTCAGTTATGGGTTACATCTATTTGAAGATAAACACTGCAGAAACATTTTTATATATGTGTCCACTAAAAATACTACTTTGCTTTACCACTCCGAGAATGTTTATTGAAGGTGTGTCTTCTCAAATAATGTGCCAATGCTATCAATGCACAAAGCTTATCACATAAAATAATTGTCGGCGTGGCATCATGTGGTCCTGGTATTTGTCTTCTAATGAGCCATAACACATGTTAGCATAACTAACTGATCCGGAAAATGTAGAGTAGACATCCAGAACACGTGCAGGAACACAACTGGAAAAATATCTTCTAGCCTTAAGGCAAATGACGTTAAATTACTATCAATGAATATAATCCTTGCTCTAAGAGCACGGCAAAGCTGGGAAACGGGCTATTTTTAGTTGCTCACTAACCTAGCCTGATTATTGTTACAACTGTATGCCTGCAGATCCAAATACACAAAGAATTTCAATACCCTGCACATATCATCACACAAAAGATTAGTTGCAGTTCCCATCACCTAAAATGCATGGATAGAACTCTTCAAACAGCTGCTGGCGCTAAGGTTTTCTATCTCTCTTTTTTTATAGTATTTTCCGCCCCATAGCTTATCAAGGAATAAAAGCATCCGGTGTATGTAAATTCACAGCTCCATAGGACACCACTGGCTGTTTGTGAAAGAATTATTTCAGGATGGATGGCTTACACATCATACTATCTTTCTCAGTGAAAAGAATGTTCCCCAAAGACCAATGCTGAGGTCATTGCTGAGGCAATCTGCCTGCTTGTGTTTTCTTGAAGATAACAAAAGAATTCTGACTAAGATCACATCCTTGTTTATTAATATGAGCCATCCGCTTGCCTTCGGATGTTCCATAAAGCATATGGATTATGCAGCCATCCTTTTCAATAAGAGAATATTTAATAGAAATGCGCACACTGAAATATTTTGTTTCGGAATTTTGTTTTCGTCCGAAAAATAAATTTATTTAGTTACTCCAGAAATTTGTTTTTATTTATTTTGTTTTTCGTTAAAAATTCCATTCGTCCGAAAATCCAAATGAATTAGGGCCGGTTCACACTGCAGGCGAGGCGAGGCGACACCGACTTGCCTCGCCGCGACCTGCCGCGACCTCAGCGGCAACTTGCAGATGACTTCTGTATAGAAGTCAATGCAAGTCGCCCCGAGGTCGCCCAGAAGTAGTACAGGAACCTTTTTTCTGAGTCGGAGCGACTCGAGTCGCTCCTCTCAGAACGGTTCCATTGTACAGAACGGGGGCGACTTGTCACACTGCGGCGAGGCGAGTCGTGTCGCCTCGCATCGCCCGCAGTGTGAACCGGCCCTAAAGGTTGAATCTGTCAGTGAAGGCTTAGAGCCCATTCACACAGGGGCAACACGACTTGTAGGCGACTTGATCAGGCTACTTGGACACGACTTGACAGCGGCGACTTGGGACGACTTCAAAACGACTTGTGATGACTTCAAGCGCGACTTGGGACGACTTACAAGTCGCCCCAGGCCAGGCGACTTTTGCCGCGGCCAAGCAGAGAATGAGCTCAAGGGGAAACTCCACGGCAAATTTCTGAAAAAAATTTGGCGTGGGTTCCCCCTCCGAGAGCATACCAGGTCCTTAGGTCTGGTATGGATTCCAAGGGGAACCCCCTACGCCGAAAAAACGGCGTGGGGGTCCCCCCCAGATCCACACCAGACCCTTATCCGAGCACGCTACCCGGCCGGCTAGGAAAGGGGGTGGGGACGAGCGGGCGGCCCCCCCCCTCCTGAGCCGTACCAGGCCGCGTGCCCTCAACATGGGGGGGTGCCTTGGGGGAGGGGGGCGTGCGGCCCCCCCCACCCCAAAGCACCTTGTCCCCATGTTGATGAGGACAAGGGCCTCTTCCCGACAACCCTGGCCGTTGGTTGTCGGGGTCTGCGGGCGGGGGGCTTATCGGAATCCGGGAGCCCCCTTTAATAAGGGGGCCCCCGGATACCGGCCCCCCACCCTATGTGAATGAGTATGGGGTACAATGTACCCCTACCCATTCACCTGTGAAATAAAGTACAATAAAACACACAACACAGAGAAAAAGTATTTTATTGCACAGCCGGGGGTCTTCCGTCTTCGGGGGTCTTCTCGCCGGACTCCTCCGCTATGTGTGTGTAGCTCTTTTGCCAGCGGAGGAGTCTGGCTTTCTTCCTCCCCGCCGCCGGCCTCTTCTCCCGACTTCGGGGGTCTTGTCCCCCTCTTCGGTTCTTCTGCCGGGCCACCGCGCCTGGTCCGGTGGCCCGGTCTTCTGTCGCCGTCTTCCGTTCTTCTGTCGCCGCCTTCGGTTCTTCTGCCGGGCCACCGCGCCTTCTTATAGCTCTTTTACAGGCGGTGGCCCGGTCTTCCGTCGCCGCCGCCGCCGCCTTCCGTTCTTCTCCTTCTTCTTCTCCTGGAGATGTTGACTCGACGAGCTCTCCGGCCGGAATGCCAGGGACGCGCTCCGCTGCCTCTTATATAGGGACAATGGGGCGGTGTCACATGGGTTGATGTCACATGGGTTGGTCACATGGGTTGATGTCACATGGTGACCCCGCCCCCTTACCATGTGACATCAACCCATGTGACCAACCCATGTGACATCAACCCATGTGACACCGCCCCATTGTCCCTATATAAGAGGCAGCGGAGCGCGTCCCTGGCATTCCGGCCGGAGAGCTCGTCGAGTCAACATCTCCAGGAGAAGAAGAAGGAGAAGAACGGAAGGCGGCGGCGGCGGCGGCGACGGCGGCGACGGAAGACCGGGCCACCGCCTGTAAAAGAGCTATAAGAAGGCGCGGTGGCCCGGCAGAAGAACCGAAGGCGGCGACAGAAGAACGGAAGACGGCGACAGAAGACCGGGCCACCGGACCAGGCGCGGTGGCCCGGCAGAAGAACCGAAGAGGGGGACAAGACCCCCGAAGTCGGGAGAAGAGGCCGGCGGCGGGGAGGAAGAAAGCCGGACTCCTCCGCTGGCAAAAGAGCTACACACACATAGCGGAGGAGTCCGGCGAGAAGACCCCCGAAGACGGAAGACCCCCGGCTGTGCAATAAAATACTTTTTCTCTGTGTTGTGTGTTTTATTGTACTTTATTTCACAGGTGAATGGGTAGGGGTACATTGTACCCCATACTCATTCACATAGGGTGGGGGGCCGGTATCCGGGGGCCCCCTTATTAAAGGGGGCTCCCGGATTCCGATAAGCCCCCCGCCCGCAGACCCCGACAACCAACGGCCAGGGTTGTCGGGAAGAGGCCCTTGTCCTCATCAACATGGGGACAAGGTGCTTTGGGGTGGGGGGGCCGCACGCCCCCCCTCCCCCAAGGCACCCCCCCATGTTGAGGGCACGCGGCCTGGTACGGCTCAGGAGGGGGGGGGCCGCCCGCTCGTCCCCACCCCCTTTCCTGGCCGGCCGGGTAGCGTGCTCGGATAAGGGTCTGGTGTGGATCTGGGGGGGACCCCCACGCCGTTTTTTCGGCGTAGGGGGTTCCCCTTGGAATCCATACCAGACCTAAGGACCTGGTATGCTCTCGGAGGGGGAACCCACGCCAAATTTTTTTCAGAAATTTGCCGTGGAGTTCCCTCTTGAGAGCTGATAATTCTGTCAAAGTCGCCTCCGTATAGACAGAGATCCGACTTGGAGGCGACCTCCATTGAAATCAATGGGTACCGGTCGCCTACAAGTCGGATAGAAGTAGTACAGGAACCTTTTTTGAAGTCGGAGCGACTTCAGTAGTGTGCATTAACACGGCTCTCATTCACTTACATTGATTTTTAAATGTTGTCCGACCTGAGGCGACCTGAGGCGACTAGGGGCGACCTGAAGTCGGATCAGGAGTTGCCCCTGTGTGAATGGGCTCTTATGGTGTCTGTAACGTCACCCCTAATATAAAGGGGGTTAACGCCGTTTACGATGTTCCCTCTCCTAGACACACATCCACTCGCTACCAATATCCACAGCTAAACGACCCTTTCCTATAGGAGCCGACCCCTCTGGCAAAAAGACGAGACGCACTCTGTCTCTTCTGTAGTAGGAATGACTTTATTATTGAGAAACATTGTAACTTTATACACAATTCAAGGCACATGCTTTAACATGAACAAGGGCCCAGCTCCACCCACACATCCCAAGACTCAACACCTCATCCTGACGTCTGCTAGGCTTCAAACGATCCCACCCAATACACATCTTTTCACAAAGGGTTGGCAGCCAGTCTGTCTGGCACTTTACAATACACACAAGGACAGACTTAAATGAACAATAGAAATGCAAAACAACTTAATTCCTCACAGCAATGATACTTAACCCCCATATACAGTATACATCCAATCTATATACCATGTATGTACAGCCTTGAATATGGCTATCACAGACCATATTGGGGGTTTCTTTTATTCACTCTGTGTCCAAAGTGACCCCACTGTCACAGTGTCTGTCAAATGTTCAAAGAAGATTTGACGGAGCAGCTCAACTGTATGACTCCATATAGTTTAGCTGCTCCGTCGAATCTTCTTAGAACTTTCGACAGACACCATAAGCCAAAGATTCGACGTTTGTATGTTTTCCGCTGCTTTGTCGAATATTTGTCATTCACGTTGAATGTACATAGTTCAAACAGAAAATGGACTGGTGATAGTGATCACTGATCAGACAGGTAACAAGATAGGGTATATAGAATCTATATAGATTCTCAATATATAATATAGAATCTATAATAATAAATCTCCCCCCCCCCCACAACACAGCCTCTCAGGCTATCACAACACTAGCAACACTAGTATCACTAAAATCACCCCCCCCCCCCCCACAAAACAGCCTCTGAGGCTATCACAACACTAGCAACACTAGTATCACTATCAAGTTAACAACACTAACACAATAGCAGCAGATTATTATGAAAAAGTTAAGTTGAACTGTAGCTTGCTTCACTATTGTTCTGCTGCTGTGCTTATGCTTAATTGCTAACTAATTCAAGTTCTCTGACAAACGGACCAGCTAAGATTGACTGTCTTCTGAAATGATTCAGTGTGTGTGTGTCTTTCTGCTAGCAATCGTAAGTGAAAGTAAGTTGGCTGTATGTGTGTACTTAGTTCTAGCTATTTTACTGCTCCTCCTCTTTGGTTACAATCAGCCAATAAAATGCATCATCGTCATTATTTTTATTTTACATCCCCCACCCAATTCCAGCAGGGATTTTTTCTCTCTATGTGGAATCTTTTCTCTGTATGTTGAATCTTTTCTCTCTATGTCGAATGTTTTCTCTATGTAGAATAATCCTGGACTAATAGAGTTAAGGTTAGGCACATTCGACCACAGTTTCGATGGACACAGATTGTTATTGTCAGCATCATGTCGAATCTCCTATCTATATCGAACTATTGTCACAATGAAAATGAAAATAAAGCATTTATTTATGTTGGATCTTTAGTTTTTCGGATACTGCACTTTCGTTATCGTTTGTTAAAGTGATAACGAAAATACCTGAAATTCAGACGAAAATGCATTTGGACAAAAACGAATATGCACATGTCTAATATTTTAAAACCAATCTTCTGGAAGGCTCAGAGAGCACCATTTCATACAGTTAAAATAAACCTGTAATAGGACCTTTCCTTCTGAAAGCTAAGCCCCCCCCCCCGGCGCCAGAACACTCCAGTCAGCGTTCTGAGAGAGCTGATCGGGGGCAGAACTTTTCTGGTCATGACCAGTCGACAGAAGCTGTCCAAGCTGGCTTCTGTCAGACCGGCTGCCATACACACAGGCCAAATGATGCCAATTTCTATTGCAATTTCTATTGCACCGGCCAATGCCGCCCAACCTTCGGCCTGTGTGTACTAGGCTTTTGTTGACTGTAGTTGCTTTGGCTTCAAAGCAGAGTCCCCTACCTGGGACAAGTAGAGAGATAAGGGTTTCTGTTTTTTTCAAACATGCACTTGCATTTTGGTCTATCTTTAACCACTACAGATCCGCGCTATTGCCAAATGACGGCATTAGCGCGGACCTACATTTCCGGGACTACATCTATTGACGTCGTCCCGGATACGAGCGGCCTGCGCGCCCCCTGAGGGGCGCGCGCGGCGCGCTCTGTGATCGGCGAGTCCGTGAGACTCGCCTGATCACCGATCCGTGCAAGCGGTCGATCCCGACCCCTTATCACGTGATCAGCTGTCAGCCAATGACAGCTGATCATGTGATAGAACGGAGCCGGTAATCGGCTATTATTCCTCCTCGCGCTGACAGCGCGAGGAGAGAAAAAAAAAGCCGATCACCGGCGGCCGTGATCGGGACATCAGTCCCGATCACGGCCAGCAATACAGCTGACCACCTGCCCCCTGCCAGTGCCCACCTGCCCACCGCCGTGCCATCCTGAATAAAAGTAAGTGCCCCCCATCAGTGCCCCCCATCAGTGCCCATAGTGCCCACAGTGCCACCTACAGTGCCACCCACAATGCCACCCACAGTGCCATCCAGCAGTGCCACCCACAGTGCCCACAATCTGCCTCAAAGGTGCTGCGACCCAGTGCCGCCCATCAGTGCCCAGCAGTGCCGCCCATCAGTGCCCAGCAGTGCCGCCCATCAGTGCCCAGCAGTGCCACCTATCAGAGCCACCTATCAGTGCCACCTATCAGTGCCCATCAGTCCCATCTATCAGTGGTACCTATCAGTGCCCATCCGTGCCACCCATCCGTGCCACTTATCCGTGCCACCCATCCATGCCATCTTATCTGTGCCCATCTTTGCCCATCAGTGCCGCCTTATCTGTGCCCATCGGTGCCGCCTTATCTGTGCCTATTAGTGCCGCCTTAACTATGCCTATCAGTGCCCACCAGTGCAGCCTATCAGTGCCCACCAATGCAGCCCATCAGTGCCCACCAATGCAGCCCATCAGTGCCCACCAATGCAGCCATCAGTGCCGCCTAATCAGCGCACTTCAATGAAGGAGAAAAATGACCCGTTTGCAAAATTTTATAACAAACTATTAAAACATGATTTATTTATTTTTATTTTTTTGCATCTTTTTTTGTTTGTTTAGCAAAAAATAAAACTCCGAGCTGTAACTAAATACCACCAAAAGAAAGCTCTATTTGTGGGAAAAAAATGATAAAAATTTCATTTGGGTACAGTGTTGTATGCCCGCGCAATTGTCATTCAAAGTGCATCAGCGCTGAAAGCTGAAAATTGGTCTGGGACTGAGGGGGGTTTAAGTGCCCAGTAAGCAAGTGGTTAAAGGTATTGAAGCCAGATAACTAGCATTTTCAAAAAGGAGTTAAGTAATGACTGCCACCATTTTCTGTATAAGTACTTTATGTAGTCATTAAAAAATCATTAAAGCCCAACTGAATATTTAATTTAAATCTGCTGAATATATTTAAGGTACATCAAAACAAAGTGTATTCAAAGTCTTACTTTTTTTTTTGTTAACCCCTTTACAACCGCCTAACACATACACAACTGGTCAAAACTTTTAGAACAGACATTTTTTCCAGTTTTTATTGAAATGTAAACAGAAATTTAAACTGCCAGAGGTGAATAAAACTTTTAATCGAAAACTAAAAAATAATGTACATTTCAGAGTTATCCAAAAATGCCTTTTTTCAGTAAGGAAGTAATGGGTTAACAACTTGATCTACCAGTTGAACAACAACAGCTGCTCTACAATTTCCTTGAAAGTTTATGTTAATAATTGTTAATAATTAATGTCACAACTTTTGTTGATTACCTACAAGCTTTCTATCTGTATAAAAGCAGTGCTAAAACAGACTGTGTTACTACACCTTCTTGAGCAATATTTGGACATTATTGTACTGCAGGAAGTAGTATATTGCTCTCAAAATGGCGAGAAAGGGGCAATTAACAAAGGAAGAAATAAACCCCTTAAAAAAAATTTGCAGATCTTTCCTTTACAGAAATTGAAAGCCAAGTTGTCAGTGAGTACTGTTTCCTACATAATCAAAAGGCACTTGGAAACTGAAGGAAACACTGACAGAAGGAGGACTGGCAGACCCAAAGCCACAACACAATCAGAAGACAAGTCAATAGCTTGTGTAATAGTCTGCTTACAGGACAACCGCTTTAAGCACAGCATAACACTGAAGAAAGCAAGTCACAGTTTCAACTGTAAAAAAAAAAAAAAGGCTTTGAACTTCAGGTATGACAGGTCGAGTGGCTGGAAGAAATCCATTGCTAAGATGGCCAAATAGGAAAAAGAGGCTTGCCTGGGCCCTGAAGCATCACCAGTGGACAACTGAAGATGGGAAGAAGGTCTTATGGAACAATGAATCAAAATTTGAGATATTCTGTTCACCGTGCAGGGTTTTTTTATACCGCCGAGTAGGTGAAAGGATGTGTGACATCAACTATGAAACATGTAGGAGGAAATACGATGGTCTGGGGCTCTTTTGCTGGATCCAGGGTAGGCAACTTGCACAGAATAAGTGGCACCCTGAACCAAAACTATGGCCACAACTAGGGTTGTCCTGATACCACTTTTTAAAGTCAAAGTACAAGTACCAATACTTTTTTCAAGTACTCGCCGATACAGATACTTTTTTTTTTATGTTATGTGACAGTTTGACTGATGGGCACTAATGGCTGGTACTGACTGATGGCTGGCACTGATAAATGGCACTGACTGATGGGTACTGATAGATGGCGCTGAGAGATGGCACTGATAGGCAGCACTTATGGGCACTGATAAATGGCACTAATATGCGGTACTTATGGGCACTGATAGGTGGCACTAACAGGCAGAATTTATGGGCACTAATAGGTGGCTGGCACTGATAGGTGGCACTTATGGGCACTGATAGATGGCACTGACAGGTGGCTGGCAGTGATCGCTGGCACTGATAGGTGGCACTAATAGGCGGCACTTATGGGCACTGATAGATGGAATTGATAGGCGGCAGTTGTGGGCACTGATAGGCGGCACTTATGGGCAGGCACTGATGGGCACTGAAATGCAGCACTGATTGGCAATTGCATAATAAATTACATGAATAATAAGAAGCAAGGAAGGATTTTGCAATGCTATATAGCATTGCAAAATCCTTCCTTGGCTCTCATCATACCTGTCATTTAACATTTATCATCTAGTAATTATGTTGTGACCTTGGTACACCTTTCCCTTGGCTGCAGTAAGTCAGTATCGGACATCTTGTTACACCCAGCCTTAACTATATGGGCTGGGTGTAACAAGATGTCCGCTGCTGGCTTACTGCAGCCTAGTGCAGGGTGTATCAAGATGAGCGTTGTGATGTTTACACTTCCTTTACCGAATGTGACAGCTCTGGTCACCATTTTGGACAGAATATGTGGCGGCACCCTGCATCCCTGCCACGCCCAGCTTATCCATAGTTCTACTGCTGCCAGACCGATCTCCATTCCACCCTCTCCACCTGCCGACTTCCCGTTGCAGGTATCAGGTTAGGGAGCATTTATGCGAGTACAAATGCTCTGTCTCGGTCTCGATACCGATACCAGTATCAGTATCAGGACAACCCTAATCACAACATTTTGCAGCCCAGTGCACTATCCTCTGGAAGATGCCTAGTTGGTCCGGGGTTCATCCTACAGCAAGATAAAGACCCAAAACATACCTCCAAGCTTTGTCACAACTACCTTAGAAGAAAAGAACAAGACGGTAGGCTTCAAACCATGAAATGACCAGACTCCAGACTTAAACTCCATTGAGCTGGTTTTGGGATGAACTGGACAGAAGAGTGAAAGAAAAGCAATCTACAAGAACTTTATAAAAAATATTGGATTTCTGTTGGAGAAAGAATGCCGCAAGTGTGTTCGGCTGTTATATCTGCAAAAGGATGATTTCTTTTTTATGTCCAAATTTTTATTTGTATGCTTTATTTTCAAAGTACATTGAGACATTAAATTGCCTAAATTTCAATAGAAAAATGGAAAAATGGGGTTGCTCTACAACTTTTACTGTAGTGTATGTGCAGCGGCAGAAAGGTGGGCTTAAAAGTGGTTGTAAACCCTTAAACCCTTACAAACCACTTTGACCTACAGGTAAGCCTAGATTAAGGCTTACCTGTAGGTCCAAGAAATATCTCCCAAACCTATACGGTTTAGGAGATATTTGCCCAAAGACGGGCACCGGTATCTACGGCGCATGTGCCGTAGACAGCGGCGTGCAGGCGCACTGAGCGGGGCATCGTCGATGACGAAGATGCCGCGCAATGCCGGGCGTCTCTGCTCCCGTGCGCATGCGCGGGAGTGACGTCATCGCTGCTCCGGCGAATCACAGCGCCGGAGCAGCGAGAGCCACGGAGACCCACCAAGAAGATGGACGCTCGGAACTACAGGGGACAGCGGTGACTTTGCTGGCTCCTGTGTCAGGTAAGTGACACATAATGGACTACTATGCGATGCATAGTAGTCCATTATGCTTTGCCTTTGCAGGGAATGAAAGAGAAAGTAAACTCATCAGGGTTTACTTCCTCTTTAACACCTTCACACTGCACACATGCATCGCTGGATGGCTGATGTTTCTGTGAGGAGAGTGTGCGAATTCTGGAGCATCAGACCTAAGACTTCTGGAGTAGTTTTCTGTGCTATGCGTTTTTGCGTTTTGTCAGAACAACATACATAAGAACAGTTTTCCCGATTGGAACTGATTCCATTGCAAAGATTTAAAACATGTTCTATTTCTAGGTCCGTCAGAATTTTAAAAAAAAAAGTCAGATGACGCCCACACACGATTGGAATATCCGATGAAAAGATTCTGTCTGACTTTTTCTGTCAGAAAGTCCGACCCTGTGTACACAACATAAGGCTTTGCGGCACACAGCTCAATTTTTTTGGTCGATACTTGCTGACTGGTCCGGAATGTGAGCTGCAAATGGCCCATTCAATACTACCTGGCTGGACAAACTTTAATTGAAAAATTGAGGGAGCTGTCTGGAAAATTGTCCACTGTACAGTATTTGCATCCAATTAGTCACAGTCAGACATCGGTTATTCAGACAGCGGCAGGGGCTGAATACAATGACAAGCAGGAAAGATTCTTGATTCAAGCTGTTTAGTGTAGATGGAAAGATCTATTAGATTTCACTTGTACCACCCATGGGAAAAATGAGAGAAATCTATGCATCTATGACTAGCTTAAGATTTAAATTCTATTCAATAAATATTATTATATGACAGTTTCAATGTCACCCAAAGCTTATATTTCAGTTTTTGGTGGGCATCAATGGGTTAAACCTCCTACAGTTTCCTTATATTTCTCAGAGACTTCAGGCTGAGATTCTCCTGCTTTGCGCCCTTTCCCACAAGTCTATACAAAGATTGAAGCTAGATTTTCCAGTGATCTCACTTTCTATACTATGAATCCATCACAAGAACCAGGCAGCATCATTTACCTATGTGGCCACAAGAATGGGTCAAAGCTGTAACCCCATTTGGGATAATTCCATTCTTCTCCACTGATTTTGGGCATGTCTGTGATAATCAGATTCTTGCTAATGATTTATCATTTACAGAACAATAAAAGCACTTTTGTTGGTTGATGGAGCTCATTATTGCTTTGTGAGATTTTCTAACGAGTGCGTCTGATACTTAGGAAGAAGGGAGCACCCACAATGCCACATCCATAATGTATCAAGGGAAAACAAAGATGATACCAAATATATATCAACAGGTCGGACTTTTAAGGCATGGAAGCAAATAGGGAAGTAGAAAAAAATATTTATTTTATTGAAAAATACAATGTCATAACAGTGTGATCCTTCTCATTCCTGGAGAGGAGCAAAGGACTAACATTAGTGCAAATATGCCATCAGGCAAGAATTGTGATTGCTCCCATGCCTATGGCCACCCTAAAACCAGCAGGTCATCCAACTTGTCAGAAACGAAATGGTTATATCAGTTTTGAGTGGAGCTGTCCACTTTAACAGTGTGCAACAAAAAGGCTTATGATTTTTCTGTGAACACATTATAGTTTTTCTAAAATATTACAGAGCCTATTAATATACACTGATTGCAAAGGTTCATCTACTTAAAGAGGTTGCATCACAGTACATTATATATGTACATTGCACAGCATCAAGCAGTCAGAGCTTGTTGGTTGCCTAAGCTCTCACAACCCATCTGCTTCTAGCCAGTGATGTAAATGTACCAGCTGTTTATAAAGAACCACTCTGTGTCGTGCAGGAGGCTGGTCCCTTTACCTTACATCAGCCTTGTTTCCCAGCATAAGTCACTGTCTCGCCATCCATGCTGCATTGTCTCTAAACCTTCCACATCTCTAGCAATCTAGCATCCAAATGAACTAATCCTCTTAAAGGTCAATGATTTTTTTTTTCCTGCCTTGCTTAGTTTGAAATTACAATCAAAACCATGATGTGCTACATCTGATATTGCCAAGCAGCAAACCAACTGCAAAAAATACTGGGAACCTCTTTTTTTTTTTTTTTTGGGTTAAAATCAATCAAGAAATTGGTCAGGAGGAAGCCATATCAACGTTGTGCTCAAAAATGAAGGCTCTTCTCTTATTGGTTCTACCTTGGCTAAGCCCTGCCAACTATATAGACAATATGGGCAATCTACATTTCCTGTATTCTGAACTGTGAGTACTCACAGTCAACCTATATGTGTGTCTGTGTGTGATGTCCACATATGTGTCCAAGACCTCCCTGTTGTGATCATTCAAGGTAAATGTGTTTTTTTGTGTACATTCAACAATGGTAGTTTACAATCACAACTCTTGTGTTCATTAAAAACATGTTATTTATCGTGTGCATTTTTCCCATTTGTCTTGGTGTTTTTTAATGGCAGACAGTGCAAAGTATGTCAAAGCACAGGCTGGTGTAGGAGTTAAAAGCTATTTGCAGTTTGCATTTATATGTACTATTAAGTCAGGAAATGCTAAGAGAGTTATTGTTTAAGTATTGCTGTATTATTACTATTCTTATATCTGATAATGTTGACATAAATTATACAGTGTGTTTGTGTATATACATACTGTATATTAATATTATAGCTACTATTATAATATTTATTTATTACATTCCAGCATAGCCAATAATTTAAGGTCAATAAGAGACACTTTTCACCAATAAACCTTAATGTAGTAGTCCCGAAGTAAATCAGCAGCACAACGGTGTGAGAATTTTGCCCTCGTTAGCCACCATTCTTGTTCTTTGCATTCACCTGTCCCTTTAAGAGACCTGATTTGTATGCTTAGAGTACATAGTCAGCATCCTCTTATACAAGAAGAATGTTCGCCTTTCCTCATGAATAAGCAATGAAAAAAAAAGAAATCATGTGTTTGCTGACAAGGAAACAATCCCGTTTCTTGTGGGATTAGCAAGCAGCAACAATAAAGTGACCGGGATGTGTATGAGTGTAAAATATCTATGTGATCCATTGATTTCTCCCATGACCATGTTACTTGAAAAATCCATAAAAATTCCAGACCACACGTGAAATAACCTCTTAGCTGATCAGCAAGTTCCGCCAGATGGATTAGCCTTGGTGATTGGAAGGATTGGGTTAAAATGACATTTCAAGAGCACTTCAATCCGGCATCTGCACTTGACAGCAAGCAAGACTGGCCCCGATCAAGCAGATCTAACAAATGGGGACAGGAACAAAGAGCTTGTTGTCGAATCCATCTCCATCCCTGAAGCACATCGTTAATCATTAATTAATAGCTGAGTAATTGCACATACTATGGCAGGAAAAGGTGCCACAGAAGCAATGCCTATTCCTCAATTAGTCCTGTGTTAAGTCTGAATCAACAGCTATTTTTCGTCACGTGTCCTTCTGTTTACGTTCAGTGATCTGCATTTGAGATATGGTGAGATGTAGACACATGTAGGTTGGAATTGTTTTAATAGTCAAAGCTCAGCAGCACAGTTGAGCACTAATCCAGCACAGCGTAGACTCTGTAACGTCAACAGATTAATGTAAGAACTGGAAGTAAGTAGTACTGCCATTGACGTTGTGTCATTAGTCATTTAAAAGAAAACTGCGGAAAGAATACAAAGACTGAAAATGCTGACGACTGCTTCTGACAATCTGAGTTATAGGCTGTCATGCTGATCCAGTGGCTTCAGTACTTTCTGATGTACAGACCTGGAACAAATTGGGACCTCTGACGTTACTCTGACTTTGCAGATCTGCATGCTTGTTCCAGGTCAGTGACTCCAAAAATAATAAAGCCTGAGATAGCCAGGTAGGTCAGCAATGGCAGCCCTGACATTACTGGGCACTGTGTAATAGGTCAAAGAGAGAGAGACAAATAAAAAAAACCTTTAGGAGTCCAAAATCTTTATTGTTCAACAGGTTACAGCACGCAGGGCAAATTACAGCCATAGAGTTTTGGGGGCCACACAATGACCCTTCATAAGGGCTGGGTACAATGGCAGAATGTTAAGTGGACTCAAAAGACCTAAACAGACTGATCTCAAGGTAGAGTATGTCATAGACCAGCCTTTTTCAACCAGGGTGCCTTGAGGTTTCTTCAGGGGTGCATTGGCAAAATGCCTAAACATTGCCCCAAAATCTTATACAAGCTGGTGAGTGGATGAAACCTGCCGTTTAGTTTAGTTTAGTTTTCATTGTACACCATCAGAACCCTCTAGCTGCCAACCTCCTAACGACCAATGACATCATAAGTTGATAAGGAGGATGTCAGTTGCCTGCATATCTTCCTTGTTTGACCCTCCCTTGCCTCTCTCCATCAGCTTTGGGGTCTCATGAGCTAAGTGATGAAGGAAAACTGAGGGAGAAGAGAAACATTGGAATTACTAGTCAGTACCAGTTTACAAAAGTGTATTTGCTTTGAAAGAATAAATCACCTCTAGTGGTGAGTGTCCTATGTGTATTGATGTTGCTACAGTATATAAAATTATTAGAATAGTTTTTACATTTTAGAATGGGACGCAATAATTTTGGAGGGTGCCTCAAGATTGTCCATAATTTTAAAGGGTGCCTTGGCTGAAAAAATGTTGAGAAACACTGTCATAGACAATAGTCAGTGCTGGTGTTCACTGTGGGACTAGCAAGGGCCCTTTGACTTTGGACAACTGAGGATTTTTCATTTGGCACTCTCTTTGAGCTATTACATTTGGATGTCTCCACTCAGGTGAATGTCCTCCCCTTGGGGATCCCCTTTCTTGTGTTTGGGCTGCGGAATACAGACCTGTTGGGCTCAAGTAATGACTTTGACTAATGACGTCCATATTCTGATAACCTGTGAAAATCGGTGTCCAGCGCCCCTCTTTCATTACCTCTTTAACCATTGCTGGGCACTGTTTCAATGGTTCTTTTCAGCTGAACATGAATATTTTGCTGGATGATTCTACTTTTCATCTCAAAGGGTATCTTGCCTTGCTAGCTAAATTCCTATTACATTCTTTCTTCCTGAGCATGAATCTGTGTTCCCTGGTTCTCTGCCCCTCCCGATGTGTCACTCGGTGAAGGATGGTAAAGAACAGAATCATGAAGTGATACATGACTTCAGGTTCCCCAGAAGTACTTTGAAAGCTTTCTGAAGCTGATTGCAATGCCTAACATAAAACTTTGGTTTGAGTTATCACATTGGTTGGCATGTTATCGTGTGGTACTTTGCCCAATGCAGTACTACAGACCAAAACTTGTGTATGTGGCATTTTTGGCAGGGCAAAGCAAGTGCACTGAGAAGGTACGTTGGGGTTCATTTCAGAATAAACCCTGTATTGCAATAACACATGCATTACTGCACCACACTAGTGTGTACATGTGTGTACATGCTCTGAGGCTGCACATTATAGCAATATCTACTGAAAAGCATTATTTTTACTGACTGATATCCATGCACATTTTCAATCAGGAATGATCAGCTCTTTATATGACTCCCTTACTCATATAATGCAACATTTTGTCACCAAACAAATCTTGACTGTTGAGAAATATAGGGCAAAAACTGTCCTAATACCATTAGGAATATACCTTGCTGGCCTATAAATGACCCCACCCCACCCCTTACAAAAAGACACAAACTGTCTTTTGTTGAAAGGGCATGGGCACAGCTTTATTGATACATACAAATAAATCCAACAGTGATGTCCAACAGACAGAAAACTAACAATTTACAACCCAATTAACATGGATTCAAGGTCTGCCCTAACCATAATTTCAACACAGACATCCCAAGTACACAAAGCACAATGAGGGGATCCGTCAGGAACCATTTTTAGCTTGAAAGTTAAAATCCCACCAATAAAGCTGTGACAATATTAATATGGGAAGGGAGGGAAGATCCTCAGAGGCTGATGAAGGTCCTTTGGCAGATGTGAATTCAGGTGAGTGTGACCCTGCACGTCCACTGCTGTGAGGGAAACCATTTGTTATAGACCCATGCCAATTGCCTGCAATTTCCTTGATATCAAATAACTTCTAATACTACTTCCTATCCTCTGCTATGCCCCCAGTTGTCAAGAACACCTGTCCCTAAAACTCACGCTCTCAAATATTATCAGTGGTGCTCATATCTGGCCTTCAAAGCCTAACATTGAATGTTTTTTCAGTATCAATTGGGGGAAGAGCAGAATTATCTGGCAGGTGCTACTATCATCCCTTCCTTGGCGGCAGAATCCCTGAATGAATTTCTTATTATCACTAAAGAAAGTCACTCTTTAGTATCTGTCGTGTGTATCCATGCTCATCACTAGCATTTATGATTCTAAATGTGCTGTACTACAGAACTGAGAGTGGAATATGGAGTAAATATGATCACTTGACCACCAGATCAAAATTTGTTTTTTGTTTGGGGGATTGTTAAGAAACCAAAGAAGTCTGAAGAAGTGTACTTATGAGTAGATTTATTCTTTAACAAGTTAAGGTGCTTCTACAGTATAAAAATATTCTAGGTTGATTGGCTGAATGGAAAGTGCACTCTCCCAATGTCAGGTTTGATATTATTTTGGAGTTCTGATGAGCACTACAGCACTTCCCTATTAATCCTCATTACCGCACCTCCAAAAGCTAAATGGAAGAATGCCTGGCAAATAAGAGCAAGCTGAACACAACATCTTCCACAAATGCAACTGCCTGTGAATACACAGAAAATGAAATAAAATGCATTAGCAAATAAAAAGCAATTGCAAAAAGGAGAAGGAGAGTGGAGGGAGGTCATGTGAGCGCCCGCGGTTTGGTAAATAAGGTATTTTGCTGAATAATTTTTACAAAACACACACACACTGAACATTAGATCTTCATGTAAGAAAGGGAATTACATGATTTGTCACTAGTAATTTTAACAGCTATAGCAGCCGGAGGGGTGAGAGGAGATGGCTAACACAGACACACAGAACTGATAGGCAGGGAGAGAGGGGAAGAGGGAGAGAAGAGAGACAGCGTAAGATGGAGGCACATAAACTGACCTCAGTATCACGGATCAGTAGCCATTATTATCCTGGTCAGCACACCAAGGGGGACACGGGAACTGGCAGGATCAACCAGGTTTATTAGAACATAAAGAGGAACAAATGACATGGCACAAGCACTGTGCTGTGTATCCTACTGTAAAGGATCAGGATATATATATATTTTTTTATGGTTACAACCACTATAAGTTACAGAAATCCCATTGTGGGACCATTAGAGGAAGGAAAAACTGAGGAAATGCGTTTTTTCCTGCCTGCAGCCAATCCATCCTGGATCATAGCTGATACCCAGGCACAGTCACTTGACTAGAGTTTAAAGTGGAACTAAACTCCCCTATACTTTACAGCTAGAGATGGCTTGGGCGTGTTCGAAATCCCACATGCCCGATCCTGCCAGGAAGCCGACACTGCACACCACTAAATACAGGCAGTGAGACATATCCTGATCCACAGCTGCACAGATCAAGAAATGTCAAACTGCCCGTGATTAGCAATGTGCAGTGTCGGCTTCAAGACGGGATCAGACAGGTGGGATTTCGAACACGCCCGAGCCCATCCCTATTTACAGCCATGGAAGCTGCCATCTTAGCCACTTTTTTTATCTGCAGTGGCATGGTTCTGCACATGTACTCAGTTATGATGGCTTAACAGTTCAGTAGAGAGCAGAATCAGTTGTGACAGTTCTCATTAATTTAATAAATAATAAATATACCACGCTAAATGCTATATACAATATATTGCCACATACAGAAAAATAAATGTAAAATACTGAAAACAACCAATAAATAAATAAAACAGTCCCCAGTGAAAAGTGCTGTTGCTTATGGAACAATGATGAAAAACTCAAATGCAGTGCTGTGACTTGATAAGTAGTTCCATGCTCCTTATGTGCTTAAATAGGGTGCTCCCCTAGTAGATGTGCACTCACCCTTGGGATTGGGCCAACTAATGTTCCTCATATAGATGGATACAATAGGGAAAACCTCATTGTGCGTTACCGTTTAAAAATAACTTTTATTCCAAAGAATTAAAAGATATTCAACTCACATGTATGAGTGCCTGATATCCTTGTACCCAGAGTGAACAGCAGGTAAAAATATCATCCGTGAAATCTGCCTCATCAGTTCATGCAGTGAAGGGCTCTATTTCCGGGTATGGGTAGAACTTGTCACGATCAACTGTGACTCAACTTCTATGCATTGCAACTTATCAGATTGGCCGTCCTCAGGAAGTTGAATTGTATTTTATTACGTATACATGGCATTATTTTATATAATTATGTCATGTTTTGTTTGTTGTACTTCTCTTTTTCTAGAATTTTTATCATCGTATATTTTGTTATGTAGACTCTCCAGTGGGGTGGGGGGGGGGGTCTTTTTATCCTGTTTAGTGGTGAATCTTGTAGATTATAGATGCTCACAGGTATTTCCAACTTAACTACTAATGGCACACATGTTTTGTCCCTTTGTCTAATTGTTTAAAGTTGTGTGTATATATATATATATATATATATATATATAATCTGCTTGTATATGTAGCATTTAGAAATGACTAAGCACTGTGTTTGGCGTGAAACGCATTAGCTGCTGTGTTTAGTCTGTACCCATTTATGATGCTTTGATATCCATTTTTTAAACAATAAAGGTGAATTTTTTTTTGGAGTGTGGCTATCCAGCTATCTATTTTCCTATTACTCCTGTTGCAAACAGCCTGCACCCTACTAGTATGTGCATGTCTTAAAGTGGAACTAAACCCTCCTATCATTTTCAGCCAAGGAAGCTTCCATGATGCTGCACATGTGATCAGTTATGACACCAATCATTTGATGGTTTGACAGTTTGGTTGAGAGCACAACCAATGTGACAGTTCTAATGACAGCACGTGCCTGGAAATGTAGTTTTTTAAACTAATCAATGGGTTTAGATCTGCATTAATTTTTGCAAGATTCGTCTAAATATTTTGGTACATAAATGTAGCGGCCATAACACTTTGCAGGGTGGCCTTACATTTTTGGGCTTACCGGTTACCTTTGCTTGGCTTGTTCTTCCACGTCTAGGGGTTCCCAGGGTTGATACCCAACAACTTTCGACGCTGACAACAATAAAGTCCTTTTGAAAGGTTTTTTATTTGCAGGGGTAACATCCAACAACACAGTCTCGTATGGGAACAGAGGGCAAGGGTAAAGAAACTCAGGCACCTTGAACTGCAGATATAACAAAGTCTCTAGTACCACCCAGAGAGTAGCCTCCCAGCTGGGCACTTCAAGGCTGAACAAATCTCTAGCCAGAGATTATGGCAATCAGCGCTTTGACTCAGAACTTGTGAAATCTCTGGCCTTGAACAAGTTGTAACTGAAAGTGAACAGGAACCTTTTTCCTCAGTACCTGGAATGTTCTCTGTCTCCTTAGTAGTACTGGAAAGTGCGAATTTGTCAGTGTCCTTCACAACTCAGCAACCAGGCACTTCTCAGGATGCCAGCTTGTTGGCCCTCCTCCGAAGAGTCCTCCCCCAGTCACTTACACAAGCTGCGGTGCCCCTCCAAGCCAAGAGTACACCCGGACACCTTGAATCCTCCCTCAGTTACTGTGCCTTGGACCAGCCGGTTCCGAGAGTCTGGAACAGACGGATCCTCACCCCAGACCAGGCGGGTCTATTGGGGTTAACCAACCAAAGCATGTTGCGGAGCGACGAACGCTCCTGTGACCTGGACCCTTCGCGGGGCTACCCTGGTCCAGAAACAGGAAAAGACCGATAGGGCCTCACAAAAGAACCATCCATAACACGTGACCTCAACATCTTAATTACCCCTCCCCAGACTCCTCAGTGTGGCCCGGCACACCCACTGATTGGCTCAGAGGAAGCTGATACCCAAAACGTCCAACCAGGCCTGGTTCTGGCCTGTCATGTGCACCTCACTGTACACATGACCAAGCAGAACGCTAACACAGCCCAGCCAAACTGATGTCAAATTTAATCTACATAATTAACCCTCAGAACCCCATTACTGTTCTGAGGCAAAAACTAAATTTACACATTAATGACACTTTGTCCAAAATGTCATCCGCTACATAAAATACAAAAATCTGCTTCAGATCAACAAGCAAATCAGGGTGATTCCAGTTAGAACTCACCTAATTTCTTCCAAACACTATTTATGGGTGGAGCTAAAAAAGCTTTTTAAAATCAACCTCTCCTCATATAAACTGGGACAATGTGCAGTGATCATCCCACTGTCTTTAATGAACAAGGAATGACTTTTGCTTTGATATGTGTAGCAAGGAAGGAAACAAGAGACATGATGAGAATTATAGTAGGTTGTGGTATGAAACAATGAACATAGAATGCTGATACTGAGCATTGGGTATGTATTCTCTATTCGCCTGTTACTGAGCACTAGAGCAATGGGTAGCATAATAGTCATATATAGATATGAGTGAAATTGAAAGTTTCCAGTGAAAATTGGAAGATTTTGACAATATTTCTCTACTTTGATCAAATGTAATGAATCAATAGGGAGGGCAAAACTTGTGTTTTTATGGTTTTTAAGGATGCAGTTGGTTTTTAATAGCCTCTAAAGGTTACAGAAGATCCTTTCAAGTTTCAACTATCCTTTACCTGTTTGTGCCAAAAATGGCCTCTTGTTTAATTCAATATTTTTTGAACAAAAAGATGAAAGAAAACATGTAAAAGCATCAATACAGAAATTAGAATACAATTCAGTAGGAACTAGGAATCAGGTAGGAAGGAAAACACAAATTCACAGAACACTAAAATAAAAAACCTAAATTAACCTAAATACTTCCCAATTGCAACCTAGTGGTGCCTGCTAGATCCTGTGTTAGAATTCAAATTATTCCCTATAGAGCCCCTTGTATTTAATTCCTAAACTGTACATGGTACTTTGCCTAAGTCAGGATAAGTTCCAAGCCCCTGTTCTCTTAATCTTTCAAATTCCAGAGCCTGTTCTGCCTACTATAGTTCTGCCATTTAACATTGAATGAAAGAGGTGTTACTTCGAAGCCAGGGATTAATCTCAACTTGAGTAGAAGCCAAGGTCCCAGGCATAGCGTGAGCTTAGGATCCAAGAAGCTATGCAGAAATTATTTCATTAATAACAAAGGTATTTCACTGTAGATAATTATAAAAACTCAGACCCAGCCAGGTTAGGCTCACTTTAAGTTTGTACATGGTAATGTCCTGAATATGTGTCTATGGAAAAATGTATGTCCTTTAGAAAATTGCCTAAACATATTGGGGTTGATTTAAAAAGGCAAATAGATTGTACTCTTGGCAGGTGCAGTTGCTCCAGAGCTTTGTAAATGAGGGGAAACCCTGCTGACTTCCATCATCCAATCATGTGCAAGAAAAAAATGCTATTTTATTTTTTATTTTTTAGCATGTATTGGGTATTCATTGTAAAAGGAAACCAATTACTAAGCTCTGGAGAAAATGCACTTGCAAAGTGCACAGGCTATTTGCCTTTAGTAAATCAAAACTATTGCTATGTGGCTTGTTTGTTTGCTTCTTTTACTTTTTTTTCCACAATGATTTTGCATTCCATTACTGTTCAGACAGACAGTCATCACTAGCCTGATGGATCTATATGGCTGTGAAAAATTGCTTTCAATACCCTATAGAAACTCATCAGATATGAAAGTTCTGGTAAGAGTCTTTTTCAGGTTTCACTCTGCATCTGTGCAAGAACCTCTTAGCAAGCAAACCTAATTACCTTTTTGTAGGAAAGTAATACCAGCTGTTAGTGTCATGGTAAATAAACCTCAATTGCGCAACAGTGTACGGTTTGTAATTACTTGGCCAGGCTTGTTACCATCTTTGTAGATATATAGAAGTGTAGATTTCATAAATAAAATGCCACAGAAAGGAATATATACTGTTGGCACTATATAAATCCTGTATAATAATAATAATAATATTAAAGCCATTTGTATGCTTTTTGTAAGTTTTTAGCAAGTTTAAGTGCACCTGTCATGAGAGAAGTAGTGAGGATGCTATTGATGGTCTCCTTCTGAAAATGTTTCTTGCTTGGTTGTGTCTGGCTTCAAGACATCCCATGCTGTAGGTAAGTATCACGAATAAGAAAGAATTCAAATTCCTTATCTCTATACTTGTCTCAGGCCATCCTCCCAAATGGGACTGTTGGTATATTTTTTCTTGATCGGCACTTGCTGTTGCAGTACTAATTTGTGTATTCTGGCTGCCACAATACAAAAGCGCAGCGGAGGGGTTCCGCATCCACCTTAAACATGTGAATGGGGGGATGCAGTTCAATTTTTTTTTGATCAGCCACCTTAAACATGTGAATGGGGGATGCAGTTCAATTTTTTTGATCAGACGCCTGGCTGATCAAAAGAAAAAAAAACAGATCTATCTATGGCCAGCTTTAGGCATACCAACTCTTCTGACAAATGCTAGAGTTGATAGATGGGAAATCCATACCTGGCTTTGACCTCTGACTTTTTCTTTTTTATTGTATGGTGGAGTAATCTTTGCCTAAGCCAATTGGTCTACTCCCAACACTGTATATGAATTAAGAACAATTAAAGTGGTTGTAAAGCCTAAACATTTTTTACCTTTAATGCATTCCTTGCATTAAGGTAAAAATGTTTAGGTGTTAGCATCTCCCCACCCCTCTTTTACTCAGCCCTCATTCGATCCAGCACCATGCACATCTGCAGTTCTTCTCTCCCCTCTCTTCTGGGTCTCGCTGGCTTTGCTGGGGCACCGGGAGCCATTATCTTCCAGTGCTGTCCATCAAAGCCAGTGACCAGGGAGCGGGGACACACAAAGGCCCCTCTG
Organism: Lithobates pipiens; assembly: GCF_037356315.1. Lineage (NCBI taxonomy): Eukaryota > Metazoa > Chordata > Amphibia > Anura > Ranidae > Lithobates > Lithobates pipiens. The sequence goes on from NW_027507718.1 coordinate 408,145,309, forward strand.
TCTTATCAAATGGTCTTCACTTATAGTGCTAGCATTTAGGATCAGGAAGACGAAAAAGATTACTTAATTATTCAACTGAAATTGAATTGTATATGGCCACCATTTTCTTTAATTGAAACTAAGAGTACATGAAAGTTTCACCATTATATTCAGAATTCAACACATCCTAATGAGGATTTAAAAGAAAGTTGAAAATCCCTTCTTCTCTGTAGTAAAAAGAAAAAAGGTATTTATCTTTTTTTTTTTATATCCATACACAAATGTTTTCTCTCTCAGTCCTTTTTTAAACTGAATGTTTTTTTTTTTTTACATGGTGATCGTTTACAACAGGCATGTCCAAAGTCCGGCCCGCGGGCCAATCGCGGCCCGCGGTCTGGTTTTGAACGGCCCGCCTGGTTGTTTAAACACATATATCTTTTGTGGCCCCCGGCGATCTCCCAGCGCCGGGGCCACAAAAGATATATAGTCCGGCTGCCTTGGAGGGAGGAGGCGGGACGAGTGCTGTGCACACAGGAGGAGAATTTCCTGTTTACACGGCAGCTGTAATAGGAAGTCCCGTCTCTGCCATTGGATGACTGTGCTGTCCATCAAAGGAGACGGGACTTTCTCTTAAAGAGGCCGTTGTGTAAACAGGAGATTCTCCTGTAAGATGTCTTTGGCGCTCGTCCTGCCCTCCATGGCTGCACTGATGGTAATGGTAGCTGCATTCCTGGCAATGGTGAGTGAATTCCTAGCAATGGTGGCTGCATTCCTGGCAATGGTGGGTGAAATTCCTGGCAATGGTGGGTGAAATTCCTGGCAATGGTGGCAGCATTCCCGGCAATGGTGAGTGAATTTCTGGCATTGGTGGGTGCATTCCTGGCAATGGTGGGTGCATTCCTGGCAATGGTGCCTGCATTCCTGGCAATGGTGGCTGCATTCCCAGCAATGGTGAGTGAATTCCTAGCAATGGCGGGTGAATCCCTGGCAATGGTGGCTGCATTCCCTGCAATGGTGGGGGAAATACCTGGCAATGGTGGCTGCATTCCTGGCAATGGTGGGTGCATTCCTGGCAATGGTGGCAGCATTCCCGGCAATGGTGGCTGCATTCCCGGCAATGGTGGCAGCATTCCTGGCAATGGTGGGTGAAATTCCTAGCAATGGTGGGTGAAATACCTGGCAATGGTGGCTGCATTCCTGGCAATGGTGGCTGCATTCCTGGCAATGGTGGCAGCATTCCCGGCAATGGTGAGTGCATTCCTGGCAATGGTGGCTGCATTCCCAGCAAAGGTGAGTGAATTCCTGGCAATGGCGGGTGAATCCCTGGCAATGGTGGCTGCATTCCTGGCAATGGTGGCTGCATTCCTGGCAATGGTGGCTGCATTCCCGGCAATGGTGGCTGCATTCCCGGCAATGGTGGCTGCATTCCCGGCAATGGTGGGTGAATCCCTGGCAATGGTGGCTGCATTCCTGGCAATGGTGGCTGCATTCCCGGCAATGGTGGCTGCATTCCCGGCAATGGTGGCTGCATTCCCGGCAATGCTGAGTGAATTCCCTGGCAATGGTGGTTGCATTCCCGGCAATGGTGGCTGCATTCCCGGCAATGGTGACAGCATTCCCGGCAATGGTGAGTGAATTCCCTGGCAATGGTGGGTGAATTCCCTGGCAATGGTGGGTGAATTCCCTGGCAATAGTGGGTGCATCCCTGGCAATGGTGGGCGCTGCATTCCTAGCAATGGTGAGTGAATTCCTAGCAATGATGGCTGCATTCCTGGCAATGGTGGCTGCATTCCTGGCAATGGTGGGTGAAATTCCTGGCAATGGTGGGTGAAATTCCTGGCAATGGTGGCTGCATTCCCGGCAATGGTGGCTGCATTCCCGGCAATGGTGGCTGCATTCCCGGCAATGGTGGCTGCATTCCCGGCAATGGTGGCAGCATTCCCGGCAATGGTGGCAGCATTCCCGGCCATGGCGAGTGAATTCCTGGCATTGGCGGGTGAATCCCTGGCAATGGTGGGTGAATCCCTGGCAATGGTGGGTGAAATTCCTGGCAATGGTGGGTGAAATTCCTGGCAATGTTGGCTGCATTCCCGGCAATGGTGAGTGAATCCCTGGTAATGGTGGCTGCATTCCCGGCAATGGTGAGTGAATTCCCGGTGGGTGAATTCCCTGGCAATGGTGGGCGCTGCATTCCTAGCAATGGTGAACGCTGCATTCCTAGCAATTGTGGGTCTGCAGATAGACACTGACCCTTGTTTTGCTTCACAGTTCTTTATTTAAAATTTTTAGTTTTTTTTTCCTGAAGCTTCCCTCTTAAAGTGAAGGTGCGTGTTATACGTCAATAAATATGGTGTATCCAAATAATACACTTGCGTTCATCTATTCACCACACACAGCCACAAAGGCAAGAGAATTCTTGTTGGGCCGTGTATTAGTGCTCGGATGGACACGCTTAGACCGAATTTTAATGGTTCAAAGAATGTCAGGCAAAATGGTCGGCCCTCGCGCATGTTCAGTTCATCAAATCTGGCCCTCTTTGAAAAAAGTTTGGACATCCCTGGTTTACAATCACTTTAAAGTTGAACTCTAGGCAAACACAGCACAGCCAGCTTGGACACCCGACTCTTCTCTACTGCAATAAAGTAATACAACTAAATCTTGTCATTGCCCTCCCATCCTTTGACTGGACAGTAAAAGGAGAAGCATCAGACTAGTAAAGTCTTGTCCTTGTCACTCTATCAGCATGTTTCTCATAAGCACATGAGCACTGCACCCTTTTCTGGCACTTTTTGTTTACATGTAACACTCAGGTTTTTTTTTCTAGAAAGATACTTAGAACCCCTAAACATTGTATTTTTTTTAAAGCAGAGACCCTAGAGAATAAATTGGTGGGGTTTGCATTTTTTTTTTAAATACACCTAATGCAAAAAAACACAATACATAACCCAATTATTTTGTAAAATATAAAAGATGGTGTTATGCCGAGGAAATTCTGCACGCTCGTGCAACGGTGACAAATTTTACTATCCATTGGTGATGCTTTAGGAACCTTTACAGGTTACCTACCTACTTTAGGTTTACAGAGGAGGTTTGGTGCTAGAATTACTGCCTATGATTTGATGTTCGCGGCAATACCTCACATGTGTAGGTCAATCGCGGTTTGTGTGTACAATGTACACTGTTGCTTTCATTTATTTTTATAAATTTTACTGCTGTCACAGGGAATCTAAACATCCTTTGTGACAGCAATAGGCATGTGACAGGTACTCTTTATGGAGAGATCTGGGGGAAAATCCCTCTTCTGATCATGAAAGCATTCAAAACTCCATTTTTGAATACTTTTGATTTTTCAAAGGTGGCGCCGTTGACTTCCAGGTAAATCGAAAGTGATGTCAGGTTGCCATAGCAGAGAGCCAATCAAAGCCAATCCTGGCTTTGTATGGGTCTCCAACTAGCCGACAAGATGACGTCTTGATGACGAAACGCGCACAGCGTGGCCATAAGACGTATTCTCTCCACAGTAAACAACAGCGACCGGCGGTGGATTTACATGTATTGTGGTTTTAATTCTTGGCACTTGTGAGTAGTTTTCTCTCTTAATAAATACATTTGTGGAAACATACTACACTATGGAGACCCTTCTTTTTTATTAAATATTTGAATGAGGCAATAACACCAGCGGATGAGAAACAAAGCTCCCAGGGAAACACCAGAGAGCGGCACAGGGGCTTACACTGTGAAGGCAAATCTACCCCTGCAGGGGCAGGGTATCTGGTGAGGGCAATATCATTAATTTGCATCGAAAAGCACACCGGTAGCTCTTTCTATCTTTGGAATAGTTACAGATTGTCTGCACACGTTACCTTCATTATTATTTTTGGGACTATTTATTTAGCAATTTAATTTATTTAATTGGTTTTCATATATGCACACTATTATATGCATGGATTCTTGTATAATTAACAGTTTACTATATATACCATAGGCATGTATACACGTATATTGGTTGTTAATCAATATAGATTGGTTATTAGGTATTGATCTTAGATACGTATAATAATTCACTGTTTTACAAATTTTTATCACAAAATATATATTTATATATATTTTTTTCCTTTTACTTCATTACATTTTGTAAGCATCCTTTCTCTGGTTGGGAGGGACGTAAAATGAATTCTGGGGGTAATATACCCTGACATATTTAATCACTGTCACCATTGAACTATTCACTCTAATACCCAGTAGGAAGGGTATATATTACGGCACAAAAAGGAACACAGCACTCCTTTTTTTAATTGGAAAGTTTTTATACATAATTTAAAGGTATAGCGCCAACTCTACTTAACCCATTTTTTCATACAGCACAGTCCACCTTAATTGGTTGGACATAAAAGGTAGAGGCAGCTCTTACCCACTGTGTTTTTACTCACTCTAATATCAATCCATAGCGCAATCTCACATTTATCTTTATCAAGTTCAGGTACTTGACTTTGTGCTGCCGGGCCACCCTGCCCCAGTATAAATGCGGTGAGCAATCCGGAAACAGTTAAATAACATCTAGAAAAAAACGAACAGCAAGTCAAATAAAAAAAATGCTTTCAGCTACACACTAAAGTATTTACTAAAAAATGCATCATATGGAAAGCAGGAGTAAAACAATTCAGTGTCAAATAATTTTTTTTTTTTTTGCGGTGGTGCAAAAACCTAAAATGGAAAAACCATTGAGTGAACAAAAAATGTGCATGTGAAACACACCCTAAAAAATGCACTTAAGTGTGTGCTTTTTTCCACCCCCCAAAAGGGTAGGACCTCTCCCTGATCCCCCGGGGCGCAAGGGTACAACATGTTCCAACTAGCCTGAAGGCCTTTTCTTTGTAGTCAGCCGAAGCCAACCACCAAGTACTAGGCCGACTTGTTCTTACCAAACTCAGGACAACTGAAAGTCCAATTAAATGCCTGTGATGAGACAGTACAGACTTTTATAAAGCACAGTCTGTCATACACAGTGAAGTAAGTAACTCAGTTAAAATAAATGGAGTTACTTAAGGCATTTACTTTAGAGGGTAACGAGTAATCTAACTGATTACTCTTCCCCTCATGGTAACTCAGTTCCCATTACTTGGGCAGCATTACTGTAATTACATCTACCGCCCGGGAGGCCCGCCGTGGCCGCGCTACCAGGCCATTCGTTCCACCGCGGGGAGGGGGGCTTTCGCCCACTGAGCTGAAAAAAGGCTGAGACTCAGAGAGACTGTCTGGACCTCCCCGCCTATCCAGAGAGAGGGAGAATGTAGGGAGGCAGGGCGGACACTGAAAAATGAAGACAGCTGACCAGCGACACCAATCGAGTGAAGGGGAGGGTCTCTCTCTCTCCCCATGAGGAAAGGCATCCCTGGAGGCATTCAAGTAAGTGACTGTCTGAGGATTCGAATTGCAGTGCAATCAATCCATCCCAAGTCCTTCACCACCTCTGCTTCTTACTGATCCCATCCTTACCCACCCACCATCACTTCTACAACAGAGGTGATGGGGGGGGATACGGTAGGGATGAGATCAGTGGTGGTGGGGGATGGGATCAGTAAGAGGCAAAGGTGGTGGTGGGAGAGGATGACACCACCACCGCTGCCACCCCCCCAGTACCACCGCTGCCTGCCACCCCCCCCCCCCTCAAGTACACCATGGCTGCCACCCCCCCCAAGTACTGTACACCACTGCCACCCCCCCCAAGTACACCACCACCGCTGCCACCCCTGTCACAGTTACTTTGCTGAGTAACTAATTACTTTTCCAATATCGTAATCGAGTTACTAACGCAATTACTTTTTGGGAGAAGTAATTTGTAACTTAACTAATTACTTTTTTAAAGTAAAATGACCAACAATGGTCATACATAGAGAGACATTTTCTGTTGGAATTTCCGACCGAAAAACTTTGAGAGCTGGATCTAAAATTTTCTGTCAACAAAATCCGATCTGACTTTTTCCGATTGCGTCTAGTGAATTCCAACGCACAAAGTGCCACGCATGCTCAGAAAAAATTTGGAGACGAAAGCTATTGGCTACTGGCCTCTACATAGTCCCATCGTACATGTATAACGTCACGTCGTTCCGAACGATCGGATTTTCCAAAACTTTGTGCGACCTTGTGTATGCTACACAAATTTCAGCCAAAAACCGTCAGAAAAAATCAGATGGATTTTGTGGTCGGAATGTCCAACTGTGTGTGTGGGGCATTAGGCTCGTATATGAGGGATGTAGGACAAAGGTTACGCATTACAAAAGAAATCAGCAAAAACTGCAAACGAGAGGCATGTAACACTCAAGGTCTGATTTAAACAAAGCAGTAAAGGAACTACAATAAACCAGTGACAACAGACTTATGAAGATAATAGTCAAGGAGGAACTGTTATCCTAACAATTCACAATTTCCATGCTTTCTCAAATTTGGGGTAAGAGTTCTCTAATGAGCTCCAGTAAGTGTCCATAAAAGTAGTAGAGATTAACTAGAGCAGTTGTTTCAGTTCCGTTGGGGGCTAGAATCTTTCTGCACATTTTAGTGATTAGTGATTTGGCCACTAGTAGTACATGAAGAACCGTAGTTCAATGGTGAGCAGGGAAGCATTCCACTTCTAGGTTAAGCAGAGCTAAAGCGGGATTAGGTGCAGTTAATATGCCAGTCAGTTTTGAATTTAGGCAGAACGTCTATCTCCAGAAGCTGGTGAGGGTCTTGCATTGCAAATGTATATGAAGAAGGTTGACTACTTGCCCGCAACCTCTCCAGCATAATGAAAAATGGTTGGGGAAAATTTTTGCCAGTCTATAAGGGGTGAGGTACCCCCTCTATATGATCTTTTGATTTAGCTCCCAGGAAATAAATTGGGGGATATACTATAAGTATACTGTATAGCCCTCAGCCATTAAGCATCAGAAAAGGTAGACTACAGATCGGCCTGCCATCATTGCATAGATAATGTTTCACAAAAGGTCCTTTGTGTTGGAGGAGGGAGTAAAATGGGGAGATGCCTTTGAGTTTAAATGATGGGTTGGTATAGAACCGCCAAGCTTGAGGGTAGATAAAAAAAGACATTTTGGGTGTTGGTTTCAGGAAGTGCGAAATGCACTAATATAAGAAATAATCAGAGGGGGTATCATAAAGGACAAATCTATGAATGGTTTAAGGTTACCATTTCTAAGGAGGCTTTCTACCCAACTGATACCTGCAGCAAGACAATTTTTAGTTTGTAGGTGGGGGGATTAAGATATCTAGTATAGAAATTGGGGAGAAGACCTCCTCATTGTGCCTATTATGTACTCATTTTTGGGTGAACCCTCAACAAGCCATTAAAGCAGCTTTGATAGTATGGGGGGAACGTGAGCTAGATAATGGGGAAGCACTGTCACATTTTAAATGACAATTGCGCGATCATGCAACACTGTACTTAAATTAAATTTTTAGCATTTTTTGAGACAGATAGAGCTGATGGGGCTGCACTGATGAGAGTGCATTGATGATCAGGGCACTATGTGTCAATGTAAATAATGTGCTCACTGTACTCCCCACAGATCAGCTCTCCTTTCCTCACATGCTGTTTCTGTGTTAGGAAAGCAGAGTGGATAACCAGCAAAGACGATTCAGTCTGGTAAAAGCTGTGACTGGACACAGCTGATTATATGGTAAACGGCTGCTGTGATTGACCCCATACCTCGATCTGTGATACGCTGTGTTCAAGGCACAGAGCACGCCCGATGCATGTCACTGGGGGGGGGGGGGGCACGGGAGCCGTGCATGTGCAAGGATGTCCAGGGACGCCCTCACAGAACCAGGAAGCCTTGCTGTAGCTGTATATAGGCTATAGAGCGGGCGGCAAGTGGTTAATGCAGGCCATAGATTAATCGATTCTCAAATAAACGTGCTTAAGAAAATTTGCATGAACATTTTTGTTAAAAATGTTTTTGTTTGCTTTTAACTAGTGATGGCCGAACGGTTCGCCCGGCGGTCGTTTCGCGGCGAATTTCCGACTTTCGCCGTCCGCGGGTTCGAACGCCTTTTTCCGTCGTTCGCCCCGGCGGACTTACGTGTTTAATGTATACAAGAACTTTAACCTTTCGTGACACGTTTATCATGTGTTACAGGACAACCAATTGAGACATGACAGCTCATGGACACTTGGACATTCCCCCTAACCTATAAATACACCCGATCCGGTGGCCATTTTACATTCTTTCTTCTGTCACTGTAGGGAAAGGATCCTGTGTGGAGTAGGGACAGAGAAAACGCTAGCTATTTGGTACACAAAAGTTCTTTTCAGGACTGGTATAGGTGTTAGGTCAGCAGCCTGAGTTTCTTTTGTCAGTTTAGATAAAGGGACAGAGCGCTGTATGCTGCTATTTTAGGGACAGCTCAGCCAGATTAGTCTTTCTTCATCATCATCATCATCATCATCATTAGCTGTTACTATCAGGTCCACAAAAGAGCTGTTCCAGCTAATCGTTCCAGCCTACTCTTTTTTGCCAATTTGTATAGGGACAGGCAGGAAGCAGTGTGTCAGGCAGTGAGGATAATTTTAAAGACTTGCTGTTACTATTAGTTCCACAAAGGTTCTTTTCAGGACTGGTATCAGTGGTACGGTAATAGGCTTGTACACGTATAATATTCTTTCTTCCAAATATAGAAAGAATATTATACTTGACTGCTGCCCTTCTGCTGCAGTCTGCTAATCATTCACAACTCACTTGTTCCACAAAGCTCTTTATCAGGACTGGTAACTTGGTCTGTCTAGGGTGCTACGGTACATAGGCTTGGGTGCGGTACAGTCTGCTGTTCTGTAAGGACCGCTATCGGTCCACAATAGATAGGGTTGCCGTGCACTACTGCTGACCGCTGCCCTATACTGCAGCAGTCCTTCAGCGGTATAGGGACTGACGCACAGTCTGCTAAACACTAATACACAACCTGCTTGGTCCACAAAAGTTCTTATAAGGACTGGTAACTTGGTATAGGGTGCTACGGTACATAGGCCTGAGTGCGTTACAGTCTGCTGTTCTGTAAGGACCGCTATCGGTCCACAATACATAGGGTTGCCGTGCACTACTGCTGACCGCTGCCCTATACTGCAGCAGTCCTTCATTGGTATAGGGACTGACGTACAGTCTGCTAATCACTAACACACAACCTGCTTGGTCCACAAAAGTTCTTATAAGGACTGGTAACTTGGTATAGGGTGCTACGGTACATAGGCCTGAGTGCGTTACAGTCTGCTGTTCTGTAAGGACCGCTATCGGTCCACAATACATAGGGTTGCCGTGCACTACTGCTGACCGCTGCCCTATACTGCAGCAGTCCTTCATTGGTATAGGGACTGACGTACAGTCTGCTAATCACTAACACACAACCTGCTTGGTCCACAAAAGTTCTTATAAGGACTGGTAACTTGGTATAGGGTGCTACGGTACATAGGCCTGAGTGCGTTACAGTCTGCTGTTCTGTAAGGACCGCTATCGGTCCACAATACATAGGGTTGCCGTGCACTACTGCTGACCGCTGCCCTATACTGCAGCAGTCCTTCATTGGTATAGGGACTGACGTACAGTCTGCTAATCACTAACACACAACCTGCTTGGTCCACAAAAGTTCTTATAAGGACTGGTAACTTGGTATAGGGTGCTACGGTACATAGGCCTGAGTGCAGTACAGTCTGCTGTTCTGTAAGGACCGCTATCGGTCCACAATACATAGGGTTGCCGTGCACTACTGCTGACCGCTGCCCTATACTGCAGCAGTCCTTCAGCGGTATAGGGACTGACGCACAGTCTGCTAATCACTAACACACAACCTGCTTGGTCCACAAAAGTTCTTATAAGGACTGGTAACTTGGTATAGGGTGCTACGGTACATAGGCCTGAGTGCGTTACAGTCTGCTGTTCTGTAAGGACCGCTATCGGTCCACAATACATAGGGTTGCCGTGCACTACTGCTGACCGCTGCCCTATACTGCAGCAGTCCTTCATTGGTATAGGGACTGACGTACAGTCTGCTAATCACTAACACACAACCTGCTTGGTCCACAAAAGTTCTTATAAGGACTGGTAACTTGGTATAGGGTGCTACGGTACATAGGCCTGAGTGCGTTACAGTCTGCTGTTCTGTAAGGACCGCTATCGGTCCACAATACATAGGGTTGCCGTGCACTACTGCTGACCGCTGCCCTATACTGCAGCAGTCCTTCATTGGTATAGGGACTGACGTACAGTCTGCTAATCACTAACACACAACCTGCTTGGTCCACAAAAGTTCTTATAAGGACTGGTAACTTGGTATAGGGTGCTACGGTACATAGGCCTGAGTGCGTTACAGTCTGCTGTTCTGTAAGGACCGCTATCGGTCCACAATACATAGGGTTGCCGTGCACTACTGCTGACCGCTGCCCTATACTGCAGCAGTCCTTCATTGGTATAGGGACTGACGTACAGTCTGCTAATCACTAACACACAACCTGCTTGGTCCACAAAAGTTCTTATAAGGACTGGTAACTTGGTATAGGGTGCTACGGTACATAGGCCTGAGTGCAGTACAGTCTGCTGTTCTGTAAGGACCGCTATCGGTCCACAATACATAGGGTTGACGTGCACTACTGCTGACCGCTGCCCTATACTGCAGCAGTCCTTCATTGGTATAGGGACTGACGTACAGTCTGCTAATCACTAACACACAACCTGCTTGGTCCACAAAAGTTCTTATAAGGACTGGTAACTTGGTATAGGGTGCTACGGTACATAGGCCTGAGTGCGTTACAGTCTGCTGTTCTGTAAGGACCGCTATCGGTCCACAATACATAGGGTTGCCGTGCACTACTGCTGACCGCTGCCCTATACTGCAGCAGTCCTTCATTGGTATAGGGACTGACGTACAGTCTGCTAATCACTAACACACAACCTGCTTGGTCCACAAAAGTTCTTATAAGGACTGGTAACTTGGTATAGGGTGCTACGGTACATAGGCCTGAGTGCGTTACAGTCTGCTGTTCTGTAAGGACCGCTATCGGTCCACAATACATAGGGTTGCCGTGCACTACTGCTGACCGCTGCCCTATACTGCAGCAGTCCTTCATTGGTATAGGGACTGACGTACAGTCTGCTAATCACTAACACACAACCTGCTTGGTCCACAAAAGTTCTTATAAGGACTGGTAACTTGGTATAGGGTGCTACGGTACATAGGCCTGAGTGCAGTACAGTCTGCTGTTCTGTAAGGACCGCTATCGGTCCACAATACATAGGGTTGCCGTGCACTACTGCTGACCGCTGCCCTATACTGCAGCAGTCCTTCAGCGGTATAGGGACTGACGCACAGTCTGCTAAACACTAATACACAACCTGCTTGGTCCACAAAAGTTCTTATAAGGACTGGTAACTTGGTATAGGGTGCTACGGTACATAGGCCTGAGTGCAGTACAGTCTGCTGTTCTGTAAGGACCGCTATCGGTCCACAATACATAGGGTTGCCGTGCACTACTGCTGACCGCTGCCCTATACTGCAGCAGTCCTTCATTGGTATAGGGACTGACGTACAGTCTGCTAATCACTAACACACAACCTGCTTGGTCCACAAAAGTTCTTATAAGGACTGGTAACTTGGTATAGGGTGCTACGGTACATAGGCCTGAGTGCGTTACAGTCTGCTGTTCTGTAAGGACCGCTATCGGTCCACAATACATAGGGTTGCCGTGCACTACTGCTGACCGCTGCCCTATACTGCAGCAGTCCTTCATTGGTATAGGGACTGACGTACAGTCTGCTAATCACTAACACACAACCTGCTTGGTCCACAAAAGTTCTTATAAGGACTGGTAACTTGGTATAGGGTGCTACGGTACATAGGCCTGAGTGCAGTACAGTCTGCTGTTCTGTAAGGACCGCTATCGGTCCACAATACATAGGGTTGACGTGCACTACTGCTGACCGCTGCCCTATACTGCAGCAGTCCTTCATTGGTATAGGGACTGACGTACAGTCTGCTAATCACTAACACACAACCTGCTTGGTCCACAAAAGTTCTTATAAGGACTGGTAACTTGGTATAGGGTGCTACGGTACATAGGCCTGAGTGCGTTACAGTCTGCTGTTCTGTAAGGACCGCTATCGGTCCACAATACATAGGGTTGCCGTGCACTACTGCTGACCGCTGCCCTATACTGCAGCAGTCCTTCATTGGTATAGGGACTGACGTACAGTCTGCTAATCACTAACACACAACCTGCTTGGTCCACAAAAGTTCTTATAAGGACTGGTAACTTGGTATAGGGTGCTACGGTACATAGGCCTGAGTGCGTTACAGTCTGCTGTTCTGTAAGGACCGCTATCGGTCCACAATACATAGGGTTGCCGTGCACTACTGCTGACCGCTGCCCTATACTGCAGCAGTCCTTCATTGGTATAGGGACTGACGTACAGTCTGCTAATCACTAACACACAACCTGCTTGGTCCACAAAAGTTCTTATAAGGACTGGTAACTTGGTATAGGGTGCTACGGTACATAGGCCTGAGTGCAGTACAGTCTGCTGTTCTGTAAGGACCGCTATCGGTCCACAATACATAGGGTTGCCGTGCACTACTGCTGACCGCTGCCCTATACTGCAGCAGTCCTTCAGCGGTATAGGGACTGACGCACAGTCTGCTAAACACTAATACACAACCTGCTTGGTCCACAAAAGTTCTTATAAGGACTGGTAACTTGGTATAGGGTGCTACGGTACATAGGCCTGAGTGCAGTACAGTCTGCTGTTCTGTAAGGACCGCTATCGGTCCACAATACATAGGGTTGCCGTGCACTACTGCTGACCGCTGCCCTATACTGCAGCAGTCCTTCATTGGTATAGGGACTGACGTACAGTCTGCTAATCACTAACACACAACCTGCTTGGTCCACAAAAGTTCTTATAAGGACTGGTAACTTGGTATAGGGTGCTACGGTACATAGGCCTGAGTGCGTTACAGTCTGCTGTTCTGTAAGGACCGCTATCGGTCCACAATACATAGGGTTGCCGTGCACTACTGCTGACCGCTGCCCTATACTGCAGCAGTCCTTCATTGGTATAGGGACTGACGTACAGTCTGCTAATCACTAACACACAACCTGCTTGGTCCACAAAAGTTCTTATAAGGACTGGTAACTTGGTATAGGGTGCTACGGTACATAGGCCTGAGTGCAGTACAGTCTGCTGTTCTGTAAGGACCGCTATCGGTCCACAATACATAGGGTTGACGTGCACTACTGCTGACCGCTGCCCTATACTGCAGCAGTCCTTCAGCGGTATAGGGACTAAGAGTTTTGTCACAGGGTGATTTAAAAAATGACAGGCAGAGGAAGAGGCAGGCCCTTCCGCAGGGGTGGTAGGGGTAGGGCAGGAGCAACAGCCTTGAGCCAAAGTGGGAAGTTGCAGAAGGTGCGTTCAATTACTTTAAAGGACGCACCAGACTTGGTTGAGTGGCTCACTCAGCCTTATTCTTCTGCACCCTCCTCATCCTCTCGATCTGCACCCTCTTCTTCACTCTCTGCTATGTGCACCCCCAAAGACACTACCACCAACAACACCACCACCACCACATACCTTCCGCTTGAGTGCAAATGGGGGCCTTCATGCTCCAGTGTTTTAATAGGGACCCCCGTATAAAAAGCATGAGGGTCAAGGACCAGTACTGGGTGGCAACGTACTTAGATCCCCGGTACAAACACAAAATGGCGGAAATGTTACCGCCGTCGCAGAGGGCTGTCAGAATGCAGCACTTCCAGGCCTTGCTTCGAGAAATGCTGCATTCTGCTTTTGCGTGCGCTGGCAGAGGAGCAATTCCCACTCCCAGAGAAGGATTTGCGGGTACCAATCCAACAGCGCCTGCAAGAAGAGGCCGGTTTGAAGATGTGTTGGTGACTTCGGATATGAGGTCATTCTTTCAGCCGACCCATCGACAGGTGTCATCCGGATCCAGCATCAGGGAACGCCTAGACCGTCAGGTGTCCGACTACATTGGGTTAACGGCCGATGTGGACGCTCTGAGGAGTGATGAACCCCTAGACTACTGGGTGGGCAGGCTTGACCTCTGGCCAGAGCTTGCCCAATTTGCAATCGAACTGTTGGCTTGCCCCTCATCCAGTGTCCTGTCCGAAAGGACGTTCAGCGCAGCAGGGGGGATTGTGACCGATAAGCGTACTCGCCTAGCTCACCACAGTGTTAACTACCTCACATTTCTAAAAATGAATGAGGCATGGATCTCGGAGGAATTCAACACATGTGATCAGTAGACCATGTATATGTCTATAAACAATTTTTGGAATCAAGCACACAGACCTTCTTAATTCATTTGGCTCACTTCCCTGACCCAAAAAAGCACACCGTACTATATGCCCCTACCCTCCTCTTTGAAGAGGTTGAGCGGTGTCATATTTCTACTGGGGCTGCTTATTATGAGGGGTTCCCACCATCCCTGTGCTGTGCTGACTTCCTCCTGGGTGTTCTTATTATGAGGGGCTCCCACCATCCCTGTGCTGTGCTGACTTCCTCCTGGGGGTTCTTATTATGAGGGGCTCCCACCATCCCTGTGCTGTGCTGACTTCCTCCTGGGGGTTCTTATTATGAGGGGATCACACCATCCCTGTGCTGTGCTGACTTCCTCCTGGGGCTGCTTACGGTGCTGCTGTCAGCGCTGTATGTCACGGAGCTGCTGTCAGCGCTGTATGTCACGGAGCTGCTGTCAGCGCTGTATGTCACGGAGCTGCTGTCAGCGCTGTATGTCACGGAGCTGCTGTCAGCGCTGTATGTCACGGAGCTGCTGTCAGCGCTGTATGTCACGGAGCTGCTGTCAGCGCTGTATGTCACGGAGCTGCTGTCAGCGCTGTATGTCACGGAGCTGCTGTCAGCGCTGTATGTCACGGTGCTGCTGTCAGCGCTGTATGTCACGGAGCTGCTGTCAGCGCTGTATGTCACGGAGCTGCTGTCAGTGCTGTATGTCACGGAGCTGCTGTCAGCGCTGTATGTCACGGAGCTGCTGTCAGCGCTGTATGTCACGGAGCTGCTGTCAGCGCTGTATGTCACGGTGCTGCTGTCAGCGCTGTATGTCACGGAGCTGCTGTCAGCGCTGTATGTCACGGAGCTGCTGTCAGCGCTGTATGTCACGGAGCTGCTGTCAGCGCTGTATGTCACGGAGCTGCTGTCAGCGCTGTATGTCACGGTGCTGCTGTCAGCGCTGTATGTCACGGAGCTGCTGTCAGCGCTGTATGTCACGGAGCTGCTGTCAGCGCTGTATGTCACGGAGCTGCTGTCAGCGCTGTATGTCACGGAGCTGCTGTCAGCGCTGTATGTCACGGAGCTGCTGTCAGCGCTGTATGTCACGGTGCTGATGTCAGTGCTCTGTATTACGGTGCTGCTGTCAGTGCTCTGTATCTCCTGCACCCTCTTGTTTGCCTACCCTGGTCCCTGACCTTCCCTCTCCTCCATTGCCTTCATTAGCTCCATAGTCCTGAATTGTCAGAACAATTTCCCAAATAAAAAAAAAATGCTTGTAGTTATCGATCCCAAATTCACCTCATACATGTATTATGCTATTGTCCAGGTGGTGGGACTACGTGCTACCCCCTAATAATTACCCCGTGGCCGCAAATTCGACCTAAAGGTTTGCGAAATTCGCCTCCCATTGAAGTCAATGGAGCCCGCGGCGAACGGTCGTTTTCGCGAACGTTTGTGTCCGTTCGCGTTTCGCGTTCGCGAAACGTCCCGTCGGAAGTTCGTCCATCACTACTTTTAACCTTTGATTTTGGAATGAATGGACTTTACCGAACAAAAGCAACAAACACTGTTAGAAATTCATTTGAGAAAAACATTTCATCATGCTTCTTTGAATTTTCTTGTCACTGTGGTCAAATATGAATGTCAACTTGATCAAGTAATTATTAGCATAATGAGAAACTTTCTTAGAACATTCTTTTAGAAGAAAATTTATTCAAAATTATACCCATCTATGGCCAGCTTAAAGTGATTTTAAACACTTAATTTTTTTGTAAATATCAAACATGTTATACTTGCCTGCTCTGTGCAATGGTTTTTCACAGAGCAGCCCCAATCCTTCTCTTCTCGTGTCCCCCATCAGCACTTCTGCCGCCCCCCCACCACCACCAAGTGTCCACCATGGCAAGCAGGGCCGCTGATAGGGCAGTACAACCAGCCCTGTTGTACCGGGCCCGGCCAGCAGGGGGGGCCCGAGCAGCTTTTAACTTCTAGCTAAAAAAAAACAAAAAAAAAAAAACG
The DNA here is from genome assembly GCF_037356315.1 of Lithobates pipiens. Taxonomy (NCBI): domain Eukaryota; kingdom Metazoa; phylum Chordata; class Amphibia; order Anura; family Ranidae; genus Lithobates; species Lithobates pipiens. The sequence continues at coordinate 408,161,583 of NW_027507718.1, forward strand.
AAATAACTATATTAACCTGCACCCACTTGATTACTAACATATATAAGGAATATATATTCATTTCCTGGGCCCCATCAGGTTACCAGAGGGGCCCAGGAGGTGAAAGCAGAAGAGGGACTTTTTTTCTATTTTCGGGTGCAGGGATACAATGCTGTGCCGCATGCTGTTCTCAGTATACCTGCACAAACTAAAGTTCTTCCTGCTCACTGTATGCCTCTCCGGCGGATGGATATTACTGTTATACGGCTCCCTTCATCCAGTAAGTGCTGCAGCTTGAGGGACTTATCACTGGGACGGCTGAGACAGACAGAGCAGCAGGAGTAATCTGGTCAATGGCAGTGGTGCACAGGCAAGCAGTCCCCTGCACACACACACACACACTGACAGGTCACACTATTGTAGCATGTGCAGTCCCTAGACTCTGTGTGCTCATGGTTATTATCATTATGATGATCAGGGCACAGTAGGTGCTGTATGGCTCTGTCAGTGTAACATGACTGTGTGGTGCTGACTTTCCTGATATATGACTGTACTGTGTGTTACAGACTATAACTCAGCACAGCCATAACAAAGTCAGCATCACACAGTCATGTTACACTGACAGAGCCACACAGCACCTGCTGTGCACTGATCATCATAATGATAATGACCATGTGCACATAGTGAGATGCTACTTTTACACATGTGATGGGGGAAGGGACAGTAAAAATACATAGCCAAGCTGCATTTTTACCACCCCCAAACCACTCTCCTTTCATAACCTTTCACCCAAGCTTTGCAATTAGGTCCTTTTTCATGCAGACCTGATTGAAAGCTCCGTATGAAGACACAAACTGAATGGGCACAGATGTCAAAACACTGACATCTCTCCCATTCAGATGCAGTTATGATTGGTGGGGCGCTGTAAATGTTAAATGTTCCAGCTCCTGCCTCCTGCCCTGACAGCGTGGAGGCAGGGGTGGGGTTATGGGCGGAGCCAGGATGGGTTGTGGGCGGGGTCAATGGGGCCCCGTCAGGTAGGCTGTATGGGGCCCCATGATTTCTAACAGCGGCCCTGATGGCAAGTTGCTCCCCAGCCTGCTCTATGTCTCGGTAAACCCACAGAGTGCGGCTGGGCCCTGTCCCCTGCTCCCTCCTCACTGGCTGTGATTGACAGAAGCAGGAACTGTCTCTGAGCCTATAAGGAGTGAGAGAGCTTCTGCTCTCGACCACATCACTGGATCAATACCAGGCTCAGCTAAATATAAGGGGGTACTATAGGGTGAGGGGCGGGGGTTTGGGGGAGCTGTACTCAGAAGGTTTTTTTACCTTAATGCAGAGAATGCCACAAAAAAAAAAACAAATTTGAGCTGGAAGGATTTTGTTGTCCATTTAGTTGCCTGGCACAGTCCACACCTAGATAATGAATTACAGGAGCAAATGCCTCAGATAGTGTCATATAATATTGACATTTGACATTTATATTATCACCATAATGTAAATAGATCTACCGTATATACTCGAGTATAAGCCGAGATTTTCAGCCCCTTTTTTTAGGCTGAAAGTGCCCCCCTCGGCTTATACTCGAGTCACCGCCGTCTGTCTACCCGATCAGCGTGTCGAGCAGACAGACGGCGGCCATTCCACTATTCAAAAGCCACGCCTCCCTGTCTGTGATAGGCGGAACACTCAATTTCCCAGCAGTCAGTGGTCCGCCTATCACGGACATCCGCTCATCCTCATACTACGGACGAGGATGAGAGGATGTCCGTGATAGGCGGAACACTGACTGCTGGGAAATTGAGTGTTCCGCCTATCACAGACGGAGGCGCGGCTTTTGAACAGTGGAATGACCGCCGTCTGTCACAGACGAGAAGAGGTGCGGCGATCCTGGCATGTTTTTACATGCAGATCGCTGCAGAAGGACACAGGCTGCAGAAGGACAAAGAGGCACAGGACACAGGTAGGCTGGACACACAGGGATGGACGGACACACAGGGATGGACGGACACACAGGGATGGACGGACACACAGGGATGGACACACAGGGATGGGCACACAGGGATGGACAGGCATGTCTCACCCTCGGCTTATACACGAGTCAATAAGTTTTCCCATTTTTTTTGTGGTAAATTAGGGGCCTCGGCTTATATTCGGATCGACCTATACTCGAGTATATACGGTATGTTTCTTTGTCACTATTATAATGTAAAACACAGAATTTCAGGAATGGAACTTCACTGAGATTTTTCTAACTGCATAAAGGTTCATGCACACTGGGCTTTTATAGGTATATTTTATGCCTAGTGTTATTTCCCAGGACTAAGGTAGCCGCTCGTACCACCCACAGTCTGCCATACAAGTGAATGTCTGTATGCAGCCAAGCTCTTGTAAACATTGATGCTACTTTGCACAAGCAATAACCCACACATGCACGTCTGACATATTTTCCAAAGCGCCACATGCACATACCCTAAAGTATATGAAGCAGACCATATGATTGTGTTAGTCTCTCTCGTTTTGAAGTAACTGCAAAGTTTAAGGGTAACTACACAAATTGGCAAATAAAAAAAAAAAATAATAATATAGGGTATACAATTGCAACACGAGTCATATTGTAATTGAATGTTGTTAAAAAAATTACCTTTCCTTTCAATGTGCAGCTCTGTAATTTTCTGTAACATGCAATGCAATATAACATAGATCGTATACAGAATGCTCCCCAGAAATGTAATGCTTGTGTGATTGGCTTACTGATTTTCCCAGAAGTCTGCACCAAGATACATGTCGGGTTTTAAGCATTCCCTGCAACAAAAATTAAATTTCTGGTGAGAGATTCTCAAAGGGAAATCGCATCTAACTTTCCCCATTAGAGTCCTGCAAGTGCAGCAGCTGATTGATATTGTAAAACCACTCCAATACAGATTTAATCTACACATGGACAAAGACAAACAAATAGCTATTCCTTCAGGATAGCAAAAGGAAGGAATCTGCAACCAAGTTTGTTAAAATCTCTGCAATTATCACGTAGAGAAGAAGGGTTTTTTTTCGTTTTTTTTTTTTTTAAACGTAACCCCCACTGACGCTACGGCAAAGCCATAGGGATGTCCCCGTGCATCATAGGGGCGGGGTCATCCGGTGATGTCACCATGTGGCCCCGCCCTTAGTTATAAAAGAGCTGTCACCTGAGAGGACAGTTATTACGTGGGTGCCTCCCATGGAGGCAGGTCAGTCGCGTTTTTTTTTTTCGGTCCGTCAGCAGAGGAAGAGAAGAAGATGAAGACTTTGTGGGACATTTTTATTTTTGTATTTTTTAATAAAGGACTTATCCCCAAGCCGTGTCATGTAATTTTTACCATTTTCACACTTTTTTTTGTAAAATGGTAGGGGTACATGTGTACCCCGTTACCATTTCACACAGGGCTGGGATCTGAGGGTCCCCTTGTTAAAGGGGGCTTCCAGATTCCGATAAGCCCCCCGCCCACAGACCCCCATAACCACCGGGCAAAGGATGTGGGGATGAAGCCCTTTTCCCCATCAACATGGGGACAGGGCGATTTGGGGGGTACCCCAAAGCACCTTCCCCATGTTGAGGTTATGTGGCCTGGTATGGTTCAGTAGGGGGGCGCGCTCTCTTGTCCCCCCCTCTTTTCCTGCGGCCTGCCAGGTTGCGTGCTCGGATAAGGGTCTAGTATGGATTTTGAGGGGGACCCCCACACCATTGTTTTTTAAACTTTTGGCGTGGGGTTCCCCTTAATATCCATACTAGACCTGAAGGGCCTGGTATGGAATTTGGGGGGACCCCCATATTTTTAAAAATTTGGGTTTGGGGTTCCCCTTAACATTCATACCAGACCCGAGAGGAATCCCATGCAGTTTTTTTCAGTGACTTTTATGTGCATTGCCGGGACCAACAATTCCACAAGTACTTTTAAATTAAATTACTTTTTTTCCTTTAGAAATGTAATTTTGCTCTCGGACTGTTCTAAACACGGGAAACTTTACAGGTATACTATAGACACCCTCCAGGTACGAAATTTAAAGGAATATTTCACTTTTATTGTTTTACTTTAAGCATTATTAAAATCACTGCTCCCGAAAAAACGTTCGTTTTTAAAACTTTTTTTTGCATTGATACATGTCCCTTGGGGCAGGACCCAGGTCCCCAAATACTTTTTATGACAATACCATGCATATAAGCCTTTAAAATTAGCACTTTTAATTTCTCCCATAGAATTTTAAAGGGTGTTCCGCGGCTTTCCAATTTGCCACGAATACCCCAAATTGTTCGCTATTCGCCGAACAGGCAAACACCCGATGTTCGAGTCGAACTTACATTCAACTCGAACATCGGGCCCATCCCTAGTGAGGGGCCACCGCAAGGGTAGATTTAATCAAATTCCTGGAGTTGGACTTAAAAAAGTTACTAATATTTTTACACTTTTCCAAGGTAATAGGGCAGATAGACATTTGTATCTTTAACCACTGTAAACAGGACTTTTCAATTCCCTAATCTTTTTAATAATGATATTATTATACATGACTTAATCATGTTGTTTAGTCTGTGTCTTGTGGTTAAAAACATCCTGTCTTAAATCTTCCATTTTAAGCAGTTGTTTTAAAGCTAGAATGAAAGGAATTTCCTACCGTAGCTGTAAGAATATTACATTTTGGAAAGCTGGTCAATTTGACCGGATTAGACATCTGTAAAGGCATGCTGCTATAGTCATATTTACAGAAAGTGGACTGGATTTGTTTTCAGTATGTCTGGATTCAGTCTGTCAGCATGCCTAATTCAAACTATTTGTTGCAACATGTAGGGCACAAGCAGAAAAGTCCCATTAGGCGCCATAATGTTTACTACTGGTGTCTTGAGGTCACCACAGTCCCTTTTTTTGATGTGTGTGGCTTCTATAATACACACAAATATAGCTAATTGACATTGAAGGAATAAAAACAAAACTCTGAAATTTCAATTGGTATACAGTCAGTGTGTCAAAAACACAAGCCTACCCAGCTGATATTTCCTAAGATGCCATATGGTAAATGCAAAGGCATCACCTGATCTGTCTCCAAACATTCTAAAGAAAGGGCCAGTTTAAAGTCCTTCAGACTTTAGGGGGGCTGGAGTGTGCCAAATGGCAGTAAACAATGCCCGAACTTTGGTATTAGGAGGATAAATAGTTGGTGTCAGTGGAAGGAGTAATGTCCCTTTTTTTGTTGTCCGTGGAAGGAATTATGCCCCATAGGTGCAGTCAGTGGAAGAAATAGTACCCCACTGTTGGTGTCAGTAGTAGGAATAGTGCCCCACTGTTGGTGTCAGTAGTAGGAATAGAGACCCACTGTTGGTGTCAGTAGCAGGAACAGTGCCCCACTGTTGGTGTCAGTAGTAAGAATAGTGCCCCACTGTTGGTGTGAGTAGCAGAAATAGTGCATCAAGGATACAAAAAAGACACCACTGCCCCCATCTATAGCTGGCTATGGCAGTAAGCAGCATTGGAAGGCTACATAAGGTATAAACAGGGCCAAAGATAAATCCAAGGGAAAAACCAAGCTTACTTACCAACCAGCTTGCAGTAACCAATTAAACCTGTCTAAAAGTATGCGTTAAAAGCAGGGGTTTGGTATACACACATTTGCAAATGCATGCGTAAGCCACAGAGCCTCGCCACAGCACCCTGGTATCTGTGGTACCTAACACTAACTTATAAGTGCCCCCACAGTGGAAGCACATGCATTCTGATGGATAGGTGAGGACAGGTGGACTGAAGGGGAGCCCACCCCTTCTTAAAGGTACATGAGCACACTGAGCACCCGGCATTTAGCTCAATGGCTGCGAAGGTGTCAGTGCGTTGCCTGGCCAATATACACAATGGTGATACAAAAGCAGAGGTCTCCAAACTTTCTAAAGAAAGGGCCAGTTTACTGTCCTTCAGACTTTAGTGGGGCTGGAGTGTGCCAAATGGCAGTAAACTTTGTAATAGGAGGATAAATAGTTGGTGTCAGTGGAAGGAATTGTGTCCCATTTTTTGTTGTCAGTGGAAGGAATTATGCCCCATAGGTGGAGTCAGTAGAAGGAATAGTGCCCCACTGTTGGTGTCAGTAGTAGGAATAGTGCATCAAGGGCCAGATAAAGGCAAGCAAAGGGTTGCATCCAGCCCCAGGGTCACGGTTTGGAGACCAATGATCCAGAGCAATAACGCACAGGAACAAATCACAGACAAATTCCAGTTTAAATCTTATCTACTGCCAACTCTACTGGCATAGGTAAAGCAAACCTGTACCATGGCCAAATAGGGGTGACCTGTATTGTACAATGCCCAATTAGGGACATACCCAAACTGTGCTATGGCCAATTAGGGAATTATCTGAACTGTACCATGCCTGATTAGGGTAATACCCAAACTGTACAATGCCCAATTATGGATATACCCAAACTGTTCTATGCTCAATTAGGGAAATGCCTGAACTGTACTATGCCCAATTAGGGAAATGCCTAAACAGTACTATGCCTTATTAGCGAACTATCCAAACTGTTCTATGCCCAATTAGGGAAATACCCGAACTGTACTATGCTGAGGGGCTATCAAGTGAACTTGTTACTTTGATTGGGAAAAGTACAGATGTGCTTTAACGAGGTCAGTACACCCAAAACTCCTATTTTAGTTATAGGCGTATGGTAATATTCTAATATTATTCTGGGGGGGGGAGGGGGTTTGGTTGGTTTGGTTGAACTAGATGGTCTTGTGTTTTTTTACAACTGATAACGTATGTAATTATATAATGAACTCTATCTCAAACTGTTTACAGAGGTGCAGCACTGATTGATTTCTGTATTTTTAAGCTCAACTGATTTTCTCTATCTATAGTCTTGCTTTTCCTACTGCGTGTGTAACAAAATAAGATCGGATGTGGTTAATTCAGTCTGTCAATTTTACAAAAGATAAACAGACAGATAGATACTGTACTGTAGATACTATATATAGATAGATGGATGGATACTGTAGATAGATAACTGGATGTACACCAAAAGCTTGTTTTATGTTTTATTTGCTCTTTTATATTCTCTTCAGCTTAAATACCCAGAAATTGTATATTTTATATGCTGCAATTCCCAAAAAAGCAACCTATAATTAGGAAGTGACAAGAAATAAAGGTGACTGACAGTTCCATTGGCGTGTAGCAGATATTTTTTGGCAGCACTTATCATAGAGATGAAACCCATCCCTGTACATGACATCTTATTATTTTATACATTATAGTCTGCACACTCTGACTGCACTGGATAATGATCACTAGAAAATGTTGTATAAAAGTAGTGCTGTGAAATCTGGATGATAACATATCTGATTTTAGTAAAATCTTTGTAAGAGCAAAAAAAAACTAATTCTTAAAGGCAATCCCTATCCAATATCAAAAATTCAGCTTTGCTTGTTTGTTGGCAAGTTGAATATTTTCCTGGTTTATTATATATCTCAGAGCCTTCAGTGAAAACCTATTCCCAGTGGAATTACCTTAGTCAGATGTGAGGGGAAAACAAATATTGTTTTATTCTGTTCAGAATGCAATACAAGCAGACATCTTGTGTATAAGAGTATGGAGCAGTCATAAATGAACATTTGCCCTGTTATCCCCCCTATATTGTCATCTAGTAGGGGTTAACCACCAACATTTTTCATGGTGCTGTACAAAGTAAAGTTTTGGGGCCCATGTTTAAGCAATGCCATTTATTCTGAATGGCACCCCAACACACCTTGCCAATGGATGTACTTTGTTGTAAACAGGGGCGGACTGACCATTGGCCCACTCGGGCACTGCCTCAGTAAAACCAGGGAAAGTATGTAAAAATCTGTGTTTTTTTTTTTTTTTACATCTGTCTCGAAATTGTCCCTTACCGACATCCTTTTGGTCTAAAAATCCCAAGATTATAGTTGCCCCACCTCTCCAGTACCTTCTCAGCCAATAGAAACATGTCTGTGTATACTGTGTGATTGTATACTGTGTGTGTGTGTTTGTGTATACTGTGTGGCCCCATAATGTCTGATTGTCTGGGGGCCCCATAAACTCCTATTGTCCAAGGGCCCCATGAGTTGTCAGTCCGCCCCTGGTTGTGAAGTTACAAAAGAAATCTACGTGTAGTTTTTTTGGTGTGTTACAATGTCCACCACACCGGGCCAGCCACGAGCTAAGCACAGCAGATAGGTACTTGCGGTTGGCAGACAGGCAGATTGGTTCAATGGCAGACTGAGTTCAATGCAGTTCTGAGAGTAGTTAGGGTTAAATCCTTGGTCAAAAGGGAGGCATAGAGTAATCCAAAGTTCAATCTGAGGCCAACAACACGGAAATCGAAAACTAGCAGGCAGGGTGGGGATTAGATGAAGGCAAAAGTCAAGGTAAGCGAAGAAGGCAGGCAAACAGGGAGCTTGAAGCACATGTTGCAAACACTATCACAAGCATGTCATAAGGGCTTGGCGGGCTTAAAAAAGGTTTGGTATCCTTCCAGAGGCTGTGTCTACATCAATAAGTCTGCAGGTGGGCATTTGGACAGGGAGAGTGCAGCTCAGCCAAAACTAGGAAGCTGGATTGAGACCAGCATCTGCTATGGAACAAGATCGTTACACACTCCTGACAATGAGGCATTTCAATTTAAATTTTAATCAGTAGTCTACATATCAAGATGGCCAAACTACATACTACAAATTTGTACTTATTTAGAGCCAGAAAAAAAAAGTTTCCAACCTCCCTTTTGTGACCTAATACTTAGGCAATGATCTCATGGTCCTGAGGTTCTTGGGATCCTTGTGTGTGCATTACGTCATTAGAGACTGCAGACAGTCCAATGTTTTTAATTAAACATGCACTAAGAGGATTGGCAAAGTACAAAACAGTTCTGAAGCAGTTCAAATATATTCTGTATATATTTATAAATGATATCCAGAACCAGCATCCAGCTTGGACCATGTATATAACATACCCAGCCAGAGCTCCTGGAAGCTATAAGTAGACACCGCTACTCCAGTGATCTCCAATTGCTCCTGGGTCCAGCTACATGAGAACTCAGGAAGTTGGCTGCAGAGCATGGTCACCATCCATAGAACTGCATTTCTCTGATTAGACAAGGTAGGGAGTGTGACATCACTGCCTCGCCTCTCCAACGCAACCAATCAGAGAATGCATTGCATTCATTCAGAAAATGCAAAGCATTCTTTCTATATTGACCTCCTGTGTTCAAATTGCAGTAGGGCAGTTTCTCAGTGTGAGACCCAGAAACTAGTGGCGATCATTGTAGTAGCACTGTCTAGTTCAATGATTTCCAGCTTCTGGCGGCATCCCCCAGGTATAGTACAGTATATACATAGGTATATTGATCCAAGCTGAATGTAAATATGTATAATATATCCTGGAATTCATCTTTAAAGTGATATTAAAGGAAAAAATAAATAAATAACAAACATATCATACTTACCTGCTCTGTGCAGTGTTTTTGCACAGAGCAGCCCCGATTCCCCTCTTGTTGGGTCCCCCGCCGGTACTTCTGGCTCCTCCCTCCTGGCGTGCTATGGGGGCACCCAAGCAGGCTCTCTCCCGAGCTGTCCATTTAAACACAGATCCGCAGCTCTGACATGCCCCCTCTCTCTTCTCATTGGCTCACCAATGCCTCCAGCTGCTGTTTCAGCCAATGAGGAGAGGGAGTCCCAGGACAGCCAAGACTCTTGTACACATCGCTGGATAGAGAGGGAGCTCAGGTAAGTATTAGAGGATCTGGGGGTGCTGCTGCACACAGAAAGTTGTTTCCTTTACAACAACTTGAACTTCTGAAAATCGTACATGTCTAGAGGGCTGTACACACGGGCCGAATATCAGGCGGCATTCGCCGATTCAATAGAAACCTGCTGGGATTCAGCACGTGTGTACTGCAGCCAGTCCGACAGAAGCCAGATCTAGATCAGTGGTTCTCAGTCTTCAAGCACCCCTAACAGGCCATGTTTGCAGGTTTTCCTTTATCTTGCACAGATGCTTTAAATCAGAGTCAATGGCTTAGTATTTTGGACAGCTATCTTTTCTTATGCCGTGTACACACGACCGGACTTTCCGGCAGAAAAGGTCAGACGGAATCATTTCATCAGATATTCCAATCGTGTGTGGGCTTCAGCTGACTTTTTTTTTCAAAAAGTCTGACGGACCTAGACATAGAACATGTTTTAAATCTTCCAGACGGAATCAATTCCTATTGGGAAAACCGTTCGTCTGTATGCTAGTCCGATGGACCAAATACGATCGCAAGGGCAGCTATTGGCTACTGGCTATTGAACTCCCTTTTCTAGTCCCATCATATGTCATCACATTCAAAACAGACAGACTTTGGTGTTATCGTGTGTAGGCAAGTCTATTTGGTCGGAAACTCAGTCGGAAAGACCGTCAGAGTTTATTCTGATGAAAAGTCTGGTGGTGTGTACGCGGCATTAGAGAAATTCCCAAAACATGGCCTGTTGGAGGTACTTGAGGACTGAGGTTGAGAACCACTGATCTAGATAAAGATAAGAAAATAAGAAATCCTGACTTTTCTCTGCCATTCATTTGTTGCACGCTTCTTCTGGATCTGTAACTGAGAAAAATATTTAAAAATGAGAGCCGGGCTATTGGTTTTGTCAGCAGGAGAGGTCAGCAATGGACTTCTCATGACAGGTGTAGATTATATATACAGCATATGAATCTGATGTACAAAATGATACTATTTATAAGGGCTATAAATTTCTATATAAAAAAATATATTCTGTTTGGCAGAACCGTCTCATTCAGTAAACGTATCTGGACACATTCACTAAACACGTGTGTGTTTGTTCCTTGGGAAACAAGAAGAATCATTGATATTGCAGGAACGGAGCTCTCTTGATGGCAGAGAAATCCCCCTGGCTGTAGAAGTGGGAGATTTAGTATATATCTTTGTGGTGCTGAAAAATGAAGACAGGACACAAAACACCTTCCTCCAAGTTATAGTTAATGAAATCTGTAGATACCCATCATCTGAAGACTGCATTTTGCTTTTTAAAGGGCAAATACAGCCGGGGACATTTTTTCTGTCTCTGCTGCCCAAGGCATCTCCATCATGACAGCCACCACTGCCTTCTCATCACAAGCTCCAATAGCATCTACAATGGCTGACAGGGAAGAAGTGATATATAAAAGAGCAGCAAGGGGAGAGAATACTTGTTAATTCCCAACCTATCCCACTGTCGGGTACTAATTACTTGTCACATATAGATTCTTATGTATAAAAAAATAGTAACAAGCCTTCAAAAAAAAAAAAAAAAACACATAAAGGTTATCCAGGATGTGTTCATATTTAAAACACTATTAAACCCAAAAACCAAAAATGTTATATATTGCAGCTTACAATCGTTTTCCTTCTTTTTTTTTTCACTTGGGGAAATGGAGTGGGAGTGGGGGTCCTCCCGCAGATCCATACCAGACCCTTATCTGAGCACGCTACCCGGCCGGCCAGGAAAGGGGGTGGTGACGAGCGAGCGCCCCCCTCCCCTGAGCCGTACCAGGCCACGTGCCCTCAACATGGGGGGTGCCTTGGGGAAGGGGGGCCCCCCCACCCCAAAGCATCTTGTCCCCATGTTGATGAGGACAAGGGCCTCTTCCTGACAACCCTGGCCGTTGGTTGTCGGGGTCTGCGGGTGGGGGGCTTATCGGAATCCGTGAGCCCCCTTTAATAAGGGGGCCCCTGGATCCCGGCCCCCCACCCTATGTGAATGAGTATGGGGTACAATGTACCTCTACCCATTCACCTGTGAAAAAAAATGTAAAAAAAAAAACACAACACACAAGGGTTAAAATTGTTTATTCTTCTTCTCCTTCTTCTGTCTTTGGGGGTCTTCTTGCCGGACTCCTCCGCTATCTTCTGCTCTTTTGCTAGCTCTTTCACTAACGGAGGAGCCCAGCTTTCTTCTTCGCCGCCGCCACCCTATTCTTCCGACTTCGGGGGTCTTGTCCCCCTCTTTGGTTCTTCTTGCCGGGCCACCGCGTCTTCTTCTAGCTCTTTTACAAGCGGTGGCCTGGTCTTCTGTCGTTGCTGCCGCCATCGCCGCCGCCTTCTTCTGTGCTTCTCATCTGGAGATGTTGCCTCGTCGCTGTCTCCGCTCCAGCATCCTCTGGGACTGTGACATCATAATGGGCAGGGACATCATCCGGTGATGTCCCTATATAAGCCGCCGCACGCCGCGTGTTCTGTCATAGTGAGCGGAGACAGCGACGAGGCAACATCTCCAGAAGAGAAGCACAGAAGAACAGAAGACGGCGGCGGCGACGGCGGCAGCGGTGACAGAAGACCGGGCCACCGCTTGTAAAAGAGCTAGAAGAAGACGCGGTGGCCCGGCAAGAAGAACCAAAGAGGGGGACAAGACCCCCGAAGTCGGAAGAAGAGGGCGGTGGCAGCGAAGAAGGAAGCCGGGCTCCTCCGCTAATGAAAGAGCTAGCAAAAGAGCAGAAGATAGCAGAGGAGTCCGGCGAGAAGACCCCCGAAGACGGAAGAAGACCCCCGGAGCTGTGCAATAAACTATTTTAACCCTTGTGTGTTGTGTTTTTTTTTTACTTTTTTTCACAGGTGAATGGGTAGGGGTACATTGTACCCCATACTCATTCACATAGGGTGGGGGGCCGGGATCCGGGGGCCCCCTTATTAAAGGGGGCTCACGGATTCCGATAAGCCCCCCGCCCGCAGACCCCGACAACCAACGGCCAGGGTTGACGGGAAGAGGCCCTTGTCCTCATCAACATGGGGACAAGGTGCTTTGGGGTGGGGGGGCGCACGGCTCAGGAGGGGGGCGCTCGCTCGTCCCCACCCCCTTTCCTGGCCGGCCGGGTAGTGTGCTCAGATAAGGGTCTGGTATGGATCTGGGGGGGACCCCCACACCATTTTTTTTGGCGTAGGGGGTTCCCCTTAAAATCCATACCAGACACCTAAGGGCCTGGTATGCTCTCGGAGGGGGAACCCATGCCAAATTTTTTAAATAAATTTGGTGTGGAGTTCCCTCTTGAGAGCTGATAATTCTGTGAGAGTCGCCTCCGTATAGACGGAGATTTGACTTGGAGGCGACCTCCATTGAAATCAATAGGTACCAGTCGCCTACAAGTCGGATTGAAGTAGTACAGGAACCTTTTCTGAAGTCAGAGCGACTTCAGTAGTGTGCATTAAGATGGCTCTCATTCACTTACATTGATTTTTACATGTAGCGCAACTAGGGGCGACCTGAAGTCTGATCTGAGTCGCCCCTGTGTGAACCGACTCTAACACTCCTCTTGTATAATGCCGCGTACACACGATCGTAATTCTCGTTGGAAAAATCTCTGATGGTTTTCCCGACGGAATTCCGCTCAAGCTGTCTTGCCTATACACGGTCACACCAAATTCGGTGACGTACAACATGTACGACGGGACTAGAAAATGGAAGTTCAATAGACAGTAGCCAATAGCTTCCGTCTCGTAGTTGACTCTGAGCATGCGTGATTTTTGGCGTGTCGGAATTGCATACACACGATCGGAATTTCCGCTGGGAAAATTGCGAACATGCTATCAATTTCTGGCTGGCGGAAATTCGGACAGCTAAATTCCGATGGAGCATATACACGGTCGCATTTTCCGATGAAAAGCTCTCATCGGTCTTTTTCTGGCCGTAATTCCGATCGTGTGTACGTGGCATAAGAGTGTCCCTGATCCTAATGAAGGAGCACCGAGGGCACATCAGCTGTGTCAGGGGAGGGGAGTATTGAATATGTTAGCTTATTTAGACACACTGAAGCCAAACTCCAGCTCAGTGGCACACACACACACACACACACACACACACACACCTGGTCAGTCGGTCGGTCCATCAGTCGCTTGGTCGCTCAAGCGTCCCCTAGCAGTTTCGGCTCCTTTCTCAACCTCAGCAGTGGCATCATCCTTAGCAGCTTCACCCTGTGTCTCTGGCTTCACAGTGGCTTCGTCGTCCTCAGTGGCTTCTTCCTCTGCTTCCCTCCTTCTCTCTGCAGCCAATACGATTGCTTCTCCTCTTGGCCAATCGGGTCTTAAGACCCACTTCCTGATTGGCCGGGAGGAGAATCAGGAAGACAATAACGAATATTAATTCGCTATTATCTCACAACTGGGTGGGCTCAGGGCGCAGTGCTCTGCCTCCGGAGCCCACCCTCTGGCTCTAATCATGTGCTTAAAAAAAAAACTGTTGAAATCCATGCATCAGGGCACCCTACATGTAGATTAGGGACTGGACACATGGATTGGGGGAGGCACCCCTAAAAGAGGAGCTGCCACTGCTCCAGCTAATAGATTGTAAGCAGTTACAGCAAGCAGGTTTTTTCCCCTTGGGATACACATTTTACATAAATAAAAGCTGATTGTTGTAAGCACCCCTGCTCGCGTTAAATGGTTTGTAAAAACCAGGTACCCCCCCCCCCCCCCCCCCCAAAAAAAGAGCCAAAACTTAAAGAGGAGGGGTGGAATAACCACCTTTTGGTGAAGTTCTGCTTTATCAAGAGAATCTGTTACTGTTTTATAAGGGGAAAAGTTAAATATTCTCTTTAATAAAACTAATAATATACAAATTGGTTAATGTTATTCCTTTGTTTTGTAGTTTTGCTGAAAAATAAGGCTCAAAATAAAATTCAATTATTATTTGAGGAAAACCAAAAGCAAATCATAATTATTAATGCTGTACTTTATATTTCTCTGAAATCCGTGTTCTATGGATCGTGTGATGCATTGGAGATAAATATATTCAGAATGATTAGAAGCTGTGAGGTTCTTTCCCACCCACATAAATCACTAGCTGTGAAAAAGGAGATCTCCCACATGACAGGCACTGAATGCAGGCAAGTGAGAATATTCACCTATGGCTCTATCTATAGATGCAAAGAACAGTCAGGTTTGAATATGACTGAGTCACACCAAAGGCACCCTAAATATAAAAAGCCAAAAGTTCTTTTTCCATCATTATTACATAATTAAGTTACTAAAACAGCTCATTTTCTATATTGTTCAGTAACTGTTCAGCAACTGGTTATTGCAAAGTAACCAGCAACCCAGCACAGTAAAAGATTACCAATCACCATCGATTATGTGGAAGTTATACTATGTAAGTTCTAGCAGAGGCCAGATTAAGCAGATAGAAGTACATATGAACCCTCACCTTGTAAAATAACCCATTCAGTTTAAAATAGAAATGAAAGGCAAAACATTTGTGTATAGATAAAAAAAAAAAAAAAAAAACATTTTAAACACCTTTTGTTTTCATATTTTATAAGTGATTGCATACTCTCTGTTCTCAGCTGCATAAGGAGTTTAGAGAGCTGGGGGAGGAGAAAAAGCAGCACACTGGCTGTGCGAGGTGGATTGTCAGGACAAGTCTGATTATTGGTGGAAAGCAGGCTCTCGTACCTCCCAACTTTTTGAGATGGGAAGGAGAGACACCTATTAGCAAAAGTATGTAGACCTAGAACACGCCCCCTTAAAACCTTTTTTTTATACCAATGTAATTTACAAATGCAATCATTTAGAAATTTCATGAAAGGGTTAGCACTGGGAAGCACCTTTTGGATGATAAAAAGTGCATTTTATATATAACTATATAGATCAGACTATAATGAGGGACAGATGAGGAGGAAAGAGGGACAGGGGGACTTTGTTCCAAACCAGGGACAGTCCCTTGAAATCAGGGACAGTTGGGAGCTATGTAGGCTGAGTTCCTAATACAGCTAGAAAACAGACCCTGCTCTGCTCCCATGCCTAGTGTGGCAGCGGGACTGTCAGGAACACCAGGGATTTCACACCAAGGGAGAAATACAAAGAGAACAGAATACTATTTCATACAAGTACATGGTACAACAGGCGCATATTAGGAATTTGACATGTTGGGTTAACATATTCCCTAATTAGGGATGAGCCGAACACCCCCCGGTTCGGTTCGCACCAGAACTTGCGAACGACCCCCGCGTTCGGTACGAACGTTAGAACCCCATTGAAGTCTATGGGACTCGAACGTTCGAATTGGAAAGTGCTAATTTTAACGGCTAATATGCAAGATAGTGTCCTAAAAAGGGTTTGGGGACCTGCCTCCTGCCTCAGGGGACATGGGTCACTGCAAAAAAAAGTTTTAAAAACTGCCGTTTTGGCGGGAACACTGATTTTAATGACGATTAAAGTGAAAAAAAAAAAGTGAAATATTCCTTTAAATATGGTGCCTGGGGGGTGTCTGTAGTATGCCTGTGAAGTGCCACGTGTTTCCCGTGTTTAGAACAGTCCCTGCACAAAATGACATTAAACGGAAATAACACCATTTAAAACTGCTTGCGGTTTTAATGTTATATCTGGTTCCTGCAATATGGTTGAAAATCATTGAGAAACATGGCATGGGTAGCCCTCCCTGCCCATTACCAGCCTATTTGGGTCTTGTACGCATATTAAGGGGAACCCCGTACCCATATTAAAAAAAGGAAATGCGTGTGGCCCCCAGGCCCTATATACTCAGAACAGCAGTATACAGGCGGTGCAAACAAGACAGGGACTGTGTAGGTTTGTTGTGTTAAGTTGAATCTGTTTGTCATTTTCAACCGGTACATTTTTAAAGTGTAGCTCCAGTCAAAAAAACTATCTTTAAGCTTTTTGGAAAACATAGGGAAGGGTTATCAGCCCTGTATAATTTGTTTTGTCGTCCATCTTTTTTCATCTCACTTGCTGCTGTCTCCTTGCGTTTGCAAGTAGGAGATGTTTGTAAGTTGGATGTTTGAAAGTAGGGGCCTGCCCTATATTATAGCGGTATGTACTGGGTACAGAGCACGCAGACAGCACGCACTATCTCCTAACACTACTGACTGCAAGCTCTATTATTAACCACTTGTTAGCCCAATGTTTGCATAAAGTGAAAGATGAAGTTATGCTGAGTAAATAGATATCAAACATGTCACTCTTCAAAATTGCAAATGCCTGTGGAATGGCGCCAAACGTCGCTACTTAAAAAATCCCCATAGGCTACGCTTTAATTTTTTTTTTACTGGTTACAGGTTTTGAGTTGCAGAGGAGGTCTAGGACTAGAATTATTGCTCTCGCTCTAACATTCTCGGCGATACCTCACATGTGTGGCACATGCGAGCACATGGGGACATGGGCGCTTTAATTTTTATTTTATTTTTTTATTGTTCATTTTACTTTATTTATTTTAGTTTGACATTTTTTTCCCCAAAAATATATTTTTGATCACTTTTATTCCTATTACAAGAAATGTAAACATCCCTTGTAATAGGAATATGGGGTGACAGGTCCTCTTTACAGTGAAATTTGGGGGGTCAATATGACCCCACATCTCACCTCTAGGCTGGGAAGCCTGAAATAAAAAATAAAAAAAAGATTCTGGCTTTGATCGTACTGGCGAGTTGGTAGAAGCACCGGAGGGCGGTGAGGGGTGGGGGGCGTCTATGGCTGGATATTTCAGGGTATCACCGAGTATGGCTGGGTATCTCTGAGTATGGCTGGGTATGGCAATTTATGGCAGGGTATTACAGAGTATTGGCGGGGTATTGGCGGGGTACTACAGAGTAATAGCAGGGTACTGCAGAGTATTGGGGGGGTACTACAGAGTAATGGCAGGGTACTGCAGAGTATTGGGGGTACTGCAGAGTATTGGGGGTACTGCAGAGTAATGGGGGTTACTGCAGAGTAATGGGGGTTACTGCAGAGTAATGGCAGGGTACTGCAGAGTAATGTCAGGGTACTGCAGAGTATTGGGGGGTACTGCAGAGTAATGGGGGTTACTGCAGAGTAATGGGGGTTACTGCAGAGTAATGGGGGGTACTGCAGAGTAATGGCAGGGTACTGCAGAGTAATGGCAGGGTACTGCACTGCAGAGTAATGGCGGGGTACTGCAGAGTAATGGCGGGGTACTGCAGAGTAATGGCAGGGTACTGCAGAGTATGCACTGGTATTGCAGAGTATTGGCAGGGAATTGAGGGGTTAAATTCGGTGAGCAGCGATGTGGGCACTGCAGATGCAGCCCACATCGCTGCTGACACCGATCTCTTTCCCCTCCGCTGTACCGATCGGTACAGAGAGGGGAGGGAGGAACCGGCGTCATAACATGACGCCGGTTTGTTTCCAAGTGATCACTCCGTCATTTGACGGAGCAATCACGTGGTAAACGGCCGCTATGAGCGGCCGTTTACCGTGATCCGTGATGCGCCGGGTCCACAGGATGCTCTCGAGTGCGCACACCTCGGGGCACGCGAGAGCAGAATTCTGGGAGGCCGTTAATTAACGGCCTCTCAGAGTTAAACAACCGCCCTGAAGCCGTTAATCGGCAATGGGCAGTTGTTAAGTGGTTAAAGCTAGATCACTAGCTATATAGGTGAGGTGAATATAGTGGTGTATACTGCAGTCAGGGCACAGACAACAACCACTACACAGCAGCAAGATAGGAAATCAGCCAAAAGCGATTGGTGTGTACTGTGTTGAAGGTACACAGAACACCCACTGCTTCAGATGCTAAGTAACACACTACACGAAGCCGCCTCAAAGGCGGCCTTATATAGTGTGGGGCGTGCACTACACAGCCTAAGCTATGATTGGCCACAGGCAGGATGCCTTTGGCCAATCATGGCTCTCCTCGCTGCCGGTGCTGCGATTGGCCAAGCATGCGGGGTCACAGTGCATGCTTGGCCAATCATCGGGCAGCAATGCACTGCGCCAACGCAGTGCATTATGGTCCGCGTGCGCGTCACTCGAATTTTGACGCGAACGGCCAAAACGTTCGGAATTCGCCGAACGCACGAACAGCCAATGTTCGAGTCGAACGTACGTTCGACTCGAACACGAAGCTCATCCCTATCCCTAATAAAGCACTCTTACAAATGTGAGTACACCCCTCACATTTTTGTAAATATTTTATTATATCTTTTTTTTTTTTTTTTAAATAATAATTTTTTATTGATTGTTCAGTAACAGATCATAAAAAATAATAAAGATCAAATTCATAAAGTATATAGGCGTAAGTACAGTAGAAGCATGATATATAGTATTCACATATAGCAGCACATAGTAGTAATAAATAAAATAATTGGGTAGTATGGCATGGTAGTGCCTATGACAGCAAAACCGACATCAGCAAGTACATCCACATAATAGATATGCATCCACTAGATGTAAAACAAAAATAAATTTAGTATATAGTTAAAAAAGTAAATTCATAATAAAATAAATATAGTTCCGTATAAAGTATAGCTGGGACATCATTTCAAAAGCTCGACGCGTTTCGTGGGTGTCTCCCCACTCATCAGGAGCTGATGCGACCAAAAAATTCCAATCCGGATGGAAAGTACAGTGCGGCAGTGGGCGTAGGGTGGGCCATGGGCAAGATCCCTCCCCGGGAACTGAGGCGGCATAGACATGGATGCGATATCAGGCAAAACCAAAAAGATACAGCAGTGTTGAAGAGTATCAGATATGGAGTGTGTGGCAATTGTTGAAAACAACATATCTAAACATCGCTCCTAAAACACCAGCAGACAAGATATTAGGATGAGAGATCCGTCCAGCCGGCGTCCTGCCAATAAGGTCTGCCTTTATTATATCTCTTTATGTGACAACACTGAAGAAATTACACTTTGCTACAATGTAAAGTAGTGAGTGTACATCTTGTACAACAGTGTAAATTTGCTGACCCCTCAAAATAAATCAACACGCAGCCATTAATGTCTAAACCACTGGCAACAAAAGTGAGTACACCCCTGAGTGAAAATGTCCAAATTGGGTCCAAAGTGTCAATATTTTGTGTGGCCACCATTTTTTTTCCAGCACTGCCTTAACCCTCTTGAGCATGGAGTTCACCAGAGCTTCACAGGTTGCCACTGGAGTCCTCTTCCACTCCTCCATGATGACATCACGGAGATGGTGGATGTTGGAGACCTTGCGCTCCTCCACCTTCTGTTTGAGGATGCCCCACAGATGCTCAATAGGGTTTAGGTCTGGAGACATGCTCAGCCAGAACATCACCTTTACCCTCAGCTTCATTAGCAAGGCAGTGGTCGACTTGGGGTTGTGTTTGGGGTTGGTATCATGATGGAATACTGCCTTGTGGCCCAGACTTCAAAGAGAAGGGATCAGGCTCTGCTTTAGTATGTCACAGTACATGTTGGCATTCATGATTCCCTCAATGAACTGTAGCTCCCCAGTGCCAACAGCACTCATGCAGCCCCAGACCATGACACTCCCACCACCATGCTTGACTATAGGCAAGACATGCTTGTCTTTGCACTCCTCACCTGGTTACCACCACACACGCTTGACACCATCTGAACCAAATAAGTTTATCTTGGTCTCATCAGACCACAGGACATGGTTCCAGTAATTCCAGTAATCCAGTAATTTATCAAAGACAACCTCTGGATATGATGCTGAGCACGTGCAGTGAACTTCTTTGGTCGACCACGGCGAGGCCTGTTCTGAGAGCCACCTGTCCTGTTAAACTGCTGTATGGTTTTTGACCTCCGTGCTGCAGCTCAGTTTTAGGGTCTTGGATCTTCTTATAGCCTAGGCCATCTTTATGTAGAGCAACAATAATTTTTTTCAGATCCCCAGAGAGTTTTTTGCCATGAGGTGCCATGTTGAACTTCCAGTGAACATTAAGAGATTGAGAGCGATAACACCAAATTTAACACACCTGCTCCCCATTCACACTTGAGACCTTGTAACACTAACGAGTCACATAACACTGGGTAGAGAAAATGGCTAGTTGGACCAAATTTGGATATTTTCACTTAGGGGTGTACTCACTTTTGTTGCCAGTGGTTTAGACATTAATAGCTGTGTTTTGAGTTTTTTTGAAGGGGCAAATTTACACTGTTATACAAGCTGTACACTCACTATTTTACGTTGTAGCAAAGTGTAATTTCTTCAGTGCTGTCACATGAAAAGATATAATAACATATTTACAAAAATGAGAGGGTTGTACTCGCTTTTGTGAGACACTGTATGTGACCTGTTACCTGCCGAAACATTTGCAATCCTGTTCAACCAGTCTTGTGATCTGTGCATCCCTGCCAGATAATGTAGCCCAGTAAATGTTGCTGTTTTCTAATGTACATCTCAACTCCAATAGTACCTCAGCCCTCCACTATTGCTGTTTTCACTTCATGGGAGCAGTGGCTTAGCAAGGGTGGGAAAGTGGGAGCAGTCCGCCCCAGGTGCAGGCAATAAAGGGGTGCATTGATGATAGAGTAGAGAGTTTAAAATCAATCTATGTTTTACTCTAAACAACATCAGCAATAAAATGAGAGGTGCTTCTGGACCTTGCTATTTGTGGCATGTGCCCCAGATCTTTTGATTAGTGCTTGGGGTTCAGCCACACCCAATTGGAATGCAGCCAGTCCCGTGTGGCTTGATCCCCTGTCTGACAGTGCCTGCATAGTTTCGGGACCAATTGTACTTGGCAGAGCCAGAAGTGATGCCCCAGAGGCATCGGAGACTCTCCTCTCTTAGACAAGTAACCACTAAAACCAATTAACTCTAACTGAGCTCCAACTGACCACCAATATAATTGGGGAATTTACCACTGATCATCAAAATAAAGCTAGACTTCATTACTGATCACTAATTTAAAACTGTCAGTTCTACACTTATTGCCAATGTACAGAAGCATTTTGTCCCTGATCTAATTAAGAGGACATGTCACAACTGACCACCAATGTAAGGGGGCGGGGGGGGGGATACTGTGACTACCAGCATATCGGGACATTCAGCAGTTCAGCACAAATGTAACCACTTTGCAACTGACCCCAAAGTAAGAGGACACGTCTTTAATGACTACCATTGTATACAAAGCACTTTTCTGTTGACAAATGTAGGGGAGCACTTCTCCATTGATGACCAACGTACAGAGGGTATTTTCCGCTGAACAACAATATACAGGGCACTACACTGACCACCAATGCAATAACTACATTTTGTAGCTCTGTACCTTCTGCTACAGTCTTGATAATCTGAATTTAACCACTTTCAGACCGGACCATTTTGCTGGTAAATGACCAGAGGTCTTTTTACACTTTGGCACTGTGCTGCTTTAACTGGTAATTGCGCGGTCATGCAATGTTGTACCCAAACAAAATTTGCGTCCTTTTCTTCCCACAAATAGAGCTTTCTTTTGACGGTATTTGATTGCCTCTGCGATTTTTATTTTTTGCGATATAAACGTAAAAAGACCGCAAATTTTGAAAAAAAATGATATTTTCTACTTTTTGTTATTAGAAAAATCCAATAAACTCAATTTTAGTCATACATTTAGGCCAAAATGTATTCAGCCACATGTCTTTGGTAAAAAAAAAAGTCAATAATTGTATATTTATTGGTTTGCGCAAAAGTTGTCACATCTACAAACTAAGGTACGTTTTCTGGAATTTACGCAGCTTTTAGTTTACGACTGCCTATCTCATTTCTTGAGGTGCTAAAATGGCAGGGCAGTACAAAACCCCCCCAAATGACCCCATTTTGGAAAGTAGACCCCCTAAGGAAATTGATAAGAGGCATGTTGAGCCCATTGAATATTTTATTTTTTTGCCTCAAGCGATTGAATAATGACAAAAAAAAAAATTTTTTTTTTTTTTTACACAAAGTTGTCACTAAATGATATATTGCTCATGCATGCCATGGGCATATGTGAAATGACACCCCAAAATAAATTCTGCTGCTTCTCCTGAGTACGAGGATACCACATATGTGGGACTTTTTGGGAGCCTAGCCGCGTACGGGGCCCAGAAAACCAAGCACCGCCTTCAGGCTTTCTAAGGGCGTAAATTTTTGAGTTCACTTCTCACTACCTATTACAGTTTTGAAGGCCATAAAATGCCAAGATGGCACAAAACCCCCACAAATGACCCCATTTTAGAAAGTAGACACCCCAAGCTATTTGCTGAGAGGCATGTTGTGTCCATGGAATATTTTATATTTTGCCACAAGTTGCGGGAAAATTACAAACTTTTTTTTTTTTTTTTTTTTTTCACAAAGTTGTCACTAAATGATATATTGCTCACGCATGCCATGGGCATATGTGAAATGACACCCCAAAATAAATTCTGCTGCTTCTCCTGAGTACGGGGATACCACATATGTGGGACTTTTTGGGAGCCTAGCCGCGTACGGGGCCCCGAAAACCAAGCACCGCCTTCAGGCTTTCTAAGGGCGTTACAGTTTTGAAGGCCATAAAATGCCAAGATGGCACAAACCCCCCCCAAATGACCCCATTTTGGAAAGTAGACACCCCTAAATTTAGGGGTACACTAGTGAGACTAGGTAATAAATGGCGGGTGCCCTGAAACTATAAAAAAATAACTAACCAACCAGCGTCACCTGTAACAGTTATATGGTGATCACTGGTGAAAGGGTTAACTAGGGGGCAATCAGGGGGCTTTATGCGGTAGTATATGGGGGTCCCTGGCGCTATAAAAAGCTGCAGCGAACCTAAATACCTACCTGCCTAACTAGCGTCACCTGTGACACTAATACAGCGATCAGAAAAACGATCGCTTATTAGGCTGGGTTCACACTGGAGCGATGCGGGAACGCCACGAATGCGCGGCGGGTTCCCGCATCGCATGCCTCCCGGCGGCAGTTCACACTGCCCTGTGCGAACTGCTGGGAGTGTCAGTGAAATGTTACTGACACCCCCAGATCAGTTCGCATATCGCAGTGCGATCTGCAAACTCGGATCGCATGGTGTGAACACCCATGCGATCCGATTCTGCTGCGGGCCAAAAAAAGGGTCCCGTGCGAATTTGCGGCGGGTGCGGTGGGTGCGGCGGGTGCGGCGGGTGCGGCGAATGGCTGAACTCGAATCGCACAGAGATCGGATGTGATTTGCACTGCAGTGCGGTGCGAATCACATCCGTTCTCATAAACCGCTGCAATGTGAACCCAGCCTTAGTGACACTGGCGACGGGGGGTGATCACGGGGTTAAACCTTTATTGGGGGGGTTAGGGGGGTACCTTAGAACTAAAGGGGGCTAACCCTAACTGCCCTAACAGTTATTAGTCACAAATGACACCCGCCGGGTGATCAGGGGGTTAAACCTTTATTAGGTAATAAATGGCGGGTGCCCTGAAACTATAAAAAAATAACTAACCAACCAGCGTCACCTGTAACAGTTATATGGTGATCACTGGTGAAAGGGTTAACTAGGGGGCAATCAGGGGGCTTTATGCGGTAGTATATGGGGGTCCCTGGCGCTATAAAAAGCTGCGGCGAACCTAAATACCTACCTGCCTAACTAGCGTCACCTGTGACACTAATACGGCGATCAGAAAAATGATCGCTTATTAGGCTGGGTTCACACTGGAGCGATGCGGAAACGCCGCGAATCCGCGGCGGGTTCCCGCATCGCATGCCTCCCGGCGGCAGTTCACACTGCCCTATGCGAACTGCTGGGAGTGTCAGTGAAATGTTACTGACACCCCCAGATCAGTTTGCATATCGCAGTGCGATCTGCAAACTCGGATCGCATGGTGTGAACACCCATGCGATCCGATTCTGCTGCGGGCCAAAAAAAGGGTCCCGTGCGAATTTGCGGCGGGTGCGGCGGGTGTGGCGGGTGCGGCGGGTGCGGCGAATGGCTGAACTCGAATCGCACAGAGATCGGATGTGATTTGCACTGCAGTGCGGTGCGAATCACATTCGTTCTCATAAACCGCTGCAATGTGAACCCAGCCTTAGTGACACTGGCGACGGGGGGTGATCACGGGGTTAAACCTTTATTGGGGGGGTTAGGGGGGTACATTAGAACTAAAGGGGGCTAACTCTAACTGCCCTAACAGTTATTACAGTCACAAATGACACCAATGCAAAAAAAAAAAAAAAAAATGACATTGGTGTCACTGTGACTGGGGGGCAGGGGTAAATGGGGGGGTGATTGGGTGGGTAAAGGGGGGGTGTGAGTGTGCCTGGCATGTTCTACTGTGTGTGTAGAGTGTTGGTGCAACTCACCGATCCGCTCTCCTCCGTGTCGGAACGAAAAATACCGACACGGAGGAGAGAATACATCACTTCCTCTCCTGTGTTTACATTACAGGAGAGGAAGTGATGTCACGGGGGATTTCTATTCGTCGGGAGCGATCGCGAGGGGGTGGCCATGAATGAATGGCCGCCCCCTCGTCCCGGATCGCTCCCGGACGAAAACCGACCGCCGCAGGCACCGGGCGGGGGCCCGATCGGGCCCCGACCCGCGGGAGGCAAGGGACGTACATGTAAGCCCTTACCATTCTGCCGACGTACATCGGCGTGCGGCGGTCGGCAACTGGTTAAACTGTTCTTTCATTTTATTTTTATGCTTCAATTAAAGCGGTTGTAAACAGGTAAGCTTGTAATAAAGCATACCTGTGGATACAAGCAATATCTCCTAAACATACACTGTTCAGATAATATTCACTACTTCTGCAGCCAATGATGTCACCGGTGCATGCACATTGCGCCCTAAAGGGTTGGCATGTCGTTCCTTCAGAGCACTATGCCCTGGCCGTGGCTCCCGAGCGCATACACGGGAGTGACATTATCACGGCTCAGCCATTCAAACACCCGGAGCCGGAGAACCTGGAAGGAAGACCAGGTGAAGATGAAAACCCTGTCAGCTGTGACAGTGTGCTGCTGGAGGGCTTCATTTTAAGGTAAGTGTCTTATAATGTGCCAGTGTGCCATGCACATTGTACCGTTACCTTGCAGGGGGAACGTTTTTTACTTTTCTACTGCTTTAAAGTGTATGTAAACCCTAAACCTAAACTTTCCCTTATGTGCTCGCTTTTGGCCTGGTAAAGAAAAAGTTTAGGCATTATGACTATATATTATATTATGACCTTTTTGCTCAATTTTCTGCCACTCTCAGACAATGCTTGGAGCAGTAGAAGCCGGTGGGTGACATCGCTGCTCTAGGGAATTCCGATGCCGTTGTCGGTTCCACATATTACATAGAGGGGCCTGGGTTTTGTGGTGATGTGACTGCACAGAAAATTAGGTGTAAAAATGTATTTACATTTCGATTTGTACTTCATGGTATGCAGTGTGATAGGGGGGCATTGGGGGTGGCAACATTTAAAAGATAAGTGTTATAAAATCTGAGCTTCTGCTTTAAATATATGATTGCAACCATTTTATTGTATTTGTTTGATAAGTGCATAAAATATCTGTTGATCATGTCAGAAATTCAAAGCTGCCCTGTGTCCTCTACACACTTTCTATGTTCTCTCAAAGAGATATTAAAGCGGAGGTTCACACAAACATTTAACCTCCGCTTTTCGTAACCATCCCCCCCTCTGGTGTCACATTTGGCACCATACTTCTGGGCATAGACTCCTGTGGGAGTCTATGTCCCCCCTCTGCCCCCCCCCCCCCTACTGTCTGCTGGGAAACACACGGATCCCAGAGACAGCAGGGACCATCCAGATTGCGCAGCGTGACTCGCGCATGCACAGTAGGGAAAGGGAAGTGAAGCCGCAAGTCTTAATTTCCTGGTTCCCTTACCGAAGATTCCGGCAGCAGCACCCGAGAGCCGAGCGACAGAACGGCTTCGGGTGCCAACATTGCGGGTGCCCTGGATGTTAAAAGTCAGCAGCTGCAGTATTTGTAGCTGCTGACTTGTAAAAAAAAAAAAACTTCAGCAGACCTCCGCTTTAAGACCTCTAAAGCCAGCCACAGACAGTTCGAATCTCAGCAGGTTCAGCAAGGACTTGCCAGGATTCGAACCATGTATATGCAAGCTGAATGTACCCAAGTTGATCGATTGATCTACTTGGATACAACCAGCCTGTCAGATCCCCCCCCCCCCCCACTGGGAGAACACTGACTGAGTTCATAGGGGTATTGAGCAACCTGTAGATCCAGGAAATAAAATTGCTATATCTATGGCTTTTAGTTGTTATCATGGACTACAGAACAAGCCTTTATGTTGTAGAGATCCGAGAGTAGGAAGGGTTCTATAGCTTACAAAGTTAATCCATATAGATGATGTTTATCGTCAGCCAACAATAAGAAATTAAGATCTGAGTGTATTCCTTGAACAGGCATTTTTCTGTACTTCCCTAAAAGGAGTTATACATTGCAGTGAAATTTTACAGAAGTCGTAAGCCTTTCCTGCTGCATCCAAAACATAAAAAAGGGCTGTGGCTGGAGTTCCACTTTAATATCTCATAACTTTCGATACACTCAGATATTTGTGTTTGTTAAAAATTAACATTCTTGCCTCTCAGTCTTTGCTGACTTTAGGCAAATTCTAGCATGGTTAATTCTGGTCTATGTTGCATATTACTGGCATTTCCACTTTTCCAGTGAGTTGACATTAGAGCAGAATTTAACCTACTATAATCGCTTTCCACTTTTTATATTACTCTGCTTTCCTAAAGGCAATATTAGTAAAAGTGCGCATTTTCAACCAACTTTTTGTAAGTGCGTACTCGCTCTCATTTTTACATATCATTTCTTTGCCAGCCCTAAATTTAGAAATCCATTTTCTGGCACTGCTGGGAGAAAGAAGTTGCCCTGAACGGTTGCCAGCTCACAATGAATGTCTGAAACTATTTCTCATGAAAAAAATAACCATTGATGACAGCATGTTCTATATCTGTGTCAAAATACAGATAACAAGGATCACAGTGGCATGAATAGGTTAGAATGCTAATGCCAACAACCCAGACTGTGAGAAATGCTACACTCAAAAAAAAAAGAACACCCCAAGCAATGAATCTAAAATCTACATCATTTTTAGTGGATATGCAAACACACCATAAGCATCATTAAAGCGGTATTGAATATCACAAGTGTTTAAATCAGGCGAAATCTGAATAGTTTTCTGCTTTCATGTGTCTTTGTATTATGCTTCCCTTTGGACACAATGCTGACTGCCCTTTTGTATTACATTGGAGGAGAAGGTCTGTGAGCTGAAGGACTAGGCCATTGCCATGCCAACAATTCCCTGCTAAACTCATCATGACCATTACAGCTCATACAATTGAGCTGGATATAGAACTGCATACACTCTTATGGTTAAGTCGAACTTAAAGTATTACTAAATCCAGGACCCTGCATTCACTAAATGTGGTCTCTCACAGTACACAGTACATGGAAATACAATTATTTTAGTAAATATAAACTGCTAAATACCTTTTCTCATCAGCAGTATGCAGCAGTCTTGTGACTTCTATCAGTGTCTGGTTAAAGCTTGTAGGAGGAGTTTTAATTTTACTCTGACTGTTCCATCAGGCTACAGGACCCCTGACCCTCTGTCTGGACAGTGCTGATTGGCTCAATGCTGATCACATGCACTCTCCCAAGAAAAAAAATAAATCTCTAGCAATACACACCAAACTAAGCATAAGTAGCTTGTCCCCTGGCCTCTGTCTTATCAGGAGATAGAATGGGGACAGTGGAGGAAGGGGAGGATCAGAGAAACAGGATCAAACAGCCTTTTTAAACAATGCAGAGGATTAACCCCTTAGGTCCCACAGTGAGTATAACAAGCATGCTTTACTGCAGGGGTAACCTTAAAGAGGTGGAGATCTACCTGAACAACACGGGAGAAGTCAAACATCACCGGGCACAGCGTCCTCCTCACACCTGATTTAAGCCTGTAATAGCAGCACTACTGTGTCACAAACAGGTGTATTGTATGGCAATCATGGGTTCAAATCAGGTGGCGAGAAGGCAACATACGGCTTACTCACCACTTTTCAACACCCACTTGGATTGCTTTTTAGAGGAGCAGCACTTGTGCTGCACTTGTGAATGAGCCCTTAGTTGCATTCAGCAGCAGCTCCCTTAGGGCTCATTCACACATAAAGTTGGGGGTGGTAAAACAGCAGGATATAATACAAGTCTATGGCTGAGCACAGGAAACCGAAGAGGAGGAAACGCTGCAATATAGGCGGAGGCAGATTAGGAAGACTGCCTAGCAACAGCCGTTTCAGGTAAGTTTCAGGTAAGTTTTTTAAGAATTTTAATGCCATTTTTTATTTTAGGGTGGCCCTCCCCTTTAATAAACAAGCACCACTCTGTAACAAGCATTGCTAGGCACGCCCCCCTATCTTCCTTTGCAGTAAACCTCAATGTGAGGACATTGGTAATGAAGGGGTGGTGGTGTTACTAAACTATGCCAGCACAGAGCACTGGAGTAGGAGGGCAGGAAGTAGTAGAAAAAAAAGGTATTTAAAGGCATTCTTATGTGAAAAAAGTCACAAATTGGAACATGCAGGGGTACAGTACTATAAAGAGATCAAGAAGGTGTAAGTCTTTATTTTGGCCTAAAGCGGAAGTAAACCCATAGATTTAAAAGTTTCAAAAACAGTTATGTTTCTGCCACATGCCAGGAATGTAACTGTCACATTGGTTGTGCTCTCAACAAAACTGTCAAACCATCCAATGGCTGGTGTCATAAATGATCACATGTGCAGTATCATGGCAGATGCAGATTAAACAGGGGCCAAGATGGTAGCTTCCTTGGCTGAAAAGGATAGGTGGCTTAACTTCCACTTTAGCCACTTCCGGACCAGCTCACGCTGATATACGTCGGTACTTTGAAGGAGGATATCGTTATGGCAGCAGCTAGCTGCCATAACCCCGGTATCCTCGTCTTCAGTGAGTGGTCCGGTTTCAGATAACGCATACGACTAGCGCCCGCATAAGAAAACGGTGTTGAAACCACACATGTGAAGTATCTTTGTGATCGGTAGAGTGAGAGCAATAATTCTAGCCTTAGCCCTTGTACACACGGTCGGAGATTCCGACAACCAAATCCGTCAGAGTAATTCCGACTGATTAATTCCGGAAGAGGTCTGGAAGTGATATTGCATATACACGGTCGGACAAAGTTGTCGGAAAATCCGATTGTACATAACGTGATGACGTTATTTCGTTAGGACGGGACTACGTTGAGGCTAGTAGCCAATAGCTTTGGTCTAGGAATTTGATCTGAGCATGCGTGGCACTTTGTCCGTCGGAGTAGGCTACACATGATCGGAGTATGTCTGATCGGAGCATTTTGTCGGAAAATTTTACCGGCAAGTTGGAAAAGTTGGTCCGTCAGATATTCAGACGGAAACAGTCCGATGGAGACCACACACAGTCGGAATATCCGACAAAACCGTCCGATAGGACACATTCCGTCGGAATCTCCGACCGCGTGTACAAGGGCTTAGACCTCCTCTATAACTTAAAACATGCAACCTGTAGAATTTTTTAAACGTCGCCTATAGAGATTTTTAAAGGTAAAAGTTTGTCGCCATTCCACGAGCGGGCACAATTTTGAAGAGTGACATGTTGGGTATCAATTTACTCGGCGTAACATTATCTTTAACAATATACAAAGAAAAATGGGCTAACTTTACTGTTGTCTTATTTTTTTAATTCAAAATAGTGTATTTTTTCCCAAAAAAGTGCGCCTGTAAGACCGCTACGCAAATACGGTGTGACAGAAAATATTGCAATTACCGCTATTTTATTCTCTAGGGTGTTAGGAAAAAAAATTATAATGTTTGGGGGTTCTAAGTAATTTTCTAGCAAAAAATATGTTTTTAAACAACAAATCTCAGAAAGAGGCTCGGTCCTTAAGTGGTTGGCTATATATTATTATACAGGATTTATATAGCACCAACAGTTTACACAGCGCTTTACAACATAAGGGCAGACAGTACAATTGCAATACAGTTTAATACAGTGGGAATCGGAACTTGTTAGGGCTTACAATCTAATGCCCTATACACATGGTAGGACATTCCGACCACAAAATCCACCTGAATTTTTCCGACGGATTTTGGGCGAAACTTGTGTTGCATACACACGGTCACACAAAGTAGTTAGAAAATCCGATCGTTCGGAATGAGGTGATGTACAAAACATATGACGGGACTATGTAGAGGCCAGTAGCCAATAGCTTTCGTCTCCAAATTTTTTCTGAGCATGCGTGGCACTTTGTGCGTCGGAATTCTCTACACACAATCGGAAAAATTCCAAACGGATTTTGTTGTCAGAAAATTTTAGATCCAGCTCTCAAACTTTTTCCGTCGGAAATTCTGACAGAAAAAGTCCGACAGAGCCCACACACGATCGGATTTTCCCACAAGATAATCCGATCTGACTTTTTCCATCACAATTTCCGAACGTGTGTATGGGGCATTAGAGGGAGGGTCAAAAGATACAAAAAGGTTATAAGTGGGGGGGGGGGGGGCTGATGGAAATATAAATGTACAGTTGTTAGGTGGGCCTCTCTGAAGAAATTTGTTTTTAGGGATCATCTGAAAGTGGACATAGTAGTACAGTGATCCTCAACCAGGGTTCCGTGGAACCCTAGGGTTCCTCCAAAGGTTGCTAGGGGTTCCTTCAGCATTGGGCAATTTCTGCCTCTCAGATAAGTTCTACTGACACCATTAATCTTTTTAGCTATCTGTAAGGAGGTTATTCTTCCCAATGACCACAAGTGTAAGGACCATTCTTCCCACTGACCATCACACTAGTGCATCATGAGTTGTAGATTTCTAAAATTTAGCAGGGGTTCCCCTGAGATCCGGAGAACAATTTCAAGGGTTCCTCTGTGTTGAAAAGGTTGAGAAAGGCTGTAGTAGTAGTCGGAACAGCTTGGGGCAGGGAGTTCCAGAGGATGGGAGAGGCTCTGGAGAAGTCCTGTAGGCCAGCATGGGATGAGGTGACAAGGGAGCTAGAGAACAAGAGGTCTTGGGAGGAATGAAGAGAATGATATTTATGCAGACTAAATAAACAGGACTAAAAAAACAGACTAAAGCACCAGTGGCTCCGTGATAGTTTTCCTTTCGTTGAAGTGCTATAAACCTTCTACTGGTTTTGCTACTAAAGCCTACCACCGTTGTGCATTTGTGGACCTGATTAGTGTCAGCTGCTCTCCGAGGCTAAAATCCCGGTGACTTGCCCATAATTCCTGCCTAAACTAAAACCGAATGGTTTGCATAGCAAGTGAAAGATTGTTCTACAACATTTTTAGTTTAGCCTCTTGGTCATTAGTCCTTTTGAAAAGCCTTCTGCTCCTTGTCATTGGATGTCAAGGAGCAATGTGAATATAAAAGAACATATACAGAAGATCTATCATACATACATGTAGACAGATTGCAGATTGCCTAGCTTTTTTTTTATATTATGTTTTTTTATTAAAAAAATAAAATAAAAAATTCTCAGCCTATCCACAGACTATTTTCTTTAATTTTCATTTATTTTTTAAATAAAAAAAAGAATTTTTTATTAAATAAGATCCAAACATAGGCTGTTTCTGTAATATTCGTGATAAAAGACAAACATCTATCCAAAGTACATAGAGGAGACCAGCTACTTAAAATCTTCTATGGACAGTTTCCAAAATCATCTCATAACTAATTTCATAAACGTGTAATCTGTATGTCATCAGCTTCAAGTGATACTGGCCAGATGCAGCAGCTTCACTGCAAGGATGACAGTCCCATACCCCAAGAATCCTAAAGTGATTTACACAGAAGCAGCCCTTCTATGAACATAGAGGGAAAACAGATGTGTGTGAGACTACTGAAGATGACCAGGTCCTTTACTACCTTCCAGGGCCCCTGGTACAGGCAATGTGGCAGTGATATAGCCATAATAATTCCTGATGTAATGACATACAAATGGACATTCACTGTACATCCTAAGATATTGAACATAAATCAACTAGATGAACTGGAACACCCTGACAAGGGTGGCAAGCCACATCGCAGTGTCTATTGGTGATATCTAGGTATGGTTCACCTAGCAACAGACATACTTATTATTCATATTTTTTGGAAATGATCTAAGATATTACCGGCCATTTTATTTGGTACACCTTGCTAGTACCGGGTTGGACCCGCTTTTTCTTTCAGAGCTGCCTTAATTTTTCGTGGCATAGATTCAACAAGGTATTAGAAACATTCCTCAGAGATTTTGATCCATATTGACATGATAGCATCACACAGTTGCTGTAGATTTGTTGGTTGCACATCCATGAGGAGAAGCTCTCGTTGCACCACATCCCAAAGGTGCTCTATTGGATTGAGATCGGGTGACTGTGGAGGCCATTGGAGTACAGTCACCTCATTGTCATGTTCAAGAAACCAGTGGTGAGATGATTTGAGCTTTGTGGCATGGTGCATTATCCTGATGGAAGTAGCCATCAGAAGATGAGTACACTGTAGTCATAAAGGGATGGAGATGGTCAGCAACAATACTCAGGTAGGCCGTGGCGTTTAAACAATACTCAGTTGGTACTAAGGAGCATAAAGTGTGTCAAGAAAATATCCCCCACACCATTACACCACCAGCTTGAATCATTGATACAAGGCAGGATTGATCCATGCTTTCATGTTGTTTATGCTAAATTCTGACCCTACCATCTGAATGTCGCAGCTGAAATCAAGATCAAGAAACGTTTTTCCAATCTTCTATTGTCCAATTTTGGTGATCCTGTGCAAATCGTAGCTTCAGTTTACTGTCCTTACCTGACAGGACTGACAACCGTGTGGTCTTCTGCTGCTCTAGCACATCTGACTCAAGGTTCAATGTGTTGTGCATTCAGAGATGGTATTCTGCATACCTTGGTTGTAACGAGTGGTTATTTGAGTTACTGTTGCCTTTCTGTCATCTGGAACTAGTCCGCCCATTCCTCT